>NC_138205.1:120179961-120693842 GCF_964194415.1 Vipera berus | reverse complement strand
CTTCCTGCCCCATAAAGCCTCCATTGCCGAACCCTTACACAGGCTATTAGATAAAGGCAAACCATGGAACTGGTCATCTGAGCATGATAAAAGTTTTAATCTACTAAAAAACTTACCGTATATACTTGAGTATAAGCCGAATTTTTCAGCCCACTTTTTGGGCTGAAAAATTCCACTTCGGCTTATACTCCAGTCAACAAAAAAACTTACCGAGGACTTGTGCGCGGCCGAGGCTTTGGTGCTTCCGGGATCGCCCGCACCTCTCCCAAGCCACCGCCGTCCGAGACCTGCCGAAGTTTGGGGAGGTTTGGGGAGGTGCGCGCGCACCTCCCCAAACTCCGCGCCTTGCCTGCCTGCTTCTTTCCGCAGCGGAAAGAAGCAGGCAGGCAGGGCGCGGAGGAACGGAGACTTGCCGACGTTTGGGGAGGTTTGGGCGCCTCCCCAAACCTCGGCAGGTCTCCGTTCCTCCGCGCAGACCTGCCGACGTTTGGGGAGGTTTGGGCGCCTCCCCAAACCTCCCCAAACCTCGGCAGGTCTCCGTTCCTCCTGCCGACCTTTGGGGAGGTTTGGGCGCCTCCCCAAACCTCCCCAAACCTCGGCAGGTCTCCGTTCCTCCTGCCGACCTTTGGGGAGGTTTGGGCGCCTCCCCAAACCTCCCCAAACCTCGGCAGGTCTCCGTTCCTCCTGCCGACCTTTGGGGAGGTTTGGGCGCCTCCCCAAACCTCGGCAGGTCTCCGTTCCTCCGCGCAGACCTGCCGACGTTTGGGGAGGTTTGGGCGCCTCCCCAAACCTCGGCAGGTCTCCGTTCCTGTTTGGGGAGGTTTGGGCGCCTCCCCAAACCTCGGCAGGTCTCCGTTCTTCCTGCCGACCTTTGGGGAGGTTTGGGCGCCTCCCCAAACCTCCCCAAACCTCGGCAGGTCTCCGTTCCTCCTGCCGACCTTTGGGGAGGTTTGGGCGCCTCCCCAAACCTCCCCAAACGTCGGCAGGTCTGCGCGGAGGAACGGAGACCTGCCGAGGTTTGGGGAGGTTTGGGGAGGCGCCCAAACCTCCCCAAACAGGAACGGAGACCTGCCGAGGTTTGGGGAGGTTTGGGGAGGCGCCCAAACCTCCCCAAAGGTCGGCAGGTCTGCGCGGAGGAACGGAGACCTGCCGAGGTTTGGGGAGGCGCCCAAACCTCCCCAAAGGTCGGCAGGAAGAACGGAGACCTGCCGAGGTTTGGGGAGGTTTGGGGAGGCGCCCAAACCTCCCCAAAGGTCGGCAGGAGGAACGGAGACCTGCCGAGGTTTGGGGAGGCGCCCAAACCTCCCCAAAGGTCGGCAGGAAGAACGGAGACCTGCCGAGGTTTGGGGAGGTTTGGGGAGGCGCCCAAACCTCCCCAAAGGTCGGCAGGTCTGCGCGGAGGAACGGAGACCTGCCGAGGTTTGGGGAGGTTTGGGGAGGCGCCCAAACCTCCCCAAAGGTCGGCAGGAGGAACGGAGACCTGCCGAGGTTTGGGGAGGCGCCCAAACCTCCCCAAAGGTCGGCAGGAGGAACGGAGACCTGCCGAGGTTTGGGGAGGCGCCCAAACCTCCCCAAAGGTCGGCAGGAGGAACGGAGACCTGCCGAGGTTTGGGGAGGTTTGGGGAGGCGCCCAAACCTCCCCAAAGGTCGGCAGGTCTGCGCGGAGGAACGGAGACCTGCCGAGGTTTGGGGAGGTTTGGGGAGGCGCCCAAACCTCCCCAAAGGTCGGCAGGAGGAACGGAGACCTGCCGAGGTTTGGGGAGGTTTGGGGAGGCGCCCAAACCTCCCCAAAGGTCGGCAGGAAGAACGGAGACCTGCCGAGGTTTGGGGAGGCGCCCAAACCTCCCCAAACAGGAACGGAGACCTGCCGAGGTTTGGGGAGGCGCCCAAACCTCCCCAAACGTCGGCAGGTCTGCGCGGAGGAACGGAGACCTGCCGAGGTTTGGGGAGGCGCCCAAACCTCCCCAAAGGTCGGCAGGAGGAACGGAGACCTGCCGAGGTTTGGGGAGGCGCCCAAACCTCCCCAAAGGTCGGCAGGTCTGCGCGGAGGAACGGAGACCTGCAGAGGTTTGGGGAGGCGCCCAAACCTCCCCAAAGGTCGGCAGGAGGAACGGAGACCTGCCGAGGTTTGGGGAGGCGCCCAAACCTCCCCAAAGGTCGGCAGGAGGAACGGAGACCTGCCGAGGTTTGGGGAGGTTTGGGGAGGCGCCCAAACCTCCCCAAAGGTCGGCAGGAGGAACGGAGACCTGCCGAGGTTTGGGGAGGTTTGGGGAGGCGCCCAAACCTCCCCAAAGGTCGGCAGGAGGAACGGAGACCTGCCGAGGTTTGGGGAGGTTTGGGGAGGCGCCCAAACCTCCCCAAAGGTCGGCAGGAGGAACGGAGACCTGCCGACGAGCCGCGGCCACACAGGGTATTCCTGTGTATTCAGGCTTGCAAAATGGCGGATCGAGCCTCTGCTGGCGGCAGAGGCTTGCAGAACGGCGGATCGGCTTATACTCGAGTCAATAACTTTTTCCAGTTTTTGGGGGTGAAATTGGGGGTCTCGGCTTATACTCGAGTCGGCTTATACTCAAGTATATACGGTACTCACCAGCAATGCAACAGTAGCCCTGTTTAACGAACAGCTGCCCTTATGTCTGGCTTGTGATGCCTCCCCTTACGGCATCGGAGCGGTCCTAAACCACTTAACTAAGGAAGGGACGCAGACCCCTGTAGCGTTCTATTGCAGAACGCTGTCAAAATCTGAGCGTAATTACGCTCAGATTGACAAAGAGGCTTTAGCTATAGTGGCTAGCGTAAAAAAGTTTCATGACTACCTATACGGCCGACCCTTTACCATTTTTACGGACCATAAGCCCCTATTAGGACTTTTTACAGTAAACAAACTAACTCCACAAATATTATCTCCCCGCATCATGAGATGGTCTACCTTTCTGTCAGCCTATTCATATAACTTAGAATACAAGCCAGGGAAATCCATGGGCCATGCTGATGGCCTTAGCAGACTGCCCCAACCGATAGTCGACCCAGACCCAGCACCAGCTGGAAGGATACTGGCTATCTCAGACCTGCCGGAATGCCCATTATCTGTTAAAGACATCTCTGCAGCCACTGCTGCAGACAGAATTTTAGGCAGAGTCTTAGGCTATGTCACGTCTGGCTGGCAATGCACACCCCCAGACCCAGAATTCCAACCTTATATTTTAAAGCAAAAGGAATTATCCACCCATCAGGGGTTTCTATTATGGGGCAGCAGGGTCATCATACCCGACAAATACAGACTCAGGGTGTTAGAGAGCCTCCACGAAGGTCACCCGGGGACCGTCAAAATGAAGGCACTGGCCAGAAGCTATGTCTGGTGGCCAGGATTAGATAAACAAATTGAAGCACATGTAGCCGGCTGCTATTCCTGCCAACTTGTCAGAGCCGCCCAGCCACAGGCTCCCATACACAGATGGGAAACTACAAAAACACCTTGGTCTCGTATCCACATAGACTATGCAGGTCCATTCCACGGACAGTCATTCCTAATAGTCGTGGATAGCTATTCGAGATGGCTGGAGGTGGCACCAGTAACTAACACAACTTCAGCAGCCACAGTACAAGTTCTAAGGGGGTTGTTCGCAACACATGGGCTTCCAGATGTTATAGTTTCCGATAATGGCCCCCAATTTACTTCCTACGAATTCCAGAGTTTCACAACGGCGAACTCTATTAGGCACACCACCACGGCTCCATTTCACCCATCCACGAACGGCTTGGCAGAGGTGATGGTGAAATCAACCAAAGAAGCACTGCGGAAAATCATCTCCGGCAACTGGCACCGTAGACTGGCTCAATTCCTTTTATCACAGCACACCACCCCATGCACAACTACGGGAAAGTCTCCAGCAGAGCTTCGCTGGGGCAAAAGATTAACTACCAGACTAGACCGTCTACATCCTGACAGATCCCCTCCAGACCCAGAACTACCCCTCCAGCATAGAACTCTCAGCACAGGGCAAGCTGTCTGGGCTAGAAACTATGGGGGGGGGAACAAATGGACACGGGGTTGTCATTGAACAAACGGGCCCCCTATCATACATCATAGACACGGGACACAATTCCCACATCCGCAGACACATCGATCAACTCCGGCGGCGCAGCCCACAAAATATGGGGGAAAGGGGGAACGACGAAATGCAGGCAGAAGCCCAACAGCAAACACTTTCACGCCGCAACCCCCCCGATCAGAATGTACCATTTCAAGACCCCACTCCAAACGACGCTGAAACGACGGAACCATGCCCTTTGACCCCTGAACCAGTCGACGAGTTGCCCGGGGAAAAGGAACAACCAGCTGAGACGACCCCCCGGCGCTCCGAAAGGATAAAAAGACCCCCCGCCTACTTACAAGACTTCGAATGGGGAAACCCAAAAAAGAAACAGTCGGGGAAAAATCAACACAATCAGAGGGAGGGGTAAGGGGTGTTATGTATTCACTTATAATTCATATTGTTATGTATTCATTATTTACATTGTTAGGAATTATTGTAATAGAGATTAACAGGGCTGAGGTAAAAGCCGCGGCAGCTTTTGACAGCTGTCAAAAGCTGCCGGACAGAACCACGCAGGCGCAACCGACTGACAGTTCTGCACGCGCCTCCACTGACAGCTCCGAGCTGTCAAAATCTGCCGGTTCCGATTGGAGGAGACAAACGGCGCGGGAACCAGCTCAGCCCTGATTGGCTAACCTACTGACAGCTGCCAGTATAAATAAGAGTCATGTTCTTCTGTTGTTTGCCTGGTTCGGAATAAAAGTTAAACCGTTTAACTCGCTGTCTCGCCTGCTTCTTAGATAAAGCAAATCCTGTGGTGGCGAACCTATGGCATATGTGCCATAGGTGGTACACAGAGCCGTCCCTGTGGGCAAGCGCACCATCAACCCAGAGGGAGGCAGGGCCGGGCTGCTCCCCTTCCCCTCTCCACGTGCACCAGTGCTTTCACTTTCTTTCTCTGCACCGGGAGTCAGGGAGCAGTTGCAAGAACTGGGCAGGGAGAGGTGAGAAGCCAGAAGCTGTGCAGAGAAAGAAGTGTCAAGACGAGCTGCTGGCATGGCTTGACACAGCTACACCAGGAAACTCCAGTGCCCCAAACTTGCAAGTGAGTTTTGGCGCTCCCCAGGGGACAGTGGCAGGGCAATCGGTGTGGGGGTGGGGGGAAATGGCGGTGGTGGCAGGGCGATCTGTGCAGGGGGTGGGGGGGAAATGACGGCAGCCGGTTTTGGCATGATGCAGCTGCTTGCCTCCGGCCAGAGGCAAACAGCTGCCTCATGCATCATGGCAAATGTCCATTTTTGGCGCAGCACAGCTGCTTGCCTCCGGCTGGAGGCCAACACCCGCCTCATGTGTCCCGGCAATTGTCTGGTTCAGTGCAGTGCGGCTGCTTGCCTCTGGCCAGAGGCAAACACCTGTCTTGTGCAGCACAGCAAATGTCTGGTTTCGGTGCAGTGCAGCTGGTTGCGTCTGGCCGGATAGCAGCAAAAGTCTGGGTCAGCATGGCGTAGCTGCTTCCCTCCAGCCGGAGGCAAGCACCCACCTTGTGTGGCACAGCAATATCCAGTTTTGGTGCGTGTTGTAGCGTGGGTGACCGCATGGACACAGGAATGAGACATCATAGTACAAGATACCTTTATTGGTTACAAGATGGAACTGAGTCCCCAACCCCCCCAGTGTCCTCATATAGCCTACTGATGCCCATGCAACCAGCCAACCCGGTTGCTCTATTTTCCCGCCAGCCAGGTAACACCCAACCCGGTGTTGTATATTTCCCGCCGGACAGGTTGACCAATAAGGACGCCCGACCAGTGCCACCTGGTGTTATGGTGGCTGTGCTAGCCTGGCATTTCTACATATACAACACCCCTTCCCCCCCAACAAGACAACTACTACTGTTACATTCCTAACTACTCTACCTACCCACTACCCCTTTACTGTCTCACATAGTCCTTGAGGTATGCCGGGGTTTTGTGAGTCCTGGCCGGGTACTTCCCAGTTGCTTCCCAGCCGCTGCTTCACCTTCAAGAGTTACCTCTCCAGCCAATGGCTGATCCCCCTCCCATGTTAGCTCTGTGGTGAGTTCCTGCTGAGGCAGTTTTGCTGGTACAGTTTTATTGTCTGATTGTGATGGCCCTGCTGGCCTTGATTGGGCTGTTGTTGGCTTCGCTGCTTATTTAGCTGCTGCTGCTGGGAGTGATGATTGCCAACTATCTGAAAAATCCTGTAGTGGTACAATAGGTGACCCCTTTGGCTGCTGTGTATAACCCTCTTGTTGTTGTGGGAGGTTCTTTGATGCCCGCTTCCTTAATTGGTCAATGTGTCTTCTGACCTGTCGGCCCCCTTCCCCCTCAACAATGTATGACAATGGACCTATTTTATCCACCCCCCCCATGTAACCACCTCATCCCCCACCCCATAGTTCCTGGCCCACACTAAGTCACCTACAGACAATTTCCTGGCTGTGTTGGGCTGTTCCGCCTCTGCGGCCACCCTGTCTGGGTGTAATCTGTCCAATCTGGTTATTTGTCTTCTTCCCCAATGCAGCTCGGCTGGGCTCTTACCAGTCACTGTACAGGGTGTAGTGTGTTGAGCCAGCAAAAATTGCGCCAGTCTCTGATGCCAATCACCAGCAATAATTCTTCACAGTGCATCTTTCGTTGATCTTACATTTCTCTCAGCCAAGCCATTACTGGAAGGGTGGAACGGTGCAGCCATTGCGTGTCTAATCGAGTTGGCCTTGAGGAAATCCTGGAATTCAGTAGATGTGAATTGAGGCCCATTATCAGATACGATTACATCAGGTAACACATGTGTGGCAAAGAGCCCCCTCAGCACCTGTATGGTCTTAGCAGACATCATACTTGTTATAGGCACCACCTCCAACCACCTAGAATCCACGACCACTAAGAATAGCTGCCCTTGAAAAGGTCCCGCATAATCTATGTGTACCCTGGACCACGGGTTGTGTGTGGTTTCCCACCTGTGTACAGGAGCATGCGGTTGCTCAGGTCTGGATCTTTGACATTGATAGCATCCCACTACTTGTTCCTCAATGTCTTTGTCCAGGCCCGGCCACCACAGGTAGCTCCTTGCAAGAGCTTTCATGCGCACAATTCCAGGGTGATCCTCATGTAGGTCTTTTAAGACTCTACGTCTGAGTTTGTATGGCACTATCACTCTGTTGCCCCATAACAGACATCCTCTGTGTGAGGACATTTAATTCAATTCAATTCAACCCAACGTCTGCCCCTTTTCACCCGTCCACTAACGGTCAAGCTGAATGTATGGTAAGGACCACAAAGGAGTCACTTAAATGCATAGTAACAGGAGACTGGCATCACAGACTGGCAGATTTTTTACTCTGTCAGCATTCTACGCCTTGCACCGCTACTGGGAAAAGCCCTGCAGAACTTCGTTGGGGGAGGCGACTGATCACTAAACTGGACAGGTTTCATCCAGATAGAGTGGCAGCAGAAGCCTCTCGACCAAAACCCCTGAGGGGGCTGCAAGTGAGCGATGGGGTATGGGTTAGAAACTATGGACATGGGAATCTGTGGGTTCCTGGAAAAATTACCAAATCATCTGGTCCCCTCTCTTATGAAGTGGGGCTGGAGGGAGGGCAAGTCAGATGCCACATTGATCAACTCAGAAAGATCAATCCAGAACGGCCACTAAGCGAGGACTGCGTCATAAGTCCCTCCCAAGGTCCCCAAACTGGCAGCCAAGCCAGCCCATGCATTGACTCTCAAGACTCTTACAGCACAAGCAATAAGGAGTTGGTCATAGAGGAGGGGAGTTCAGAAGTGCAACCTGGATCCCCTGACAGAGCAAGCCAACCTGATTTTCACAGCCGCTATGCTAACTCTGCTGAACAATCTGACTCTGGGGTGGGCCAACCTGGAGAGGCCAGCCAGAGAGCATCCAATCCTTTTGGCTCAAGTGCATCAAAGGACACTGGTCTGCCCGGTCTGGTGGGTAGGTTGGTAGACCAGAAAGTGACTGAAACCTTGAGGCGATCCACAAGGGCACGCAAGCCTCCTGCTTATTTAGCAGACTATATTGTAAAATAAAGGAACTATAATGTTGTATGTATTGTTGACTGTTGCTGTACTGAAACAATATTGAAGCTATGATGTTGTTAACTGTTTAATTGTACTGTTAATGGGAGCCTATTCATTCTGGTGTTAAATCTTGTAACTTGTATTATTTTGCTTATTGTTGCTATGATGTTGTTCGTTCTAAGAGGGGAGGGGTGTTATGTATTGGGTTTAAATGTAACACCACGTGGTAACCTGGAGCTTGCTAACGGCTTCCAGTAACTCAGACACCCCGTCTCTGGTGCTGCTATTGGCTGCCCCTAGGTGGCATTGGGTTGCTTTAAACCTATTGGCTGCCACCTAGGGGCCAGGCTATAAATTGCTGCAGGCAATTTATGACCATTGCTGAACTCACTCACCTCGTCTTCATTCCTGCACAACGAACTCACTACACAACAGTTTCCCCTTGCAGAGGCTCTGTTGATCAGGCTTCTTCGAGTTGGAGGGGGGAGTTGGGCTTTGAGGCACGTAAGGGCCCTGAGTTAGAAGTAGACTGACTGCCCCATTGTGGAGGGGAAAGGGGGACTTCAGAGGGCTGAGAAAGTGCTCAGAAAAGGTTTCCTTTTGAAGAGCAGGCAGTCTGTCCAAAGGTCCACAGCCTTTTTACTGTCTCTGAATGGGAGACATTCTACCTTTTGTAAGTCCATCTGTTGCCTTTCACAGAGGAGTAGCTGGCTTAAGGAGTAGGGTTTGTTTAGACCCCCGTCTGCCTCTGGGTCCCCCGTGGTTTAGGATTTGCAGAGGGATCCCTGCTGGCACGTAGGAGACCTTTGCGTGTTGCATACGTTCACCTTCCTTTTCTTTTTCCTTTTCCCCCTCATTCTTTCCCTCAGTGGTTTGATTTACCTTCCTCTGCTTTGCTGTGCACTTTTCAAAGAGACCGTTTGCTTTGGCAAGGTGAGCAATTTCATTTCATTGGATTTTCGCTTTACTAATAGTTTATAAAAAAGAACGGTAGCTAGACAGCTAGATAGAAATAGAAGAGATAAAAGATAGATAGGTAGATGTAGATTTTATATACACACACACACACACACACACACAGTGTTGTGATTCAGGGTCAGCTTGTGGGTTCGACAGTTGGGTCGGACGACTCAGAGGAGGAGGAGGGGGGTGTTGAAGAGCTTGCTGATGAGAGCCCTCAGCCAGGCCCCTCCCACCTGGTCATGACGGAGACCCAGCTGTGTGAACCTGACAGCATGGATGAAGATAACCCACAGCTGGCCCTGTTCAAGGACGCCCGACGCAGGAGGCAGTCAATCAGGAGTAAACAGAGGAAGGCAATGGGGCACCTCGGAAGGAGGCAGAGAGAAAACACGCCCTGAACTGTATAAAAGGGGAATGCGTGGGAGGGCTGGTTTGCTGAAGGCAACCGCTTGAAAAGCTCCTGTTTCTTGGTTCGTGTCTTATTTGTTTTTGTATCAATAAATTTGGCAGGCTTAATTCCAGCCTCTTGCCTTCTTGTAAAAGGGGTTGTCCCTGCCTTTTCTGCAGGGCCGGTAGCAGGCTGGTACAGAACACACACACACACACACACACACACACACACAGACACACACAGAGAGAGAGAGAGAGAGAGAGAGAGAATGAAATGACGTTAAGAATTGCTTGATAATAAATCCTCAATTTGTTCTTTTCAGCTGTTCTAGCTAACATTTTATAATCAACTAAAGTTTCGTTATTTTGTGGAAATCTATGAGTATCAACTATATTAACACAAAAACAATGTTTTATCTTTCTTTTCCAGCTTTTCAATAAGTTACATGGATAACTTACTAAATTCTAAGATCTTCCAGCCATTCACAGGTGGTAGGTTTGAAAAATGAGTTTCCAACTTTTTAATTATTTATACTGCCTGTGGTTTTTTTTTAATTTCTTCATTCCTTTATTCACAGCTGCCTCAGATACTGTATGTGACTGGACAACTTAGAGCAATTAAAAACAACATAAAAACATTAAAATATTAAAAAGTAAAAAGAAAACCATACAAAAACCATGTAACAATCTGTGCAATGAAACGCAGCCAACAACATCAATATTATTCATTTTTTGTTTGGATTTATTTAGCCACTTATCTCAAATACTAAATATTTACTCCATATATTTCTCAAACATATATTCAGGATATACAATGTTAAATTTCTTGGATGAAGAATGATTAACTTTGCCACCCAGAAACCTGCTATTTACGACTTTTTGACCCAATAAACGTATTTTACAGCATTATACTTTTGATTGCATCAGTATGTTGAACCAAATTTTATTGGCATAGAGATGGCAGCAATTAATTTATGATCTGCCACAATGAATATTTATGAGATAAAACTAGGGGTTTTTTGTGACTCTTATTGCTTTTACAACAATTGGAGAATAATCGTTGCATCCTTTTTCTTGCCTAAGAGTTTGTGAGTCTTAAGGCTTACTTGGAAAACTACAATTGATTAGGCGAGTGATTCTTGATCACTGCGGCCTTTCCTTCCTTCTGGCAGATAGTCCTCTTCTGGAGGGATCATCCTCTGTGGATGAGCTGATGGTGTGGCTGATGCATTTGGCCAGGGACGTGTGTGAAAAGCAGGTATAATTTCCAGTTTTTCAAGGACCTGACCTTTCTTACTGGGTGTCTCGCTTAATGACCTGGATGTTCATTTATCGATACATTGGGGAGAGTGGAGGGGGGTTGTGAGGTCTGCCTCTTTCTCAGGATCCTTCTGCATGTGACAATATTGTGTAACAATATTGTCTCCTTTCGCTATTCAGGTCTGTGATCACATGTCATTTGGACGTTCGGCCAGGGACAGGTGTGAAGAGCAGATATAATTTCCCATTTTTTAAGACCCTGCTCTTTCTTACTGAGGGTCTTGCTTATGGGGTAAGGAGGGAACATGTGAGAATCTTGGTTTTTGTCTTAAGGAATGGGACATTTGGGAGGTTCCTGCCTTATTTGTATCCCAGTTGGATTATGACATCCAAATCCACATAGGGTTTCCCTCAAAGACCATCTAGAAGTTACAAAACCATGTAACACCCACTGCTCCGGAAGCCTTTGGAGGACCCAAGTATTTTATTGGTTGTTTCAGGCCAACCTTTGAAAAGGCACTAAAAACCTGGATTTCTTTCAGTCCTTAAAGGTAAAGGTAAAGGTGCGTGCTAGTCGTTTCCGACTCTAGGGGCCGGTGCTCATCTCCATTTCAAAGCCGAAGAGCCAGCGCTTGTCCGAGGATGTCTCCGTGGTCATGTGGCCGGCATGACTAGATGCCAAAGGCGCATGGAATGCTGTTACCTTGCACCTTGATGCAAACAAAGTCATCACTAAAAGTCAACATGGGTTTGTCAAAAACAGATCATGCCAGACAAATCATATTACATTCTTTGACCAAGTGACAAAACTAGTGGACCAGAGGAATGCTGTAGATATAATTTACTTGGACTTCAGTAAGGCATTTGATAAAGTAGATCACAACCTACTACTTGATAAGTTAGAAAAATGTGGGTTAGATAGCATTACCACCAGATGGATTCGTAGCTGGCTGACAGGCCGTAATCAGCGTGTGGTCCTCAATGGAACCGCATCTACATGGAAGGAAGTGTGTAGTGGGGTGCCCCAGGGCTCTGTTCTGGGCCCAGCGCTCTTCAATATCTTCATTAATGATTTGGATGAGGGGATAGATGGGGAACTCATCAAATTTGCAGACGACACCAAGCTGGCAGGAATAGCCAATACTCCAGAAGATAGGCTTAAGATACAGAAGGATCTGGACAGACTCGAACACTGGGCGCTATCTAACAAAATGAAATTCAATGGTGAAAAAAGTAAGGTTCTACATTTAGGCAGGAAAAATCAAATGCACAGGTATAGTATAGGTGGTACCTTGCTCAATAGAAGTAACTGTGAGAGGGATCTCGGAGTCTTAGTAAGACAATCACTTCAATATGAGCCAGCAGTGTGCTGCAGCTGCCAAAAAAGCCAACACAGTGCTAGGCTGCATTAACAGAGGGATAGAATCAAGATCAAGTGAAGTACTAATGCCACTTTACAATGCTTTGGTAAGGCCACACCTGGAATACTGCATCCAGTTTTGGTCACCACAATGTAAAAAAGATGTCGAGACTCTAGAAAGGGTACAGAGAAGAGCAACAAAGATGATTAGGGGGCTGGAGGCTAAAACATATAGGGAACGGTTGCTGGAATTGGGTATGTGTAGTTTAATGAAGAGAAGGGTGAGGGGTGACATGATAGCAGTGTTCCAATATCTCAGGGGCTACCACAAAGAAGAGGGAGTCAAGCTATTCTCCAAAGCACCTGAAAGCAGGACAAGAAGCAACGGATGGAAACTAGTCAAGGAGAGAAGCAACCTAGAAGTAAGGAGAAACTTCCTGACAGTTAGAACAATTAACCAGTGGAACAACCTGCCTCCAGGGGTGGTGAATGCTCCAACACTGGAGGTTTTTAAGAAGAGACTGGACAGCCATTTGCCTGAAATGGTATAAGGTTTCCTGCCTGAGCAGGGGGTTGGACTAGATGACCTCCAAGGTCCCTTCCAACATTATTATTATTATTATTATTATTATTATTATTATTATTATTATTATTATTATTATTATTATTATTATTATTATTATTATTAATAATAATAATAATAATAATAATAATAATAATAATAATAATAATAATATTTTCATATTCCATCTTTAACTCTACAGGTTTATTATGATTTACTTGTTTATTTCTTTGTTGATTTTATGCCAGCCAGTCACATTTGCTCAAACTCTGTGTGTGTATCCCAAATTAATAAATTCACATAGACCTGTTCCACATTTTTTATTCCATCCTTTTTTCTTAAAGGCCTATTTTTATCTCCTAATGTTCTGATTTGTTTTTCTTTCACATAGGTACATATATGCCACATACATATTCAAATGCTCACTGTACTACTGTATATACACACACACACAGAGAGAGAGAGAGAGAGAGAAACATTTGATTGTGATGTATGTCAGTCATCCAGTCATTGTGTTTCAGTCATTGAGCAAATACATATATGCTTTATTGACATCATGACGCATGCAAAACATGCATGTCTCTCTTCTTGAGATATGGTCCCGGGGCGCAGTTGGGCCTGCTACTGACGTACCTTCCTCCAAATCGCGCAGCAGCAGCCCTGCCTAAGCTACTCGATGTCCTCTCGGGGTTGGTGATTGAATTCCCCAAACTCATAGTTTTGGGCGACTTCAATCTACCGTCCCTTGGAGGATCGTCTGAGCTAGCTCGGGAGTTCATGGCTTCCATGACGGCCATGGACCTGACGCAAGTAATTTCAGGACCGACTCATGAGGGAGGCCACACCCCTGACTTGGTTTTCTTATCTGGACGGTGGCGTGATGATCTGGGTGGGGGCTCTCCAACCGTCATGCCCCTGTCATGGACCGATCATCACCTCCTGCGGCTGGACTTCCGCTTTGCCACCCCCCGCTGTGGGTATGCGGAGCCAAACAGATGGTACCGCCCCAGGTGCCTAATGGACCCTGACAGGTTCCAGGCAGCACTTGGGAACCCACCTGCACTCCCTGCTCACAAC
Source organism: Vipera berus (assembly GCF_964194415.1). NCBI lineage: Eukaryota > Metazoa > Chordata > Lepidosauria > Squamata > Viperidae > Vipera > Vipera berus. The sequence continues at coordinate 120,680,132 of NC_138205.1, read as the reverse complement.
TCGGCGGATGCCTTAGTGGAAGCCTGGGAAAGGGCAGCCACGGAGGCACTTGACCGAGTTGTACCCTTGCGGCCCTTGACCCGGCGCAGATCCCAGCGAGCCCCATGGTTCACCGCGGAGCTCCGGGAGATGAAGCGTCGGAGACGGGGCCTAGAGAGCCATTGGAGGTCCAGTCGATCCGAATCTGACCGGTTGCGACTAAGAATCCACACTAGGTCTTATCTCGCAGCGATAAGGGTGGCGAGAGCCAATCACTTCTCCGCCCTCATCGCGTCCGCAGATAATCGCCCGGCTGCCCTGTTTAGAGTGACCCGCTCCCTTCTGAATGAAGAAGTGAGGGAGGAGCCCTTACAGGGTCGAGCCGAGGAATTTGGTCAATATCTGTTGGATAAAATCGCTCGGATTCGAACCGACCTGGACTCCAACTGGGCAGAGTCTGACGAGCAGGACACGAGCAGTCTTGTCGACGTCATCTGGGAGGAGTTTGATCCTGTGACTCCAAAGGAAGTGGACAGGATTATGAGGAGGTTGAGCTCCTCCACATGCTTATTGGACCCATGCCCTTCCTGGCTGGCTTATGCAGCTCAGGAGAGGACACGAGGCTGGTTCCAGGCGGTCATATCCGCTTCTCTGAGTGAGGGTCGCTTCCCCACCTCCTTGAAAGAGGCGGTGGTGAGACCTCTCCTCAAGAAGCCCACCTTGGACCCAGCTACATTGAATAACTTTCGTCCGGTCTCCAACCTTCGCTTCCTTGCGAAAGTTGTCGAGAGTGTGGTGGCGCATCAGCTTCCTCAGATCCTGGATGAAGCGGATTATCTAGACCCATGCCAATCGGGTTTCAGGCCAGGCTACAGCACGGAGACGGCATTGGTCGCTCTGATGAATGATCTCTGGAGGGCCCGGGACAGGGGACATTCCTCTGTCCTAGTCTTATTAGACCTCTCAGCGGCTTTCGATACCATCGACCATGGTATCTTACTGCGGCGCCTCAGGGGACTGGGAGTGGGAGGCACAGTTCTTCAATGGTTCTCCTCCTTTCTCCTGGGACGCTCACAGTCGGTGTTGTCAGGGGGGCAGAGGTCGACTCCGAGACCTCTCGTTTGTGGAGTTCCTCAGGGGTCGGTCCTCTCGCCTCTCCTGTTCAACATCTACATGAAACCGCTGGGTGAGATCATTCGTGGTTTTGGAGTAGGATACCATCAGTATGCTGATGACACCCAGCTTTTCATCTCGACTCCAAACCACATCAGTGATGCCCTCGACGTGATGTCCCGTTGCCTGGAAGCGATCCGGGAATGGATGGGGAGGAACAGGCTTCAGCTCAACCCGGACAAGACTGAATGGCTGTACATACCGGCATGCCAGGATACCCAGAGTATCTCATCCCTTAACATTGGGGGCGAGTTATTGCCCCCCGTTGATAGGGCCCACAACCTGGGGGTCCTCCTAGACTCACAGCTCTCCTTAGAAGATCATATAGGAGCTGTGACCAGGGGGGTCTTCACTCGGTTTCGCCTGGTGCGCCAACTACGACCCTATCTGGACCTGGATGCCTTGCGTACAGTCACCCATGCAGTTGTGACCTCTCGCCTTGACTACTGCAACGCTCTTTACATGGGGCTACCCTTGAAAGTCACTCGGAAGCTTCAGCTGGTACAGAGTGCAGCTGCACGGACACTTTTGGGGGCCTCCCGATACTCCCATATTACACCTCTCCTCCGTGAGCTGCACTGGCTTCCAGTTACCTTCCGAGTGAAATTCAAGGTGCTAGTGACGACATACAAAGCCCTACATGGCATGGGTCCGGATTACCTACGGGAGCACCTACTGCCAGCGTCAACACCCCTCCGTCCTGTGCACTCCCACAGAGAGGGCCTCCTCAGGGTGCCACCGGTCACAGAATGCCGGCTGGTGGCCCCCAGGGGGAGAGCATTCTCAGTGGGTGCGCCAACCCTTTGGAATTGCTTGCCAACCGAAATCCGAATGGCCCCCGACCTTCGCACCTTCCGACGTGACTTAAAAACCTACCTATTCCAGCAAGCCGGCCTGGCCTGATAGATTTTGGGGTTTCATTTATTTTACTATTGTTTATACTGTATACTTACCTTGCTCTGTACACCGCCCCGAGTCCTTAGGGAGAAGGGCGGTATATAAAAACAAACAAACAAATAAATAAATAAATAAATAAATGTACATCACTAGCACCATATGTGGATGAATGAAGTAATGGCCTTATTATTGTGGAAGTCCTGACAGAATGCATGGAAAGAAACTTTGCAGAACTATTTACTTCTTAGGAAAGTCAAGATACACTGAAGTACATTAAGAGTTGATGGGATTTTTTTCAGAAATTTTAACATGTATAGACTAAAGGCAGTATAGGAATAAATAAAGTATAGATACAAAGTTTATGATTTTTTCTTCTTTTCTAACATTTAATAAAAAAGGCTCACATCAATTCCCAAACCTCCAAAACTGCACCCAGGTGTTTTCATTTTTGAACAATAACGTATTTGCAATTACATTGTCTTTGGCAGACAGTGATTGTGTCATGTTAGAATTCAATGTAGCACAGGCAACAGAGCAAAGTCAAACCAGTCCCTTAGACTTTAATAAATTTAGAGTCTCAGGAGGATTCCATAGGTGAAAATCTTAAAGGGAAAACAACTCAAGAAGCTTGAGATATTCTGAAAAATATGAGTATAAAAGCCCAGACCAATTCAATACCACTGAAAAAGAAAAATCAAGGAAGAAACCAGCATGGTTCCACAAAGAAGTCTGATAAACTGAAAGACAAAAAGGATAAGTACAAAAAAATGGAAAGAGGGACAAATAATTAAGGTGGAATACCAGCAAATAGCCTGAACCTGCAAAGATGAAGTCAGGAAAGCCAAAGCTCAAAACAATATAAAACCTGCAAGAAATGTCAAAAATAAATTTTTTAAAAAAGCATCTTTTAACATATAAAAACTAAGAAAAAAGTCAAGGATATGATCAGTCCACTAATGGGAGAAGATGGCAAGAAAGTAATGGCAATAGAGAGAAAACAGAGCTGATTAATTCATTCTTGGCCTCTGTCTTCATGCAAAAAGAAAACATAACCCAACCTACCAAAAACAGAATTGTGAAAGACAGACTAGTAATACAAATTAAAATAAGCAAGAAAATGGTAAGACAACACCTGTCTGTTCTAGCTGAGTTCACATCACCAGGACCCGCTGGGTTACATCCCAGATTTCGGAAGGAGCCGGCAGATGTGATCCTGGAAGCATTGAGCCGTATCTTTCGAAGTTCTTGGAGCACTGGGGAATTACTAGAGGACTGGAAAAGAGCTGATATGGTTCCTGTAGTGTTCGCGGCGGGTTGCCAGTAAGAAAGCAGGACAGCTGGCTTAACCCAGCAGTTGTTTTATTTGCCTCACAGGAACAAACAAGTAGGGGACAATCTCCCCTTATATAGGGATGCCAGCGGGTGGCTAGCCAATCCCTGTCTTAGAACACTTCCCGCCATTTCGGCTCCTTCCAATCTGCGCGGACCATGTGTGCAGCTGTCAAACTCAGCTGTCAACTGTAGCCGCGTGTGGAGCTGTCAACAGAAACCGCGTGTGTGGCTGTCAGCTGTCAAAGGGAGCTGACACGCGTTTCTTATATTGAACAGTGTTGATAATTACATACAATACATCCCTTCCCCCCCACAAGTAACAGTTTAACTATTTACATTATAATGGCTGTGTGCAGACGTTCATTTGTCCTGACTCTAGGGGTCTCAGCCAAACGTAGTCTCGCAAGTATGCTGGCGGTTTCCTTGCTCTGCTGGAGCGTCGGAGGGGTTGGTCTGAAGCCTTCCCCCTGGGGAGGGAGATAGTCTCTGCGGGTTTGGGATCGTCTGGATGGCTGGGAGCGGTTGCAGGGCTTGCTGGGGTGATTGGCGTTTCCTCGGGATCTGGGTGGTTCCTGTTCCTTCCAAGCGATGTCGACTCTGCTGTGTTGGGGGTGATGTGAACAGGGTCTGCTGCAACTGGGTCTGCTTCTGGTCCGGGGTTGCTTAGTCCTCTTTTCCTTAGCTGGTCGAGGTGTTGTCTCATCTGTTGGCCCCCTTCCCCCTCAACTAGATAAGAAATGGGTCCTGTGCGCAGAATAATGGTCCCTGGCAGCCATTTGTCCCCTAGCCCGAAATTCCTGGCCCAGACAAGATCCCCAGAGTTAAATTGTCATGGCAGGGGTGGTAGCTCGGGTGCAGTAGTTACCCTATCGGGGTGCAGTCTGTCCAGCCTGGTTGTTAATCAACGCCCCCAACGTAATTCTGCCGGGCTTTTGCCAGTAGCTGTGCAGGGGGTTGAGTGCTGTGCGAGCAGGAATTGTGCCAGCCGCTGGTGCCAGTCACTGGAGATGATATGCCGCAAAGAGTCTTTGGTAGTCCGTACCATAATTTCTGCCAGGCCATTAGTAGATGGCCGGAAGGGAGCCGTGGTGATGTGTTTAATTAAGTTGGCCTTGATGAAAATCTGGAAAGTAGCAGAAGTGAATTGCGGTCCGTTGTCTGATACTATAACATCTGGGAGACCGTGTGTAGCGAAGAGCCCCCTAAGCACTTGTATCGTGCTGGCTGTGGTGAGACTCCTAACGGGGATGACCTCTAGCCACCTTGAATAGCTGTCCACTACTATGAGGAACAGCTGTCCTTGGAAGGGTCCGGCATAATCTATATGTATCCTTGCCCAGGGTCTCTGCGAGGGCTCCCACTTGTGTAGTGGTGCGTGGGGGGGTCCTGGTCTGGATTGCTGGCATGGGTAGCAGCCTGCAATGTAATTTTCAATGTCCCTGTCTATGCCTGGCCACCACAAATAGCTTCTGGCTAAGGCTTTCATTTTTATTATGCCAGGATGACCTTCATGCAATGTTAAGAGAGTTTTGGTTCTGTGTTTTTCGGGAATTACTACCCTGCTCCCCCATAACACACATCCCTGGTGTGTTGATAATTCATTTTTCCTGTTGTAAAATGCTTGGAATTCGGTTCCTGGGCAATGGTTTTGCCAGCCCGAAGTTACCCATGCTAAAACTCTGCTCAGAAGTTTCTCAGAGGCTGTTGCTGACGCTATGTCTTTAACCTGAAGAGGGCAATCTGGAAGTTCGTTAATGGCCAGGATTTGTCCCCCCGGAGCAGGGTCTGGGTCGCATTCTGTACTGGGGAGCCTACTTAGTCCGTTTGCGTGACACATTTCCCTACCCAGTTTGTGTATTAATTTGAAGGTATAAGCTGACAGGAATGTGGAACAGCGCAGGACTCTTGGGGACAGAATTTGGGGGGTTTGTTTGTTAACTGTAAAGAGTCCTAATAGAGGCTTGTGGTCAGTGAAGATTGTAAACTCTCGACCATATAAATAATCATGATTTTTTTTTTACCCCAGCGACAATAGCTAGTGCTTCCTTGTCGATCTGGGCATAATTTCTTTCTGCTTTAGTTAAGGTTCTGGAATAGAATGCTATGGGTTTCTGGGTCCCTCCTTCCTCTAAGTGGCTGAGTACGGCACCAACCCCATACGGGGAGGCATCGCAAGCCAGGCATATGGGTTTATGCTCATTGTAGTGGGTTATCGTTGAATTACTAGACAGTAATTCCTTCAGTTCCTTGAAGCAAGCTTCATGGAGGGAGGTCCACTGCCACGGGGTGTTTTTATCTAAAAGTCTGTGTAACGGCTCTGCCTTAGCTGCTTTGTGATGAAGGAATGTATGATAAAAATTTAAGAGCCCCCAAAAGGCTTGTAACTCCGCTTTGTTTTTTGGTGTCGGTGCTTTTTTAATTGCCCTAACCTTTGATTCTGTGGGGTGAATTCCCTGAGCATCTATTCGAAATCCCAGAAACTCTGTGGATTTCACTCTGATGGAGCATTTTTCTTTTTCCAATTTTAACCCTGCGGCTCGAAATCTGTCTAATACTGTTTCTAATCTTCCTGCTAGTTCTGCTTCGTTTTCCCCGGCTATTAGGATGTCGTCGAAATATGGACACACCCCCGGGATGGCTTTCAAGGTTCGCTCCATGATTTCTTGAAAAATCCCTGGTGCGACTGAAATGCCAAACTGAAGTCTGTGGACTTTGAAAGCCCTGCGGTGGGTAACTATTGTCTGCGCATTTGCGGTCTCGCTGGTGACAGGGAGTTGCAAGTAAGCATGCGCGAGATCCAGCTTACAGAACATGGCGCCGGACTGAATGGCTGAGAGGACGTGCTTTATTGCAGGAACAGGGTAAGCATGGGGGTTCAGGGCCCAGTTCAGGGTTGATTTATAATCTACGCAAATACGCACCTCCCTGTTAGGTTTTAGGGGGGTGACAATTGGGGTTTCCCATGTTCCTCCCTCTACAGGTTCCAACACCCCTAGTTTAATTAGGCATTCCAGTTCGTCCTCGATTTTTTTCTTGAGGGTGAATGGAACCCTTCGGGCTTTAATTCAGACGGGAAGGACTTCGGGTCTGAGTTTAAGGGATATTGGGGGCCCTGTGTATTTCCCTAATGTGCCATCGAAGACATCTGCAAACCGTTTGCAGGCGGATTTGAGGCTTTTGGGCTGGGTGTAGTGGACTCCTCCTATCCAAATTCCCAGGGCCTGGAACCAGTTTAGGCCAGTTAGGCTAGCCCCACTTCCCTGGGCTACTAGGACTTCTAGGGGTCCCTGGAAATTTTTATACTGTACGGATAGTGTGGCGATGCCCTTAATTTTTATTGGGGCTTGTTGAAAATCCGCCAGTTTCATGGAAGTTGGTTTAAGCAAAATCCTCCTTTTGCTGAGGCCCCGAATTTTTTGAAAGATGTTCATTGAAATTATTGAGATGGAGGACCCGGAGTCCACCTCCATTTCACAAGGAATTCCTTGTAATTGGACTTTAATCCTAATTTTGGGCCTCAGTAGCTGGTGGATTTTTTTACCGGTTGTCAGGTTTCCCCAGCCAATTTGTGGTTTGCACTAAGGGCTTTGGGGGCTCTGCATTTACGAAAAGGGGCTTGGTCATACCTGGCAGGGAGGAGTCCAGGTCGTTAATGTTGGCACGGTTCTTGCTGCGGCAGACGGTATGGATGTGGCCGGTCTTTCCGCATTCATGGCACCTGGAGTTCCTAAATTTGCAGGATGCCCGAGGGTGAGGTGCTCCGCAGCTTGCACATCTTTGTCCTGAGTTTGTCGTGCGGGGAGTTTGTGGCTTGTTAGAGCCCCATCTGTCATATCGTTGTACTTGAGCCTTAGTGTTTTGGAGTGCGTTGATCTCGTTATTGGCTCCTGTGAGTTCTTCCTCGCCGTCAATATGCACACATTGATGGACCAGGTTGTTGACCCCGTTGGTGGGGAATTCTTGATGCTCGTCGCGTGTGGCCTCGTAAGCCTGGATTTTGCTGACTACCTCAGCAAGGCTTAACGTCGGCTTGGCGACTATCTTCCTCTGGAGTCTCTTGTCCAAGAGTCCGAGGACAATCTGGTCCCGGATCCTGTCTTCTAGGTCCGGGAAGTGGCACCAGCGTGTGGCATGTCGAACGGCCACGATGAAGTCATTTGCCGCTTCGTCGGGCCTCTGGGTACGTTGGGCGAATTTGAGCCGCCAGTAGAGCTCTGATTGGGTTGGTACGAAATGCTTGTTCAGCTTGTCCGTCAGCTCTGCGTACAGTACGGCACTCACTGGGTCCGGATTGCAGAGGCCAGCCGTGACATCATATACGGCCGTGCCGCTGAGGCAAAGTAGGGCCACAGCTTTCATGCGGTCATCAGTTATTCTGTTGAACAAGAGGTATCCTTCTACTTGACCCAGGTGTGACTCCCATCATTCTGGGTATTTTAGGTCGAATTCCTTGATTTGTCCAACCGCTGCCATGCTGTCACGGTTCTTACTGCTTCACGGTAGTTCGGGAATTAATTTCCCTCAGTGACTCTGCTCAGTGACTAGTCAGCTCGTGACTTTGCTCTTGTTTCCAGTGAAGCAGTACCACCTTCATCGCCAGTTGTAGTGTTCGCGGCGGGTTGCCAGTAAGAAAGCAGGACAGCTGGCTTAACCCAACAGTTGTTTTATTTGCCTCACAGGAACAAACAAGTAGGGGACAATCTCCCCTTATATAGGGATGCCAGCTGGTGGCTAGCCAATCCCTGTCTTAGAACACTTCCCACCATTTCGGCTCCTTCCAATCCACGTGGACCATGTGTGCAGCTGTCAAACTCAGCTGTCAACTGTAGCCGCGTGTGGAGCTGTCAACGGAAACCGTGTGTGCGGCTGTCAGCTGTCAAAGGGAGCTGACACGCGTTTCTTATATTGAACAGTGTTGATAATTACATACAATACAGTTCCCATCTTCAGAAAAGAGGTGGGGGGGGAACAGATCCAGGAAACTGCAGAAAAATCAGGCTGACATCAATATGTGGGAAGATCCTGGATGAGATAATTAAGCAACAGATCTGCAAGCACCTGGAAGCAAGCAAAGTTATAACTAGAAGCCCACACAGGGTTGACAAAAAGAGATTGTACCAAACAAATTATATTTCATTCTTTGACAAAGGGACTAAATTAGTGGATCAGTGAAATGCTGTGGACTTAATATATTTGGACTTCAGTAAGTCATTAGACAAAGTAGACCACAACCTACTTCTTAGCAAGATAGAAAAGTGTGGGATAGATGGCACCACAAGTGATGGAGTTGTAACTAGCTAACAAACTGTACTCAACAAGCAGTTATTAATGGAACTGCATCTACATGGAGGGAAGAAAGTAGTGGGATACCCCAGAGTTGCGTTTTAGGCCCGGTTGTCTTCAACATCTTTATAAACAATCTACATGAGAGAATAGAAGGGGAACTCATTCATATTTGCAGATGAAACTGAGCTGGCAGGAATAGCTGACACCCCAGAAGGTGGGCTCAAGATCCAGATGGATCACGATAGACTTGAACACTGGGCCCACTCTAACAAAATGAAATTCATGGGAGAGGAAAGAAAGGTTCCACAAGAAAAACCAAAGGTACAAGGACAGATTTGATGAAACGTGGCTCAATAGCAGCGACTGTGAGGAACCTTGGAGTCCTAGTGGACAATCACTTAAATATGAGCCAGTTGTGTGTGGCAGCAGCCAAAAAAAGCCAATACAATCCTAGATTGCATTAACAGAGGGGTTGAATCAAGACCATGTATTAGCACCACTTTGTAAAGCCTTAGTAAGACCACACTTGGAATCCTGCATCCAGTTTTGGTAACCACAATATAAAAAAGATGTCTATACTCTGGAAAGAGTGCAGAGAAGAGCAGCAAAGATGATTGGAGTCCTGGAGGCTAAAACATATGAAGAACAGTTACAGGAATTGGGAATATCTATGTGCTGCCACCACATGGCTGTTTTGGGAAATTATAATATGTTAATTGGGTCTACCAGCACCTTTCCCCTTTGTGATGTATTTCCTGTCCTGCTCATGATGCTGTACTAGGATCCACCCCTTCTGGGTTGGACTTCTCCTTCTCCTTGTTCCCTTGTGTTCCATCCTCCATTGTAACATCTGAACACAAGCCATGCGGACAGTAATCCTGTTACTGTCTTTTGACCTTAAAGTACCGTCCAGACTTCACCTGACCACACCTTCTCTGCTGTAACCTTCTTCTACATGCAAAATAAAGGTATTTCAGGTGAACCAGGTGCTTTATGAGTTCACTGTCTGGAAAGGGCCATTAACTGTGACTAAATTCGCTTAAACAGACCAGTGCAAGTGTCTTAACAAGGAATTAAATCACTAGCACAACGAGCTTGATCCAGAATACTCTAGTTTAGATAAAAGAAGGACCGGGGGGACATGATAGTAGTCTTCCCCTAGCTACCCCAAAGAAGAGGTGGGGGAGGGTGTTCCACCTATTTTCCAAAGCACCTGAAAGTAGGACAAGAAGGGCCTCCTCCAACCCCGAGTCACCCAGAGCTCCACTTAACGATCTAGATATTCATTTATCAATACATCGAGGAGAGTGGAGGGGGACGTTAGGTTTTACACTTCACTTAATGGCTGTCACACCCGGCAACCATAATAGGCAGACTCTGCCTGCATGTTTAATGATTATTATCATTGAAATGATAAAAATACGAGAAATGATTTAGTTATTAAATTCCTTTGCTTCCCCATCTCCCCACAAGATGACTCTGGGTGGCTTCCACTGTACACAAAGTTAGTGTAATTATTCCTGCTGATTAGTACAGCATTTGTGATGTTGTGAGCCCTGCACCTTCCCCTTTGCTCTTGATTTGCCTCTGTCTCTCTCTTGATCCTCCTGCCTGAGGAAGCTCCATCCCTGCAACTCATCACAACATCAGGCAAGGCCTGCAGACAAATTCACGGGGCAGGTTAGTAGCAGATTTCTCCCTTAGCCATAGAATTTGGGGGCTGAATTGTAATCATAAGTCGAGGACTACCTGAATAGCTTCAGAAAACACAAAGGGGACAGGAGGACCAGCCAATCTTCTTCATGAGATATCTACCAATCTAGCAGGATGTAATATAAAATCTGCTTTTTCCACTTCAACGTCTGCTGTCAGGGTCTGTTTGGGCTGCTGAATGCAACCCAGATTTCTTTCTTTCTTTCTTTCTTTTTGTATATATATTTTACTAGAATTTTTTTCTTTAACATAACATAGATCATTGTAAAACAAAATGTTGTCTGGGTAACATTTATAAAACAATCTTTAACAATTAATTTCTATAATCTATATTCCATCTGTTAATTTCATTTGATTTCCCGTATCCTTAACGTATAGTTCCTCGCAAGGCATTAGATTGAAACAGTTTTATTTATTTAAACAACAGTTAAATATATAGTTTCAATAATCCTATATATCGTTTTAGTTGCCTTATCATAAATCCTGTCACTATATTTATTTCAGCTTATTTTCCCACCAAGCCAGATTTCTTTCTTGATCAGCTGCCATCAACCAACAGCCCAGAATAGATAGGATTGTTCATTTTTCTCCCAAAGATGCTTTGCTTTTAATAATAATAATAATAATAATAATAATAATAATAATAATAATAATAATAATAATAATAAGAATAAGAAGAAGAAGAAGAAGAAGAAGAAGAAGAAGAAGAAGAAGAAGAAGAAGAAGAAGAAGAAGAAGAAGAAGTTGGAAGGACCTTGGAGGTCATCTAGTCCAACCCCCTGCTCAGGCAGGAAACCTTATACCATTTCAGGCAAATGGCTGTCCAGTCTCTTCTTAAAAACCTCTGGAGGCAGGTTGTTCCACTGGTCAATTGTTCTAACTGTCAGGAAGTTTCTCCTTACTTCTAGGTTGCTTCTCTCCTTGACTAGTTTCCATCCGTTGCTTCTTGTCCTGCTTTCAGGTGCTTTGGAGAATAGCTTGACTCCCTCTTCTTTGTGGCAGCCCCTTAGATTTTGGAACACTGCTATCATGTCACCCCTCACTCTTCTCTTCATTAAACTACACATACCCAATTCCAGCAACCGTTCCCTATATGGTTTAGCCTCCAGCCTCCTAATCATCTTTGTTGCTCTTCTCTGTACCCTTTCTAGAGTCTCGACATCTTTTTTACATCGTGGTGACCAAAACTGGATGCAGTATTCCAGGTGTGGCCTTACCAAACCATTGTAAAGTGGTATTAGTACTTCACTTGATCTTGATTCTATCCCTCTGTTAATGCAGCCTAGCACTGTGTTGGCTTTTTTGGCAGCTGCAGCACACTGCTGGCTCATATTGAAGTGATTGTCTACTAGGACTCCAAGATCCCTCTCACAGTTACTACTATTGAGCAAGGTACCACCTATACTATACCTGTGCATTTGATTTTTCCTGCCTAAATGTAGAACCTTACTTTTTTCACCATTGAATTTCATTTTGTTAGATAGTGCCCAGTGTTCGAGTCTGTCCAGATCCTTCTGTATCTTAAGCCTATCTTCTGGAGTATTGGCTATTCCTGCCAGCTTGGTGTTGTCTGCAAATTTGATGAGTTCCCCATCTATCCCCTCATCCAAATCATTAATGAAGATATTGAAGAGCACTGGGCCCAGAACAGAGCCCTGGGGCACCCCACTACACACTTCCTTCCATGTAGAACCTGAATTTGCCACTGAAGTCTCCATTTCCCCAGTATGGAAAAACCATTTATACACCACTTGTATTCACCTTGTCTTGGATGCTCCTAATGCCCTTAGGAATTTGGTAGAGTCATGAAACACGGTCAGCTGATTTGTTATTTCTTTTCATGCAACGACGTTTATTTCACTTTCTTATTGCCGGTTTCCCTTTTTTTCAGAGGTGTTGCTCTCTCCATTGCAAGGCGATTTTGGACATTCTCCAGAGCCTCCTAGACTGGCAAAACGATCAGGCACACCTGAACAGAATAATTGCAGTATGATCACGGGTGATGGGGGTGTGTGACCGTCCAGTTTTAAGGCATTTAAAACCACGTCAGTTATGTCTCATAAATCACAGTACTGTAATCAGACGGGTTGCCCTTTCCTCAGTCACAGAGAGGGCTCAGGACTTGCTATTTCATCCAGAGAGGGGCCAAATCCTAAGCAGACGAGGCATTTTTAAGAAAGAGCAGTTTGCAATAAAATGTAAACACTTGTAAGCCATTGTTGCTATGTTAACCAGCATTGTCCTAGTGGTGGTTTTATTGAAAACATACTATAGTATAGTAAATTTAAAATTTAAATTTAAATTAAAAAAGCTGAGAGAAATGGCTTCTTTCTACAGTAAGCGTACTTAATTACGGATAAGAGCAATGCAATTTTTCTATTACTGATACATGATGAAGTATTCATAGAGATTCTCAAATAAATCAGAGTACAATATACACAAAAGGTAAAACAAAAGTCTACATTATCCTGCCAAATCATAAATCACGGCTTATGCAACATAAACATACTGTCTGTACAATATGTTAAGCCAAAGCCATTGATCTTCCTTAATTATAAGTATTTTTTTATTTTTTTTAAAAAAAGCAAAGTAAAAAACCCGATATTTTCCCACGGCATCTGTAGAAAAACAAATTCTCTCCACTCTTCCCAGGCTCTGGGGAATTGGCTGACCTCCCCATATATCGCCTTGTGGGAGAGGGCAACTCGGGCCCTGGTGGAACTGCTCATGACGTTCAAGGCCCAGGTCCCTTCTGAGGTGAGTGCAGGGACTGCCCACCAGGAAGCCCTGGAGGAGATGGGTTGTTGGTTGGGTCCCTGGTGTTATGTATGCAGGCACCTGCATAGCAACAGCCACCAGGGGGCGTTGGCCTGAACGGTTTTGGTGGGAAACCCCGTTTCGGCGGGAAACCTAGGGCCAACCCCATTGGCTGTCCGCTTACCTGGCTAGGTATTTAAGGAGGCCAGGTAACCCTCATCCCTCAGTACGCTACCCCCTTCCAATAAAGAGCTGAACACGTACTCCGGCTGGTGTCTCTTCCTTGCGTCGGACCCACTACACAATAGTGGCGACGAAGGTGGGATTGCTGCCGACTAGGAGCTGAAGTCACTGGGGGAAGCGCTCCGCGAGCTGAAGGAAAAGGCATTTTCCTTCCTTCTTCCCCCCACGACCACCAGCTGACCGAACCACGCTGGTCGCCGCATCTACGACTCGAGACCCGAACCAACACCATGATGGCAAGAGCCGGACAACACCGCGAATTCGACACCCGCCAACCCGAGACATGGGCCCATTACCTGGCTCACGCCGAACTGTACATGCGGTTCAATCAGATCTCGGAGGACGGCGCGAAGGCGGCAGCCCTGCTCTGCATTGGGGGAGCAGCACTCCTGGAGATCGCAGTGAACCTGTGAAGCTAATCCCTCTGATTGTGAAATGTGCCCAGTGTAATGTATTGGGCTTTGTCTTGCTAAGGAATATCATGTGGGGTTAATTGCTGGAAGGTTGCTCAAGCAGGGAAGCTGGCTAGTGGCTCCCAGCTCCTCAGACAACCCGTCTCTGGAGCTCCCATTGGCTGCCTCTAGGGCGGCAATAGGTTGCTTTAAACCTATTGACCGCCGCCTAGAGGCCAGGGTATAAATTGCTGCACTCACAGCCCTGTTTCTCAGTTCAGTTCCTGCAACCAAATAAACAATGATCTTTGCTGAACTCACTCGCCTCGTCTTGTCAAGCAAGCAACGAACCCAGTATCCAACACCCAGAATCTTGAGGTGGATAAAAACAAAGATTAACACGGAAGAACTAATGAACGTGTCTAGAATGGGTTGAACCTGACTGTCCTGGATCTGACCCGTCCTGCTTCCTTCTGGGTTTCTCTCCAACATTTTGGCCTTTCAGGTGGAGCATCTTTCACACCTTGCTCAGCAGTGACAACGTAGAGGTGAAGACGGTTGTGAGAGGCATCACGGCTGCGTTGGTGCATCTGCAGCCCGAAAAGGCAGTGGACACACTTCTAATGTGCAGCTCCCACAACAACTGGTAAAGATAACACACTGAAAGCCCTGAAATATTTGAATCTTTGATACTGTACTAATTAAAATCCTAGAGCCCCAAGGGGACTGGAGACCCATAAAGAGGCTTCATTATTATGATTATAGCCCTTTGCATGTGAATTCTTTGTTTTAGCCCCATTTGATAGTTCTTAATGTTTTAATAATAATAGTATAATTGTTTTACGTATTTTTTATTGTTTTAGCTTTGCTGTAAGGTGCCCAGAGTAACATTGGGAAAATTAAAAACAATCAATAATAAATAATTTATTGATACAATTTGTCATCATCATCGTTCTGGTCCTTGAGGATGACTTTCACCAATTTTTCTGGGTCACTGTCACTGATAATCTTTATTTTTCCCTTCAGCAAAATCCGAGCCGTCTGGAGCTGCTTGGCAGCTGATGCCTCTCTCCACCCCAAAGTCCTCCCTCATCTTCTCAGCAAGATCCCCCCCCCCATGAAGGAAGTGGTGCAGGAGATGGAGTTCAAATTGCTCACTTCTGTAGGTTGCCCACCTGAGGGGTCTCTCTCCACCTGCCGCTCCCGGGAGGGTTTGGGGAGAAGACCCTAGAAACCCTGACTCTTCTCCTCCTTCTTCTGTTTCTCTCTCTCCCAAAAGCTGTGTGCCGCCCTTTGGGACTTCATAGCGGTGATGAAAAAGGAAGAACTGCCCAAAGGGAAATGGACACCCTTCTCTTTTATCGCTTTTTTAAATCTTCCTGGGGCCAGCACAAAACCCTTAGTGACTGGCCCAAAGGAAAGCAACAGTCGTAGTCCCTGCAGGTGATTCCTCATGATTTCTTCCCATATTTTTTCCTGTTTAAGCTTTGAACGGTGTCAGCCTTGAGGGAAGACAGGAGATGGTATCTGCTGGGCCTGTTTCTGATGAACACGCCAAGCCGGTGGCCAGTCTCAGATCTGAGGCATTTGAAGAACATCTGAATCCAACTGTGAGTTAATATGGATCCTTCAGAGCTTCTGATGGATGCAGGAGAGTGGAGGGTGGGCTAATTCCACTGCTCTCTAAGTTCCCCAACCCTCTTACCTTCATGGCTGAAAAAAGTGGAAATCCTTGAGGTTATCACAGCCCAAACCTTGTTGTTCAATGTGAGAAAACTGAGAACTGATGGAGTAAGGCTTGGAGCCAAAGGGATATAAGGCACAGAGCCAATATTTGCAGATTTATAAAAGTTAAATGGTTTAAAATGCTATATTTAAGCCTTCTTGCCAAAGTGCATTGCAGCCTCATTGCAGATTTATAATATTTTATTTAATATTATCAAATTCAGATTCATACCCGCAGTCTAAGATATTGATTTGGTGCCGGAGTAGTGAACCAAATGGAAAGTAAAGTAAAGTAAAGTAAAGTAAAGTAAAGTAAAGTAAAGTAAAGTAAAGTAAAGTAAAGTAAAGTAAAGTAAAGTAAAAAGTAAAGTAAAGTGAAAGTGAAAGTGAAAGTGAAAGTAAAAGTAAAGTCACCTGACTTTTGCATTGGTATCCTTCAAGAATTCAGGGCGGGGATGAAGGTTTGGCTATTGTCACCCAGGAGATTGTGGTGGATTCCAGGGATGGGGAGATGTCTGTTGGTGAAAATGGGCCATCTGGGTCCCCCATCACCTTGTCCAGCAGCCTCTCTCATCTGATGCATGAAGCCAGAATCAGCCTATTGACCCATTCTGCCATCTCATATATCTGCTTGCAGTGTGGCAATCGAAGCCCTGAAGAGGATTATGAAAATAGCCCAGACTGACTCCTGCATCTTGGAGGCCATTAACGAAAACCACGGCTGGGAGATGCTCAAAGATCCCGAGGAGCAACACAAAGGATTTGCCTCTCTAGGAAGGTAAAGGGCAGAATCCTCTCTTGGGCTTTAAAAGACAATGCTTGACTTTGTCCACATGGGAAGATCTTCCGCCTCTAATATGAACAATTTCTCCTTTTCAGAGCAATGCGGATGTGCAGAATGGACGAATTTCTGGGGAGACTGATTCCTCATTTATTTGAATACCTGTTTTTGGAAAAGGAGGCTATGAGAAAAGATTATGCTGCATTTTTTTGCAGAGGCATTTTTTTTCACAACTAGATAAATGGGTAGGGAGTTGAGAGATGAGGGCCCTGACCATACAATGTCCTTATTTCCCTTGAAAACAGAGCAGGGAAGTAGGAAGTGATCAGACTTAGCAGATTAGAGCTTTTTTAGTGTTCTCAGCTTATTTTGTGGAGAAGTGCAGCTGCTGCATATGAATTTAGGAAGCAGCTGGTAAAGGAGGGTAGAGCTGTGAGGAGAAGCTACAGGGGAGAAATCCAAGGATTTAAGACTGCATTCTTTCACTCTACAATTTCACTCCAGCTTTGCTTCTTCCAACGGCATCAGAGCCGAGGAAACAGGGAGGGAATGCATGAAAGGGGAACATTTTCATCAACCACACTTGGGCTGCAACAACTTCAGGTTGTCCTTGACACACAATTGTATTGGAACCCGCCGATTAGGGTGGTATGGCCCAATGGTCACAAAATGGGTCAGTCATGTGAACGACCAGATTTTAGGATCTTTTTCGTGGAGGTTGTTAAGCAAGACACCATTGGGAAGCAAGCCAATGGTTTCCTAGGAGTCTGGTTTTGCCATCAGCCAGAGAGAAGGGCTGGTTTGGGGCAAAACCATCGTATAATTCAGTCAGGGGTGGCCAAGTGTGCAAAGTTCAGTCATGTGATCCTGGAGGGGGGGGCAACCATCAGAATTTCAAATCTGGGTCATAAGTTCTCTCTTTGTGTCGGTCTTAATGTTCAGCAGCTGCTTCCTTAGAGTGGAAATCATCCTGCTCTCTGGTTCCCCTTAGTTTATCGGCAGGCCCTTCCAGAAGAAGGAGAAAGCTCTGATGTTGATGGCTGGCTTTTAAGCCTTGGCTGTCATTTGCTTGTGCTACTCAGCCCTCATCTTTTAAGCACTCGATAAGCTGGTGGTAAATCAGCACTCCTGTTGACTGAAGAGGGGTCCATTTCCCAGGCTTTAATCATTTCCCTGGCTGTTTCTGTGCCTGCTCATCCAACAATCTTAGTAGCAGGAAAGTTGAATGTGTGTTCTTGTTCACTGCAGTGTGAGGCTACCAATGAGTTTGGCTCTTCTCGTCTGATTGCTTGCTCGTGTTCTTGCAATCTGGTGGTTAGCTTCCTCCCTATCTGTCCTACATAATCACAGGGACAATCCATGCAGGGAATCCAGATTACATTGGAAGTATCTCTCACCTCCAAGTGATCTTTGCAATGCATGATTTGTCCTTGTATGGTAGCCTCTGGGAGGTGTGCGATGCCCACGCAGATCTCCAAAGCTGCGTTCTGCAGCTTCTGAAATGTTTTTGATGTATGACACGGTGTGCCATGAGGTTGGTCTAAGAAGAGCACTTCATATAGTAGAATTTTGAAGATAAGATTTGTTTTATTCACATTTTTTTACAATTTGCAAACTCAAAGAGATGCCATATAGTTTTTTTCTAGTTAAATGTGACACTCCTTTGAGTAAGTGAGGGACATAGTAACTACGAAAAAGAACATGAAAATGAAATAAATGACAAATATGTAGATTGGATTGTTGTTGTTGTTAGCTGCGAAGTCGTGTCTGATCCATCGTGACCCTATGGACACTGTTCCTCCAGGCCTTCCTGTCCTCTACCATCTTCTGAAGTCCATTTAAGCTCACGCCTACTGCTTCAGTGACTCCATCCAGCCACCTCATTCTCTGTCGTCCCCTTCTTCTATTGCCCTCAATCTTTCCCAGCATTAGGCTCTTCTCCAGTGAGTCCTTCCTTCTCATTAGGTGGCCAAAGTATTTGAGTTTTAGCTTCAGGATCTGGCCTTCTAAAGAGCAGTCAGGGTTGATCTCCTCTAGGACTGACCGGTTTGATCGCCTCGCAGTCCAAGGGACTCGCAGGAGTCTTCTCCAGCACCATAGTTCAAAGGCCTCAATTCTTTGGCGCTCAGCCTTTCTTATGGTCCAACTTTCACAGCCATACATTGCAACTGGGAAGACCATGGCCTTGACTATACGCACTTTTGTTGATAGGGTGATATCGCTGCTTTTTACTGTGCTGTCTAGATTTGCCATGGCTTTCCTCCCAAGGAGCAAGTGTCTTTTAATTTCTTGGCTACAGTCTCCATCTGCAGTGATCTTGGAGCCCAGGAAAATAAAATCTGTCACTACCTCCATTTCTTCCCCATCTATTTGCCAGGAATTGAGAGGGCCGGATGCCATGATCTTGGTTTTCTTAATGTTAAGGTTCAACCCAACTTTTGCAGTCTCCTTCTTCACCCGCAACAAGAGGCTCTTTAGTTCTTCTTCACTTTCTGCCATTAGAGATTGGATTGTTAGTTGTTATTTTATATCAGCAGGACTTTCTTTTTCTACTGATTCCATTTATGGAACTGAAATAGTCCTGCACTTTTGAAATTCCCCCTGCAACCATAACCTCTTCATCTGGTCTCTGAGTACAGGAAGTCCTCCATTTACAGCCACAATTGAGCCCAAAATTTCTGGGCTGAATGTTAAGGAAGTTTTGCCCCATTTTATGACCTTTCACACCATGGTTATCAAGTGAATCACTGCAAAGATAGTAACACGATTGTTAAGTGAATCTGGCTTCTCCGTTGACTTTGTTTGCCAGAAGGTCAGAAAAGGTGATCACAGGACTCCAAGATACTACAACTGTCATAAATACATGCCAGTTGCCAAGTGCTCTAATTTTGATCACATGACCATGGGCATGCTGCAATGGCCGAGCATATGAAAAACAGTCATAATTCACTTTTTTCACTGCCTTTGTAACTTTGAATAGTCACCAAATGAATAGTTTTAATGACTACCTGAAATACTTTATATATTTTTTTCCAGTTTGGCTCAGGGTCTACTAGTAATGTTTAAGTGCCTAACCAATGACCAGAATTTTCTTATTCTGTTCTTTGTCCCATCTTTTTTCTGTCTTGTTTCATACAGGCATACAGGTTTCACCCTTATTTTAGCTGTTGGTGCTATTCTCCATTTTTGTTTATTTTTATTTATTTATTACATTTTTCTGCTAACCATCTTTCCTATAAGTGACTCTGGGCAGTTTACAACTTATAAAACAAGAAGAAAAATAAGTAAAATATAAAATACTAAAACTACACAGACTAAAAATTTAAAATTATACTGATTCCAGAAATAGGAGACAGATAGGACAGGATAAGGTCTTCTAACCCCATCAACTAACTCTAGCAGTGAGTGCGCACACACACACCCAGGCCAGCCAGCCAAGTCAACTTTTAATACCCTTCTAGAAGGCCAAAAGGGTGGCAAAGGTTCTCACCTGCTTTGTACTTAGCCTCTGGATTGTCCTAACTTGTGCTGGCTGTAAGAAGGTCCTGTCTGAATATAGTAGAGATGGCTTTCATTAAAGTAGCTTACAAGATTTGCTTAAAAAAGTGAGTGAGTTAAAAGAAAAGGGAAAAGTATATATACAAATAAATTATACTGGTTCTTATTTTACCACTCTGAATGGTTGCTTTTTTCTTATCCTGCAAAATATTTAAGTTGAGCCATAATGGTGCAGTGGTTAGAATGCAGTACTGCAGGCTATTTCTGCTGACTGCTGAGTGTCAGCAGTTCAATTCTCACCAGCTCAAGGTTGCCTGAGTCTTCCATCCTTCCAAGGTCAGTAAAATGAGGGCCCAGATTGTTGGGGGCAATATGCTGGCTCTGTAAACCCCTTAGAGAGGGCTGTGAAGCGGTATATAAGTCTAAGTGCTATTATTAAAGGGGTCTAGAATACCTCAGGATATTATTCAAGGGAGTGTATAACTCATATTCACATCTTCAATGGGATTTGTTGTCCCTGATTTGGGAAGCCTAAGGGAGGACTTATCCCAAGGCAAAGTGTGTGTTCTTTATGGCCTTTGTTTTTCACTGTTTATAATAGAGAAATGTAAGTATTATCCTGCATAAAGAATGAAAGCTTAATGAATTTTTTATTAATCAATATAGTTTTCCTAAAAGTGATATGTGTTGTGTTATGTATATTGATAGCCAGCAAATATATGACAGGTTCACATCTACATCCTGAAGCTGGATCTCTGTCCAAAGACTTCAGATGATGGGCAGTAAGTAAGAAAAAGTACTTAAATCCATTCCCTACAGCTGAAAATTTCATCCACCCCTCCCCTCCTGCTTCCCTCAGGCTCCTGGGTATAGCTTAGTATTATCTCTTTTTTTTCAAAATTGATTGATCTTATTTTAGGTATTACGGTTTTTATATCTTTCCCATCCCAAAATCCATATAGCTCCCTGCAGCTGTTCTGCAAGTCTCTGAACACCTGGCTCTATTCCCAGCCTATGGTTAAGGCAGTTTCTGAGCCTCTGTTAGTTTTCTTTGGATGTGGTGGGTTGTTTATTCCAGATGGTCAAGTCTCTTTTCTTTCATTTTACTGTTTTCTGCTTTGGGGGATGTAAGCTTTCCACAGTCAATGGGAATCAAGAGACCTCTAAATTAGATAGCTGGATAGATAACAGAATAATAGTTGGATGGAACCTTGGAGGTCTTTTAGTCCAACCCCCTGTTCAGATAGTTGTCTGAAAATAGACAGACAGACATACAGCTAAATAAATGGAGATTGATATTGATGATTGATAGATAGATAGATAGATAGATAGATAGATAGATAGATAGATAGATAGATGGCAGGTAGGCAAGCAGACATGATAGATAACAACAATTTTTGACATTTGCAATGTCAAATTGCAGTGGTATTGTGAAAAGCAACACAAAGTACCGCACAAGAAAGAGGTTCATTTGATTGTTTGTTGTTTGTTTGTTTCATAGGACATTTAGAGCTGCCCGACTCAAACAGTGTGTCTCTGGGTGGAGATGAGAGAACATTCTGAAGTCCTGAGATCACAGATTGATCATCCCAGAAAAATCTACTTAACTGTTTTAACAACTCAGAACACCACAAAAAGATTTATTTTTGTTTTAATACATTGTATAGAGCACCCAACTCAAACAATGTGATTCTGCATGCAAATGAGAGAAAATTGTGACGTATTATGATCAGAGATTGATCTTCCCAGAAAACACCTGTTTAATTTTTTTAAAATAACCTTAAGAATAAAAACTGATTATCTGGAAAGAACAAATGTTCTAGATGATGCTGGCCTGGCATATTGTTCATACTGTATTTGGCAGGAAGATATGTATCATATTTCTCAACCAGTTAGTTTAATTATAGTAAGGATTTTAAAATTAATTAGGTATCAGCCAAGTAATGTTATATTGTAGTTGGCTACTGAGCCTATTCAATAGACTTTATGCACAACGTGAGGTCTATATAAAAACACAAAGTTATCCTCATGTTTTTGAGTACTTAATGATATTTAGGATAATATTCTGCTTATCAGTTGCTTTTGTGCAACAACCCATTTTCCCCAAGCCTGCCAACTCAGCTCTACAAAAAGTTTTATGTCAAGATCAAACATTCTTGAGGGTACACAAGAACAAAACTAAATTAAAACATGGAGAAGGAGACCATTGAACAAGAACCATTAAAGGACAATATGGTTATCATAATCATAACAGTAAAGTTGGAAGGGACCTTGGAGGTCATCTAGTCCAACCCCCTGCTCAGGCAGGAAACCCTGACAAATGGCTGTCCTTCTTAAAAACTTCCAGTGTTGGAGCATTCAACACTTCTGGAGGCAGGTTGTCCACTGGTTAATTGTTCTGTCAGGAAGTTTCTTCTTAGTTCTAGGTTGTTTCTCTCCTTGATTGAAGGATTGAAGGATCCGACCTCCCTTATACTACTTGGAGAACCCTGAAGAGGTTGAGGGTTAAAGTACTTAAATGTAAGACCAATATGCTCAAATGGAGGCTCTTGGCATATAACAACACGCTGTGTGAATGTGGAAAGATGCAGAGACTGGCCTATCTGCTGATATGTCAGCTACTTTTTTTTTAGGAAGCTGAGAAAATAATAAGGGAATCATCTTTCTTTACAGAAGCTCTGCTTTCCTGTATACCATAAACCAGGGGTAGGCAACCTTGGCTCTTTTCTGACTCGTGGACTTCAACTCCCAGAATTCCTGAGCCAGCCATGCTGAGGGGAAAGGGAGAGGTTTCCAAGCGGAGCCATGCTGGCTCAGGAATTCTGGGAGTTGAAGTCCACGAGTCAGAAAAGAGCCAAGGTTGCCTACCCCTGCCATAAGCTGTATTCTATACATAGTCTGTACAGGCTAATAAGAAATCAGGAGTGAGAAGCACCTTTTCTGACCAATAATCCTTCTGACTGAAAGTTCAGACATTTTTTGTGAACTGCAACTCAGATGCATAGAGCAGCTAGGCTGGTGCAGGATTTGAATTAGGAAAAGACATGAGGGGAAAGAGAGGCAAAGCGGGGCGGGGGGGGCTAGTTATGGAGACCCAGGTTACATGTGAGACAGATTTTTTTTTTATTGAAAAGTTTTAACATACAATTTTTCCCTTATAAAATCCCCCCTCCCCCACCCTTCTCCCTCCCCCCCTTCCTCCCCCCCTCCCCCCCCCGACTTCCCAGAGCTAAATACAAGGTATATATTAAAAAAAACAATCATAAACAACCATATACTAACAACCATAAACTCTAAAATCTATCACTCTCTAGCTTATATAGGATAAAACAAACCTTAGTAATATTAAATATATATATAAAAAAACTAATATAGAAAAAGAAACAAAGAAAGAAGCCTTATTCAAATATAAAACTTCTTAACCCTATACTTATTCTGGATAAACTCAAACCATTCTCTCCCTTCCATAATATAGCGTTCCTGCAAGTAATCTTGCAAATAGGCCGAAATCTCCGCCATTTCAACCAAGTCGGAAACCTCTAAAGCCCACTCTTCTATGGTCGGCAGTTCCTCTTTCCAGTACTAACCTATCAAAAGTCTTGCTGCCGTAATTAAATTCAACATCAACTTAGTATGTTCCACCAGACTTTTATCCAAAAAGCCTTAACCTTTTTACAAGTCCACCATATATGAAAATATATTACGTCTTCATCACCGCACCTCCAACATTTAGGCTAATGATTCAGATACATACTTAGCTTTTTAAAATCTAAATACCATCTATAAAACATTTTGTAAAAATTCTCTCTTAGATTTCAAACTTGTTTAAATTTTACATTCCTCACCCAAATCTTTTCCCACCTCCCACTACTTGGCTGTAAGTACGTTGTGAAAGTTCCATAGACTTCTGCTGTTCTTGTTCTTTTATCTTTTTTGATCGTTTTAAAGCAGCACGCGTCACCCTCTGTTCTCTGGGATCATCCAAAGGTGTTATAACTTGATCTCCTCCAGCACCATTCTCCTCTGTCTGTCCATCTTCAGCCTCTTGATGTTCTCCTTCTCCAGATCCCTTTGCAGCTTCCAGAAGTGTTAATGGGGTTGCTTTTAAAACATTATTGTAAAAATCACGCGCTTGCATCACAGTAACCAGACGGTACCTTTTACCTTCATGCATCACCATCAACCCAGCTGGGATCTCCCATCTGAACCTTATATCTCGTTGCTTGAGCTCTTGCACAAGAAATGTAAAATCCTTCCTTCTCCTTAAAATCTTTGGAGGAATTTCTTTTAGAACCAGAACTTCTTGATCAGCAATCACAACTTTAGTATCATAGGCAGCTTGTATAACTTCATCTCTAATTTCCCTTTTTGCAAAATAAACCACCACATCTCTAGGCAACTTTCTCTGTCTAGCAATCCATGAATTCACACGAAACACTTTATCCATGCCTCCTTTTATTTCGGATGCTGGCTGATTCAATACCACTTCAAGAGCCTCAGAAACCAGCTGCTTTAGATCTTCCTTAATATTCTCCTTTAAACCTCTGATTCTAATGGCAAACTGCATCTGGAAATATTGAGCAAGACTCAATTCTCTATCCATTTTATCTCTTAAATCTTCATTCTCCAGTACTTTTGCTTCTAATATGGCATTCTTTTGAGTCAAATCTTCCACTTTTTCATCCAAATCTTCCACACATTCAGCCACTTTATACACTGAAGACAAAATGTCTACCTTCATCACCCTGAACTTCTGTTCCATCCTCTCCTCCATTCTCTCCTCCAACTTCTTCAATTTCTCCTCCATCTGTGCAAATTTATCACCAATTGATTGATTAATTGATTCCAAAAGTACCTGGGCATGTTTATCCAAAGCATCTCGTAAATCCTTCGGTGTCAATACATCAGGAGGGTGCAACGCCTGTAATGAGGATTGTTGCACCGGAGAAGATCCACCACTCCGAAGAGTTTTAGGGGGAGGTTTAGCCGCCATCTTTAACTTTCAATTGTGACGCACTTTCACTTAAAGTTTAAAAAAGTCCATCAAGCTCGAGAGTAAAATAAAATAATCCTCTTCACCTTTTCCTCTTGTACCGCTCTGCCTGCTCCTTTTAATCCATAGTCCTTCCTTCAGGCAGGGGTGGTCGCAGACGCCTGGCTCTGCTCCATGAAATCAGGAGCAGAGGCGCTGGCCAGCTGGGAGCGACCCAGGCTACGGGGGAGTTCGATCCTTCAGCCGCCCAAGCTGCAAGCTCAGGCGGCCCCAGAGAACTCGACCCCTACCTGGGGCCTCACCCCCTCCTCTTCTCCCGAGGAGGGGGCTTCAAATTCGCCCGAACAGCTGATCGGCGCTGTTTCGGGCAAAAATCACTCAGCTGAGCCGCAGGCAGCCCGGGAAGGCTGTCTCCGGCGCCGCGCAGCCACCGGAAGTCTCCATGTGAGACAGATTTTAAGTATCTTATCAATTTAACCATTGTAATATGTTAGAAACTCATTGTGTTTGTTGAGATTTTCTGAGATTACCAGAAACGCTTTGTAGATTTGTTGCTCAAGTCCCATTTTTCCAAAACTGTTGTTTTAAGGCTTGTCAGACTATATTGAGGGAGGTTGAAATGCTCCAATATTATTTTGTTCCTTAATTTGAGCCCTTGAGTCCAAATGGGTATACATTAATTCTTTTGTACAAATTTAGTCCCCACTATAGTTCAGACTGGCTGATGATAGCATATGTCACATTAAAAGAAGACCATGTGAAGATAATCTTGTATATGTACTTGATGGAAGCTGTGATGCCCAGGTGGACACCAAGAGATATGGAGGCAAAGCAGGCATCTGGGTTTGTTGCAGGATATAATTCTGTTAATGATTGCCCTTTTATTACCTGTCTCTTGTGAAAATCTGCTTCGGTGAAAATGATTATCTGTATCCAAACATGCCTGATAATCCTCACTGTATTTCCCAAATTCTCATTCAAAGCTGTATTAACTAATAACCCTGAATTCCCTGTTTTAATTATACATTGTCTAAATAATTGCTTTATTTTATCAATCTTGCCTCTCCAGACATCCAGCTGCAATTCAGGAACCAAGTACTCACACATTATAGCAGTGGTCCAAAACCTTTCTGGCTTTGTGAACTGGCAGTAGCAGCAAAAGGGTGTGTATATAGGGAAGATTTTGCTCGCATATGTGCTGCTTGGGCAAATGCAGCTTTGAGCACTTGCGCGCTCACCCGCCATTTGCATGGCCTCCTTCCCAATGGCCTTGGCCCGGGGTTGGGGACCCTTGCCTTAGAGCCTCAATTTAAAATAAAAAATATAATCAAACACATCAGAACTGTTTGTCATTCAAATGAATTTACTATGACATATTGTGTTTCTATCCTTCATGAGATCATTACTGTACTATAATAAAAAAGGGGGTTATATAAATGATTAGCAAAGTGGCACAATTAAAGGCAGTTGAAGCTGCTATCATAAGAAAGGTACAAAGCAATCTGGAACGTTAGAAAAATACTATAAATATATGTTAATTGTAGGCAGTGGTGGGATTCAAATATGTGAACAACTGGTTCTCTGTGTGGATGCCGCTTCTGGATGTCCATTCTGGGCCTGGGCAACAAAAAATTAGCTGCCAAAGTGCAAACAAGCTGAATCCCACCACTGATTGTAGGGCCCAAAAATACAAACTAAAGTGTCAGAAACCTAGAAATCCGCTGAGAGTTGGAAGATGAAGTTGAGAGGGTTATGAGAGATTTCTCACCTGTGGTACTAAATGATGACCTACATTCCCTCAGACTGATTTTTTGGACCACCTTAAAATCTGCCGGTGTTGTCAGTCAGATCTGTTTCACACACAGAACAGAGGTCCCCAACCTTTTGGGCACCAGGGACCAGTTCCATGGAGAGAGATTTTTCCGCGGACTGGGGGGTGCATAGTATTGTGTGCTACCTGCATCCCGCGGATGGGGCTTTGCTTGTTTGTGCTGATCAGTTGCTGGCATGCTGCGGCCTGGTTCCGGTCCACGGACCAGGGGTTGGGGACCCATATGCTAGAGAGACATTCCCTGAGGATAGGCTCCAGCATGGGTCCGAAAGCTCAGAAGACTTAACGCTGGTCCCAATGACCGAACCAGATGGGATTCTGCAACATTATCCTGGGACACTTATATTTGTCTTTATTTGTCAGTCAGATCTGTTTGCCTCAGGTGTGTTGAAGGGCTGGTGCAGGGGATTTGAATTTATTTATTTAGCACAATGTGGAGAAGAAAAAATAATGTGTAAGATTGCTATAGAGGATTTCACTGTTAAAGAGATTTTGATTAAAAATAATGTGAGGATAGTACACTGCCTATAAATAAAACATAAAATAACTTCTGTTACTGAAAAGAACAAAATGGCAATTTAGGAATACTCTGTTCAATAATACGCACTCAATAAAGACTAATTAGACCTCACATAATTACTTGATGGTGAGTAATGATTTTGAAACATTGCCAAACTGTAAAACATTTAGAAGATAAGTTAGAGGAAAAGGCATAGTATATAGTAAATCTTTAAAAAAAATTGATTTTTGCTTATGTTCCAAGTAAAAATAAATTAGTAGCACAATGTTTGTATATAAATGGTATAAGTCTAATGAGTTCAATATAATTTTTTCACAGGAAAGTATATTTAGGATTTCAATACAAAAGAGAGTAAAATAGATTTAATCATCACATAATAGAGAGACCATGGGAAGAATTCCATGGATGAGAATCCTAAAGGGAAAAACAACTCAAGAAGCTTGGGAAATTTTGAAAAGTGAGATAATAAAGGCCCAGTCTAGTACAATACCATCAAAGAAGAAAAATAACAGCTCTCAAAAGAAACCAGCATGGCTGCATAAAGAACTCTCTGATAAATTGAAAGATAAAAAGGACAAGTATAAGAATTGGAAAGAGGGGCACATAACTAAGTCAGAATATCAGCAAATAGCCCGTGCCTGCAAAGATGAAGTGAGGAAAGCTAAGGCTCAAAATGAACTAAGGCTTGCGACCAAAGTCAAAAATAACAAAAAAATCTTCTTTCAACATATAAAAAACAAGAAAAAAGTTAAGGAAATGATTGGTCCATTAGTGGGGGAAAGTGGCAAGAAGGTGACAAGCAATAGGGAGAAAGCAGAACTATTTAATTCGTTTTTTGCATCTGTCTTTACACAAAGGGAAAAAACAGTCCAACCTACCCAAACCAGTGCCATAAAAAACAGAATAGAAACGCAAGTTAAGATAGGCAAGAAAATGGTAAGTGAGCACCTGTCCAGCCTAGATGAGTTCAAATTACCAGGACCAGATGGATTACACCCCAAGGTTCTCAAGGAACTGGCAGACGTGATCTCAGAACCACTGAACTATATTTTTCAAAGATCCTGGAGCACTGGGGAACTACCAGAGGACTGGAAGAGAGCTGATGTAGTTCCCATCTTCAAAAAAGGAAAAAAAATAGATCCAGGAAACTACAGACCTATCAGCCTGACCTCAATACCTGGGAAGATTCTGGAAAAGATAATCAAACAACAAATCAGCGAACACCTTGATGCAAACAAAGTCATCACTAAAAGTCAACATGGGTTTGTCAAAAACAGATCATGCCAGACAAATCTTATTACATTCTTTGACCAAGTGACAAAATTAGTGGACCAGAGGAACGCTGTAGATATAATTTACTTGGACTTCAGTAAGGCATTTGATAAAGTAGATCACAACCTACTACTTGATAAGATAGAAAAATGTGGGTTAGATAGCATTACCACCAGATGGATTCGTAGCTGGCTGACAGGCCGTACTCAGCGTGTGGTCCTCAATGGAACCGCATCTACATGGAAGGAAGTGTGTAGTGGGGTGCCCCAGGGCTCTGTTCTGGGCCCAGTGCTCTTCAATATCTTCATTAATGATTTGGATGAGGGGATAGATGGGGAACTCATCAAATTTGCAGACGACACCAAGCTGGCAGGAATAGCCAATACTC
Organism: Vipera berus; assembly: GCF_964194415.1. Classification (NCBI taxonomy): domain Eukaryota; kingdom Metazoa; phylum Chordata; class Lepidosauria; order Squamata; family Viperidae; genus Vipera; species Vipera berus. Next base: position 120,651,352 of record NC_138205.1, on the reverse strand, counting down.
CAGAAGATAGGCTTAAGATACAGAAGGATCTGGACAGACTCGAACACTGGGCACTATCTAACAAAATGAAATTCAATGGTGAAAAAAGTAAGGTTCTACATTTAGGCAGGAAAAATCAAATGCATAGGTATAGTATAGGTGGTACCTTGCTCAATAGTAGTAACTGTGAGAGGGATCTCGGAGTCTTAGTAGACAATCACTTCAATATGAGCCAGCAGTGTGCTGCAGCTGCCAAAAAAAGCCAACACAGTGCTAGGCTGCATTAACAGAGGGATAGAATCAAGATCAAGTGAAGTACTAATACCACTTTACAATGCTTTGGTAAGGCCACACCTGGAATACTGCATCCAGTTTTGGTCACCACGATGTAAAAAAGATGTCGAGACTCTAGAAAGGGTACAGAGAAGAGCAACCAAGATGATTAGGGGGCTGGAGGCTAAAACATATAGGGAACGGTTGCTGGAATTGGGTATGTGTAGTTTAATGAAGAGAAGGGTGAGGGGTGACATGATAGCAGTGTTCCAATATCTCAGGGGCTACCACAAAGAAGAGGGAGTCAAGCTATTCTCCAAAGCACCTGAAAGCAGGACAAGAAGCAATGGATGGAAACTAGTCAAGGAGAGAAGCAACCTAGAACTAAGGAGAAACTTCCTGACAGTTAGAACAATTAACCGGTGGAACAACCTGCCTCCAGAGGTGGTGAATGCTCCAACACTGGAGGTTTTTAAGTAGAGACTGGACAGCCATTTGCCTGAAATGGTATAGGGTTTCCTGCCTGAGCAGGGGGTTGGACTAGATGACCTCCAAGGTCCCTTCCAACTTTATATATTATTATTATTATTATTCCCCTTCATGGATTACTGCCTTGTCGTGGCGAAGGGGCTTGCGTAATTCAATGAAGCTATGAGCTATGCCGTGCAGGGCCACCCAAGACGGACAGGTCATAGCAGAGAGTTCTGACAAAACGTGATCCACTGGAGAAGGAAATGGCAACCCACTCCAGTATCTTTGCCATGAAAACCCTATGGACAGTACCAAAAGGCAAAACGATATGACGCTGGAAGATGAGCCCCTCAGGTCGGAAGGCGTCCAATATGCTACTGGGGAAGAGCAGAGGGCTAGTACTAGTAGCGCCAGAAAGAATGAAGCGACTGGGCCAAAGCCGAAAGGACGCTCAGCTGTGGATATGTCTGGTGGTGAAAGGAAAGTCCGATGCTGTAAAGATTTTTTCTCCATAGGAACCTGGAATGTAAGATCCATGAATCAAGGCAAGCTGGACGTGGTCAAACAAGAGATGACAAGATTGAACATCGACATCTTAGGTATCAGCGAACTAAAATGGACAGGAATGGGTGAATTTAATTCAGGTGACCATCAGGTATACTACTGCGGGCAAGAATCCCTCAGAAGAAATGGAGTAGCCTTCATAGTCAATAAAAGAGTAGGAAAAGCAATACTGGGATACAATCCTCAAAATGACAGAATGATCTCAGTTCGAATCCAAGGCAAACCATTCAATATCACAGTAGTCCAAGTCTATGCTCCAACCACCGGTGCTGAAGAGGATGAAATTGACCGGTTCTATGAAGCCCTACAGCACCTTATAGAACTAACACCAAAAAATGATGTCCTTATCATCATGGGGGATTGGAATGCTAAAGTAGGAAGCCAAAAGATAACCGGAATAACAGGCAAGTTTGGCCTTGGAGTACAAAATGAAGCAGGGCACAGGCTGATAGAATTTTGTCAAGAGAATACGATGGTCATAGCAAACACTCTTTTCCAACAACCCAAGAGACGGCTCTACACATGGACATCACCAGACGGTCAACACAGAAATCAGATTGACTATATGCTCTGCAGCCAAAGATGGAGAAGCTCTATACAGTCAGTAAAAACAAGACCAGGAGCTGACTGTGGCTCAGACCATGAGCTTCTCGTTGCAAAGTTTAGGCTTAAACTGAAGAAAGTAGGGAAAAGCACCAGGCCAATCAGGTATGAATTAAATCATATCCCCATTGAATATACAGTAGAGGTGACAAATAGATTTAAGGAATTAGATCTGATAGACAGGATGCCTGAAGAACTATGGACAGAGGTTCGCAACATTGTACAAGAGGTAGCAACCAAAACCATCCCAAAGAAAAAGAAATGCAAGAAAGCAAAATGGCTGTCTGAGGAAGCTTTGCAAATAGCTGAGGAAAGGAGGGAAGCAAAAGGCAAGAGAGAAAAAGAAAGATACGCCCAATTGAATGCAGAATTCCAGAGAATAGCTAGAAGAGATAAGAATGCCTTCTTAAATGAACAGTGCAAAGAAATAGAAGAAAACAATAGAATAGGGAGGACCAGAGATCTTTTCAAGAAAATTGGGGAGATGAAGGGAACGTTCAATGCAAAAATGGGCATGATAAAGGACCAAAATGGCAGGGACCTAACAGAGGCAGAAGAGATTAAGAAGAGATGGCAAAATTACACAGAAGAACTATACAAGAATGAGCTTAATGTCCCTGATAATCACAATGAGGTGGTCACTGACCTCGAGCCAGACATCCTAGAATGTGAAGTGAAGTGGGCCTTAGAAAAGCTGAGCAACAACAAAGCTAGTGGAGGTGACAGTATTCCAGCTGAGCTATTCAAAATCTTAAAAGACGATGCAGTAAAAGTGCTACACTCAATTTGCCAGCAAATTTGGAAAACTCAACAGTGGCCACAGGATTGGAAAAGATCAGTTTACATTCCAATTCCAAAGAAAGGCAGTGCCAAAGAATGTTCAAACTATCGCACCATTGCACTCATTTCTCATGCTAGTAAAGTTATGCTTAAAATCCTACAAGCTAGACTCCAGCAGTATGTGGATAGAGAACTACCAGAAGTACAGGCAGGATTTCAAAGAGGCAGAGGAACTAGAGATCAAATAGCCAACATACGCTGGATCATGGAGAAAGCTAGAGAGTTCCAGAAAAACATCTACTTCTGCTTCATTGACTATGCTAAAGCCTTTGATTGTGTGGATCATAACAAACTGTGGCAAGTTCTTAAAGAGATGGGAGTACCAGAACATCTTATTTGTCTCTTGAGAAACCTATATGCGGGCCAAGAAGCAACAGTGAGAACTGGACACGGAACCACTGATTGGTTCAAAATTGGGAAAGGAGTCCGGCAAGGCTGTATACTGTCGCCTTGCCTATTTAACTTATATGCAGAGCACATCATGAGAAAGGCAGGGCTAGATGAATCAAAAGTTGGAATTAAGATTGCTGGAAGAAATATCAACAACCTAAGATATGCAGATGATACCACTCTAATGGCAGAAAGTGAAGAGGAACTGAAGAGTCTCTTGTTGCGAGTGAAGAAGGAGAGTGCAAAAGTTGGGTTGAAACTAAACATTAAGAAAACCAAGATCATGGCATCCGGCCCTCTCAATTCCTGGCAAATAGATGGGGAAGAAATGGAGGTAGTGACAGATTTTATTTTCCTGGGCTCCAAGATCACTGCAGATGGGGACTGTAGTCAAGAAATTAAAAGACGCTTGCTCCTCGGGAGGAAAGCCATGGCAAATCTAGACAGCACACTAAAAAGCAGAGACATCACCCTGTCAACAAAAGTGCGTATAGTCAAGGCTATGGTCTTCCCAGTTGCAATGTATGGCAGTGAAAGTTGGACCATAAGAAAGGCTGAGCGCAAAAGAATTGAGGCCTTTGAACTCTGGTGCTGGAGAAGACTCCTGCGAGTCCCTTGGACTGCAAGGCGATCAAACCGGTCAGTCCTAGAGGAGATCAACCCTGACTGCTCTTTAGAAGGCCAGATCCTGAAGCTAAAACTCAAATACTTTGGCCACCTAATGAGGAGGAAGGACTCACTGGAGAAGAGCTTAATGCTGGGAAAGATTGAGGGCAATAGAAGAAGGGGACGACAGAGAATGAGGTGGCTGGATGGAGTCACTGAAGCAGTAGGCGTGAGCTTAAATGGACTCCAGAAGATGGTAGAGGACAGGAAAGCCTGGAGGAACATTGTCCATAGGGTCGCGATGGGTCGGACACGACTTCGCAACTAACAACAACAACAACAAATTATTATTATTATTATTATTATTATTATTATTATTATTATTATTATTATTATTATTATTATTATTATTATTATTATTTTCCATGTTTATTTATCAGATAATATTTATATGTTTCCCTTCATAAAGGAAGGTTGCTCTACAACAGGTCTCCTTCATCCTTAACATTAAACCATCCCTCTAGGACAGCATTATATGAACTTCCTAGCATGTTACATTAAAATATGATTGTCCTCAATTTACAATAGTTCATTTAGTGATGATTCAAAATTACAATGCCACTGAAAAAAGTGAACTATGGCTGATTTTCACACTTAGATAATTGTAGCATCCTCATGGTCACATGATCAAAATTCAGACTGTTGGCAACTGATTCATATTTATGATGGTTCCATATGATCACCTTTTGCAGTATTCTGAAAAGCAAAGTCATTGGGAAAGCCAGATTCACTTAACAATTGTATTACTAACTTAACAACTGCAATGATTCACTTAACCACTGTGGCAAGAAAGGTCATAAAATGGGACAAAACTCACTTAATAAATGTCTCACTTAGCAATAGAAATTTTGGGTTCAATTGTGGTCATAAGTCAAGGTCTACCTGTAATTTGTGAGTGTGAGTGTGAGTGTGTGTGTGAACCCAAACATGTGATTAGTTTATGACTCAGTGTTCTATATTTATTTATTTATTTATTTATTTATTTATTTATTTATTTATTTATTTATATTTAAATTTATATACCGCCCTATTCCCATAGGACTCAGGGCGGTTTACAGGGAAAATTAAAAGTTAAAATACATCATATACAATTAAAAACGATTAAAACTAAGATTAAATTAATCCCTGAACTTAACTAAAACCCCATTAATTAAAAATTAAAACCCCTCAGTCTGGGCCAGACAACTCAAAAAACCAAGTTTTCAAGTCCCTACGAAATGAGCGAAGGTCGGGGGCGGTCCTAAGCTCCGTGGGAAGCTGGTTCCAAAGGGCCGGCGCGCCCACAGAGAACGCCCTTCCCCTGGGGATAACCCGCCGGCATTCCTTAACCGGCGGTACCCTAAGAAGGCCCTCCCTGTGGGAGCGCACAGGACAATGGGAAGTTGATGCCGGCAGCAGGTGTTCCCTTAGATAATCTGGACCCAAGCCATTTAGAGCTTTATAAGTCATTACCAGCACCTTGAATCTCACCTGGAGGGCAACCGGAACCCAATGCAGCTCACAGAGAAGAGGTGTTACATGGGAATATCGGGAAACTCCCATAACAACTCGCGCAGCTGCATTCTGCACCAGCTGAAGCCTCCAAGTGGTCCTCAAGGGCAGCCCCATGTAGAGAGTGTTGCAGTAGTCTATCCGGGAGGTCACAAGCGCATGGGTGACTGTGCGTAGGGCATCTTGGTCCAGATAGGGCCGCAACTGGCGCACCAGATGAAGCTGGGCAAGAGCCCCCCTGGTCACGGCTCCTATATGATCTTCAAAATTGAGCCGTGAATCCAAGAGGACGCCCAAGTTGCGAGCCTTATCGATGGGGGGGTAACACCTCACCCCCCATCATTAGTGGTGGAACAACCTGGTTTATCCGAGATGCCGATATGCACAGCCACTCAGTCTTTGCAGGATTGAGTCGAAGCCTGTTTCTCCCCATCCAAACCCCGATCGCTTCCAGGCAACGGGACATCACGTCGAGTGCATCACTGGGTTGGTTTGGGGTGGAAAGAAAAAGTTGGGTATCATCAGCATACTGATGATACCCCACCCCGAAACCATGAATGAGCTCGCCCAGCGGTTTCATGTAGATGTTGAACAGGAGGGGAGAGAGGATCGACCCCTGAGGGACTCCACAAACGAGAGACCTCGGGGCAGATCTCTGCCCTCCCGTCAACACCGACTGCAAGCGGCCCAGGAGGTAGGAGGAGAACCACCGTAAAACAGTGCCTCCCACTCCCAACCCACTGAGACGCCACAGTAGGATACCATGGTCGATGGTATCGAAAGCCGCTGAGAGATCTAAAAGGACTAGGACAGAGGAACATCCCCTGTCCCGAGCCCGCCAGAGATCATTCACCAGTGTGACCAATGCTGTCTCCGTGCTGTACCCGGGCCTGAAACCCAATTGGTACGGGTCCAGATAATCAGTTTCCTCCAGGAACAGAGGAAGCTGATGCGCCACCACACTCTCAACAACCTTCGCCAAAAAGCCAACGTTGGAGACCGGACGATAGTTATTTAAAACAGCCGGGTCCAGGGCAGGCTTCTTGAGGAGGGGCCTCACCACCGCCTCCTTCAAGGCAGCGGGGAAGATACCCTCCTTCAAGGAAGCAGTTATTACTGCCTGGAACCAGCCTCGTGTCTCTTCCCAAGCCGCATAAACCAGCCAGGAGGGGCACGGGTCCAGTAAACAAGTGGTGGAGCTCAGTCTCCTCATAATCCTGTCCACGTCATCGGGAGAAACAGGGTCGAACTCAGTCCAGATAACATGCTCAGACCGCTTGATTCCTCCATGCCAGACTCTGCCTAGTCAGAGTCCAAACCAGTCCGGATCTGAGCGATTTTGTCCACCAGATGATGACTAAACTCCTCAGCCCGACCCTGTAAGGGTTCCTCCCTCACCTCCCGATCAAGGAGAGAGCGAGTCACCCTAAAAAGGGCGGCTGAACCCAAGACTTTGGATTAAATCAATAATTTGTGATTCAATTAACCTTGGATTTATAATGGAAATAATCATGTATTATAAAAAACTTAACATTCAATTGATTCACTGGAATTGTACAACTGATTATTGTTCATATCAGCTCAATTTACAAGATTTTTTTAAAAAAATCCTGCAATGTATGTTTCACAATTTATGTTATTTATTTTGTAAAACTGGGGTTATTTTGTTTAGAGGACTCCTAGTTACAAGCCTGAATCATCTCTGCCTTCATTGAGGTCTAAATTAAATATCTGCTGATATTCCCAATATTTCCTCTTAAGAGTAGAAGGAAATATGTATGACCTTAAGTCTTTTGGTCTGTTAAAAGAGTTATTGAGTTGAGGGGTTCTTGGTGTTCTCTGAGCTTGCTTGTTTTCTTGCAGACATTTCATTAACCAAACTAGGTAACATAATCAGTGTCCTGGTTACTAACACTAATGATATTACCTTGTTTGTGTAATGAAGCATCTGCAAGAGAACAAGCAAGCTCAGAGAGCACCAGGACCCCTCATATCAATCCTAAGCTATAATCTCTTTTACTGAGAATTTGAAAGTTTGATAATATATTGTAAACTGGAATTGGTCTAGTATTACATTTTGGCTTTTTTGCAGCTACCTTCACATTTAGCATATGATACTCTGCACATACAAATACATATACATCTCTGGATTGTGTGCTGAGTAAATGCCATTCCTGCTTCATAATTGCAGCCTTTTCCCTTTTTGAATAACAATTTGCCTGCTCCTAGGAAACCAATGCTTATATTTCTTCCAGTCAAAGGTCCCATATTACATATTGTTGATGGTGGTTGTCAATGAAGTGTATCTCTTCCCTGTTTTTACCTTGATTAGTTTTGAAAGCATTTCTGATGGAAGAACAGATAAGACTATCAACACTCATTGTTGACTAAGAGCTGGCTTCCTAATCTCTAAACCACAATAACGAGGCAATCAACACTGATAGCTTAAAAAAACTTACTTTCTAAAGGAAAGACATATTCCAACAGGTGCTAGTAATCTCTTATCTGTTTAGCTAGAGTACTTATCCTAGTAAAAGTAAGACTCTGGGACAGGTTTCTGCAGTTGCTAGCAGAAAAAAAATTAACCAGAACATCCTTATTAGCATTTTGTACACCTACAGCATGAATGTTAGATGCAGGTTTTTTTTGAATGTGTTGAGTTCATTGCATTTTTATCTTCCTTTGGGTGCTTTTGTACCAAATCTACTTCTTTACTTTAGCCTATATTCATTTTCTAAAAATTAGCAATTTTTAACATGATCCAGTTGCTACAGTGAGACCCAAAATTATGAGAATACTATCTCTGGAAACAGGTTTCTTTAAACCAAAAGCTTGCAGGAACTAGTTGGCCATCTACTAGCTCCTTTACTTGCTATTCTTCTTTATTGTTTGACTCACTCCCTTGAAGAGATTAAAGCAAGAAACAGATGACACATATCACCAAGTATGTAGGAGAAATCAAATTTAAAAGAAACTCACAAAAAGGATTTTTTTAAAAAAAAAACCAGATAAAATATGAGCATGAATACTGAATGTTTCTGATTTTCCTGGCTGAAAAAGTGCAGATAAATTATTATATTGATACTGCCCTGCTGGTAAGTATGATGAATAAAAAGTAAAATCGTAAAAGCAATAAGGATCAGATCCAAATATATGAAAGCATCAATAACACATTGAAATTATTTGTCTAAACACCACGTCTAAAGTTGAGTAACTGCTTTGGCCATTATGCTATATTAAAATGAGGCTGACTAGTTCATGAGCAGCTGAGTGATTAATTTATTGTTTGGTTTGTTGGGCAAGACACTTAGCTGGATTAGTCCTGTAAACCATGCATCTGTTAACAATAAGTTAAGTGAGCATTGGCAAAAGGAGAAGGGATTAGCAGAGGATAGTAGATAGTATCATTAACTCAATGAGCATGAGTTTGGGCAGAGTCTGGGACACAGTAGAGCAGGGCTTTTCAACCTTTTCACAGATTGTACCACTTTTAGGACATGACAATACCACCAGTGCTTAGCAAGGTGTCAAAAACTTGATGACTAAAAAAAAAGGGGGGGGGATTTTGGGTTTTACCGATTAGATTCATTGTTATAGAAATGGCTAGTTTATAATATTATGGAAAAGTAAAAAGTTGAGGTTCAGTGTTAATGCTTCCTTCTACTGCAACAGAGGAAGTCTGTTCTTTTTCCCTTCTCCCCCTCATTTCCCCCCCCTTTTTTTCCTCCCCACTGTATCCTGCTATTTGCTTTTGTATTTTTGTGTTTTATTCTATAATCTAATAAAATGTTACAAACTGTAGAAAAAAGTAAAAGAAGTACCGGTTTTAATTTCTTCAGTGGCTGTTCTTTTGCTGAATCACTTTCCCTTTGCACTGACAAATGTATGATGAATTTATCCATGTTTATTAATATGCACCACTACCAGATGGCTCAGGGGTCTTCAAACTTGGCACTTTTAAGAGTTGTGGACATCAACTCCTAGAATTCCTCAGCCATCATGGCTGGTTGCGGAATTCTGGGAGTTGAAGTCCACAGGTCTTAAAGTTGCTAAGTTTGTAGACCCCTGAGCTAGCTGGTCAGCCCTTCTTCCTCTCTCCCTTCTGACCTCTTTCCGCAGTATAGTAAGAATGCGTGCGCGCACGTGCACGCACACACACACACACACACACAAATCCTTTCCCTGTACCCTTAAAGACACAGGAATCAAATGCAAAACAAGAAAGGCTCATAAAATAAAGAAACACATAAACTCCTTTTTTTTTCTTTTAAGCTGCCTCCTATCATGTGTCACAATGTTGCAACCAAGACTGAAAGGCTCTGGCAATTGTGAAAGGTTTTAGCCTTAAATTAAACCTGTTTACCTTCAAAGAAAACTTTATAAAAACCATAGACAGAGTTAAGATAAGGGGGTAAAACTAATTACATTTGTTTAAAGGGATCAAACCTACAGAAGTCAACATTTTGGACTCATTGCTAGCCTAAAATACAGACTAAAATATTCCAATAACCAAAGCACACAAACCGAACCTCTGAATTACAAAACGCTTTAAAACTGCACAAAAATCCTTATGGTAGCCCAATCAAGCTGACAGCTAATCCAGAACTAAATAAACCCACCTCCTTTCTGACATGCTGGTCTGCTGGCTTTTCATTTTATCAGTGCTGATTGCATTCTGGCTGGAGAAAACAAACCAGGGAACCTTTTCTTCCAGCAACAGCTGCTGCTTCTTCCCTGTCCCTGTCCCTGTTTCCTCCATGCCTGCTGAGCTCCCCTTCCCTTTCCCTATTGTCTTTTTTTCCCTTTTCCTGCCCAAACCACCTCCTTTTATAGTCTCTTCTCTCATTCCCCCTCCCTTTTTCTTCAGTTCACCTCCAGCTCCCCACTGCTTCCAGAAGTGCAAATCATTGGAGCCAATCAGCTGGAGCCCTGCCGGCTCCTGGGGGTTCTGCTGAGCCCAGACAGTCCTGCAGCTGCAGTTGCCTCTCCCTCAGGCTTGGTCACTTTGGCTCATTCCCCTCCCCTGCTACACTTCTCTAGGACAGTCGTGTACCACCTGCCATATGGCAAAGTGCCACAGGTGATACATGTACCACCAATTGAAAAGCCCTGCAGTAGAGGAAAGAGGGGCCTATCATGCTATGGTCCATGTTATGAAGAGACAGACATAACTTAGCAGCTGAACAACAATAACAAGTGAGCAGCGCAGTCAGAGTATCTGTACAACAGAAAGTATTTGTGATTCTTTTCTTATGTGTCTGACGAGCAGGCTTTTGCAAGCTACAATGCTTGAGCTTGCTTGGAAGTTCTAGAACACAACTATTGAATAGTTCTGAAACAAGATTGGTATGCTCCTATCTGTGATGGTCATGGGAGAGAAACCACCTGGAGTCATAAGGAGGAAAGGGAAACCCATCTAGTCAATCAGATCAGTCAAATCAATGCTGGTGATCAGTGGGGTGAGAGATGTTACAGCCAGATTGCCCTCATATCCAAGCAACAATGTCATTCAAAGTGCTTCTACAGATTTTAATAACTGAATAGGTTCATGATGAGACTAGCATCACAGCTTTAATGTTCTCATTTTATATGGAGTAAAACAGCATTCATAATCTGAATTATGCCATTTAAAGCACAGCCCTTTCATATGAGGTTAGGGCAGGGGTAGGCAACCTTGGCTCTTTTATGACTCATAGACTTTAACTCCCAGAATTCCTGAGCCAGTATGGCTGGCTGAGGAATTCTGGGAGTTGAAGTCCACGAGTCATAAAAGAGCCAAGGTTGCCTACCCCTGGGTTAGATAACACACAGTTTTTCTAATGTCACACTATACTCAGGTGGGACTTAATATTAGATGCTTCTGAATAGCTCTGTTTTTATATTAAACATTTCCTTGTGCACCTGAACACTGAGCTGTCTCTTTGCTTGCTGCCTGTTTACATAAAACTGGCAGTGGACAGCCTTCAGTTCCAGGTTTTAATCATAAGGCCCCAAAATTGTAGGTCCAAATACTATCTTATCACAACCACTAGGTCTGGGAGCCTCTATGACTAGCTCCTTTATCTAAGACATTATTAGGGATGATTCTTCAGACAGGGCCATGAGTCTTCATTTTGTATCTTGGCTAAAAGCAAGTATCAAAGACATATTGAATTGCTTTTATGAAAAGGCATGTATAAGGGAACTTTGTTCTCATTACTTGGGTGAAAATGCACTTGCAACAGCTTCTGAATACAACCATGGATTCATTCTAGAAATCAATCGATATAAATTGGCTTTACAAAGCAAAACTGCATGTTTAAGTATTTGTATAAAGCAAGCCCCTGGATGACTTAATGGTCAGGGAAGAAACTTAAGAAGGATCAACTCTAGTGGATCAAGCACTTAAAAGTGACAAAGAAAGTTTTACCTTCAGACCCACAAAATTCTGTTAATGTAGCCTTAAAATAAAGTAGAATTGCTTTTTCTGTATGGTTTTACTTGGGAGAGGGGACACCCATCCCACTGTCCCCCAAGATAAGGGAATTGGGTAATTGTAGTTTACATTTATATAAATGATAATTTTTATCAGGTTGTTCCAAAAGCTGAAGTAGAATTCATATTTTATCATTGTGCTATTTTATTTCATATATGAACATCAATAGCATATTGCTACAACCAGGTGCCAACCAAAAAGGTCGCATTTCGGTTTACAATGTAGACTTAATAAAACTGATCTACCTTACATGTTCAGTGGATTATTCAGTTAATTATCTGAAGTATTCAAAACATTTAATAAGTTTCATAGGAAGCATAACTATTAGGATCATAATTAAATATAAGATTTAATTTTTTAATCCCATGCTGGTTGGTTTGGGACTGCTGCATAAATCTTTATGGGACTGTGCTGTGAATTGGTAAAGCTGTAGGACTTTGTCAAGGCTGAGTCAACCTTGAGCCTGGTGGGATGCGAACCTGCACTAATTGCAGGCAGCTGGTGTTACTTAAGGAGGCATTAGCCCACTGCTCCACCAAGGCTCTTTTTATCTGAAAAATGGATGGATATTTCCTATTTTTCAAATATACTTTTAAAAATAAGCTTTATTGTACTCCTAATATGAGCCTTATTCCAATATGAACTGAGAATTTGAAAAGCTTAGTTCCTGAAAGCAAGTGGACTTTTAAAATTGTACCATTTCAAAAACAAAGCAAGAAGCTTCTGGATGACATTGATCATAACTGAGAGGTCATCCATAACTCAAAATTGCTTGCTTTGGATCAAGCATTTTGCTTCAAAAATAACAAAATCTATCACAGGAAGTCTTGATAGATGCTTCTTTTCTGCAGAACGAACAGAAATATCCAAACCCAGCTGAGCTAGTTCAAAACTTGATTTTGAAAAGAGGAAGCTAAGAGTCAAATTATAAACAGACAATTCAAGTTACATAGAGAAGTTAGACAAAAGAAAAGAGTAGACAAAAGCAAGGAATATTTAGAGCAGGGGGTCTCCAACTCCCTGTCCGTGGACCAGTACCAGTCTGTGGCTTACCCGCAACTGGTCTGCACAAACAAGCAAAGCCCCATCTGCAGGATGCAGGCAGCACACAAAACCACCCACTCTCCGGTCTGTGGAAAACCTCTCTCCACGGAACCGGTCCCTGGTGCCCAAAAGGTTGGGGACCTCTGATTTAGAGGGTTTATATTGATAAATGAAACTATGTTATGTCTGAAATATAGGCCCAAGAACTGATGCAGTGTTTCTCAACCTTCGCAACTTTAAGATGGGTGAACTTCAACTCCCAGAATTCCCGAGCTGGCTCTGATGGCTTGGCAAAATGTATGGGGAGGCATGTTCTCATTCCATATATAGAACTCTTTTAACATGGATTCAAAGTTTAGTTATTATGATATCTCTATCATATCTCAGATAAGCAAAAAAGAGGAGTCCCTGCAGATTTTACTCCATTAGTCATAGCTGACTTTAGGGGTGTCTTCCCACTAAGTGATACCTATTTTTCTACTTGCATTTGCATGCTTTTGAACTGCTAGGCTGCCAGGAGTTGAGGCTAGGCAATAGGACATATTTGAAACTTAACATTAAGAAAACCAAGATCATGGCATCCGGCCCTCTCAATTCCTGGCAAATAGATGGGGAAGAAATGGAAGTAGTGACAGATTTTATTTTCCTGGGCTCCAAGATCACTGCAGAGAGGGACTGTAGCCAAGAAATTAAAAGACGCTTGCTCCTGGGGAGGAAAGCCATGGCAAATCTAGACAGCACACTAAAAAGCAGAGACATCACCCTGTCAACAAAAGTGCGTATAGTCAAGGCTATGGTCTTTCCAGTTGCAATGTATGGCTGTAAAAGTTGGACCATAAAAAAGGCTGAGTGCCAAAGAATTGAGGCCTTTGAACTATGGTGTTGGAGAAGACTCCTGCGAATCCCTTGGACTGCAAGGCGATCAAACCAGTCAGTCCTAGAGGAAATCAACCCTGACTGCTCTTTAGAAGGCCAGATCCTGAAGTTGAAACTCAAATACTTTGGCCACCTAATGAGAAGGAAGGACTCACTGGAGAAGAGCCTAATGCTGGGAAAGATTGAGGGCAATAGAAGAAGGGGACGACAGAGAATGAGGTGGCTGGATGGAGTCACTGAAGCAGTAGGCATGAGCTTAAATGGACTCCAGAAGATGGTAGAGGATAGGAAGGCCTGGAGGAACGTTGTCCATAGGGTCGTGATGGGTCGGACACGACTTCGCAGCTAACAACAACAACAAATAGGACATATATAATTTGCATCACCATTCAGCATTTCCCCATGGCACCTCCTCACTCCAGCTAATGGCTTGCTGAATTGAAGAAAAACAGCTAAATTAATATACTTCCTATTTAAAATATTTCCCAATTTTTTCATTTCCAAAGGGAACAATTCATAGCCCAAAAACTTACTTCCTTGGATAAAAATTAGCTATATTAGGGGTAAATAAATAAGTAAATAAACAAAGCCACTCAGATGAATTTATGAATGAATGAGGCCACTGAGAGGGATTTGTCCTTGATGGCTTACATTAAGAATAAAAATGAGCTTTAGAAAATCATAAACATTTGGCTTCTTAAGTAGCCATGGGAGGGGATCCAATAATTATGGGAGCCTTCCCAATTTGGGTTGCTGTGTCTGGAGGTTCACTGTTCCTTAGTAGCCACAGTTTTTGTTGCCATTTTCTTTGCTATTGTTACAAAAACTGCTTTCTTCTTTTAAACTTCTTACTGGAAAAAGAGAATACAGGCACTCAAATTCCATCTAGATTGTGGCAGATATAAGCCCCAGTAAGCAAGCAAGCAAGTAAATAAATAAAATATAAATATCACCCTGATTTACCTGGCTGCTAACATTCCTTGCCCACATGTTGCTCCCTATGATTCCTATTCACCTTTGTCCTTTCTCAACAGATAAAGCCATTATCCATTATAGGAGTCCTTGGAAATATGTATCTGTCAGGTGCAAGCAATCTGAACTACTCGCGAATAGCCTCAAGTTGTAAAGTTATTGTTTATCACCTATGTTACAAGAACATAGTATCTTGTATCTTACGATTTATATTGCTTTATTTAGTATACTAGTATGATTTATGTTGACTGCTTAGTAGTATCCTATGACTATAACTAAATGTATCTTATGATTTATGATGAATGTATTTTTACAATGACTATGATCATGATTTGTCACTTATTGTTTTATGTACACTGATGCACCAGAAACAAATTCCTTGTGTGTCCAATCACACTGATCCAAGAAAGAACATTACTCTACTCTACTCTACTCTACTCTACTCTACTCTATTCTATTCTATATTCCAAGAATCTCACCAGACTCCTTGCTTTCCCCCCACCTCCAGGGAACAGCCAGATAAGGCTTCATGGATTTGGAAAGAGGTGGCATATGCAGCTGTATAATGACTCCAAGCTAGGCCCTTGATTGATCCTCCCTCCAGCCCAGCTGGCAATTCCCCAACAGTATCCTAGAAAATGCAAGCAAATTCATTGGAGAAGGCAATAATGCTAAGAATGGCTCAACTTCAACTAAAAATGGACAAAGAAGAAGGGACAAGCAACGAACATGATGGCTTAATAACATCAAATCTTATATGAAGTTGTGCTGGACAAAACTAAATGATGAAAAACAACAACAATCCTTGGAAAACCTGGTCCTTCAGGCAGAGGCATTTTTTAAAATTAAAACATCACAGCCAGATGGTTAGGGATTCCATGACAACCACTGAAGGGCAATTCTAGGACTTAGTGATGCTTCTCCAAAGCACTTGTGGGCAGGACAAGAAGTAATGGGTAGAAGATCATTGAAGAGACAGCGAACCTAGAGCTAAAGAGAAATTCCCTGACAGTGAGAAAAATTAATTAGTGTAATTGCTTGCCTTTCGAAGTTGTGGGGGGTCCATTAAGAAGAGATTGGACAGTCATTTGTTAGGAATGGTATAGGACTGTGGTGGGGAGCCTATGGCACACGTGCCACAGGTGGCACATAGAGCCCTCTCTGTGGGCACGCGCGCCATCGCCCCAGTCCTTGGCCTTCAGCTGGGTTTTATAAAACCTTTTCACTTTAGGCCTCCGTCGCTGTGTGCAAAAAAAAAAGGTTCAATCAATCAATGAACTTTTTAGTCCCACCCAGTCCCGCAGCCATGCCCACCCAATGGGCCACGCCCACCCAATTGGCCACACCCACCCAATGGGCCACACCCACCCGGCACCCGATAATACATAAGCGGGTTTTGGGTCGCAGTTTGGGCACTTGGTCTCTAAAAGGTTCGCCATCACTGGTATAGGATCTCCTGCCATGGGTAGAGGGTTGGACTAGAAGACCTCCAAAGTCCCTTCCAACCTTAAGTTCTATATCAGGGCTGTCAAACTGCCAGCCCGCGGGCTGTACATGTCATCTGGAAGCCGTGCCCACCCCATTGCGGCAATGGGAAAACCGTCCCGATACATTGTGCAACATCACGTGATGTCACGAGTTTAACATGTCTGTTCTATATTCATACTTGGAAGATAATTAAGATAAATTCCTAATTTCCTGATTTCATGTCACCACGCATATGGAGAAATTACAATCTCATTTCACCATACTTATGGAGAAGTTGTCTTAAAGCAGAAACTGTACCACAGAATATTATTATATTTCCTGCAGCAACTCTCTTGTTTCTAAAATTAATCTTAAATATGGATCTGGCTATCTTAAATTTCATGCAATAGTTTGTAATTTATTTTGGAAAAGTTTATAATATTTTAGTCTTTATTCTCTTGTGACTTTTCATTGTAGGTTAGCCACAGCAAGATGTGTATAAATTATATATTAACACTGAGAAAGGAGAGTCTCCCTCCTTCCCTCTCCCTCCCTCTCCTTTCTCTTCTAACTAATGTGTATGATTTCCCCTAGAGAAATCCTTTTCTGACTAACAAAGTAAAGCTTTTAACTGGAGAGTGAATTTACCATCAGAGAGAAATCAAATGCTAAAGTAACATCAACTCACAAATGGAAATGTTCCAAATGAATTTGTTTCTGCAGCATAATTTCCATTCTCACTATGCTATGCTTCAATACAGCATCAGAGGAGGCTGGAATTCAGGATAACAACAAAATAAGTATTGAACACTAGCAAGAACTGTGTGTGAAAAAGGGAAGCGTTCTTGTAGAATGTGAAGGATCTTAAGCATAACTGTATGCTAATACCTGTTAAGAGGGAACTCCCATTTGCGAATTACAAGTTTTCTCTCTGTTCTTGAGATGACTCAAGAAGAGGACACTAGAGTACTTCAGTCTTCAAACACTTCATTATGGGTTGGCCAAACCAAATCAAGCATACACAGTCACATTCAGCAAGATCTGAGTATAAAGGAAATAAGTGTGCAAATGGTAGGCCACAACATCAGCTAGCTCTAATTACTCTAACCAGCTTCCCCTTGAAATCTAACCAAAATAGAATATAGAGATTTTTCTTATGTACCAACTGGCTTGTAGAGTTTGCTAATTATGTGTTTAAAACATTTATTGATATTCAGGTACTTAGATTCTTTCACATTAGCCAGCTTCTTCAATAATACTTCATTCCATCTTTCTAGCACTCATCCACAATCAATCCCAACCAGTTGATTACTGATCTGTTCGTTATTCTATTAGATTTTTTCCCCCTTATGTATATTTGTACCAATCTTTGAGTTTCCTGTAACCTCCTTCCCTGTTGTTTTCCTCTCTGCAGTATGAACTTTTTTAATTAAATTATAGCATTCAGAACTTTGTGAGACATCAAACTTCATATTACAGTATGTATTGAGGTATGTACCATAGAAATGTATTAGTCATTTCCAAGATTTAAAAACTATCTCTTTCTCCACCCCCACCCCCATATCATTGCATTGCAAAATTATACTTCATATTCATCTTGGAATTCACCACAATTCTTAGACATTATTTCAGAACTAGAACTCTTGCCAAACCATGTATCTTCATCATTTTATGTCAGATCTTATTTAATTTTACTGTTTAAAAATATTAGCTCTCATCAGCATATCTAAAGCTATATAATTATCAAATGCCTTACTGAAGTCCAAGTAAATTATATCCACAGCATTCCTCTGGTCCACTAATTTTGTCACTTGGTCAAAGAATGCAATAAGATTTGTCTGGCATGATCTGTTTTTGACAAACCCATGTTAGTTTTTAGTAATGACTTCGTTTGCCTCTAGGTGTTCACTGATTTGTTGCTTGATTATCTTTTCCAAAATCTTCCCAGGTATTGAGGTCAGGCTGATAGGTCTGTACTTTTCTGGATCCATTTTTTTCCTTTTTTGAAGATGAGAAATACATCAGTTCTTTTCCAGTCCTCTGATAGTTCACCAGTGCTCCAGGATCTTTGAATGATATAGTTCAGTGGTTCCGAGATCACATCTGCCAGTTCCTTGAGAACCTTGGGGTGTAATCCATCTGGTCCTGGTGATTTGAACTCGTCTAGGGTGGACAGGTGCTCACTTACCATTTTCTTGCCTATTTTAACATGTGTTTCTATTCTGTTTTTTACAGTACTGTTTTTGATAGGTTGGACTATTTTTTCCCTTTGTTTGAAGATGGATGCAAAAAATGAGTTAAATAGTTCTGCTTTATCCCTGTTGCTTATCATCTTCTTGCCACTTTCTCCCATTAACAGACCAATCATTTCCTTAACATTTTTCTTGTTTTTCACATGTTGAAAGGTGTTTTTTTTAACTTTTGTCGCAAGCCTTAGTTCATTTTGAGCCTTAGCTTTCCTCACTTTATCTTTGCTTGTGCTTGCATAATGTTGAATTCCAATATTGCATGATCACTCCTGCCCAAGGTTCCTGTGGCTTCAACACCTTATATCATTTCATCTCTGTTAGAGAGGATTAGGTCCAATAAGGCTGATCCCCTAGTTCCCTTCTCTACTTTTTGTCTGCTAGGTTTGTCAGGAATCTGTTTGAGCTTCCACTTAGTGCAGAGTTTGTCTCCCAGTTGATGTCAGGGTAATTAAAGTCCCCCATTACTATTGTGATTTGCTTCCTAGATACCTTAGTTAGCTGACTAGCAAAAAGTTCATCTATTTCCTCTGTTTGGTTGGGTGGCCTATAGTATACACCTATGGCAATGTCATTTTTTTCCTCTTTTATATTGAACCAAATTCAAGACAGTTTTCATCATTGTTGTGCTCTATTTCTCTAGAGATGTAGTTATTTGTTATAGAGAGAGCAACTCCACCTCCTCTTTTATTTGGCCTGTTTCTTTTAAATAATTTAAATCCCTGTAGCTGTGTGTTCCATTTGTGGGTTTCATCTCACCAATATCATCTATAGCAATATCTATCCTCAAAATCCTGAGGTTATGAGCACTTGAGATGTCTCCCACTCAATCCCAAAATATATCTTTCTGACCTCCATAAAAGTTGGTCTCATAGGTGCAGTAAAGCCACACTGAAGTGCATGTAATAAAAAGTACTGTCTTAATCATGTTTTTGGAGTTTGAGTGAGGATGATTTAATGGACTAAGATTTAGTGGGTTTAAAACTGAAAGCAATTTTGGAAATGTCTCCATTGCAGGTTTTAGTAATATGATATTTTGGTAGGAAAATACTGTGTGTAGGTGGCATAGAAAGTAAAAAGGTATTCCAAGTCTGAGTGGAAAAAAATTAAAATGTCTCATGGAAAGAATAATCTTTTGAAACTATCTGCCATTAGGCAAATGACATTCAGAGAAGCCTATTACTTGTCATCATTTTGTAAGGAGGTGTAAATGTGCATGTAATAATGCTTAGAATATAATACATCATCCATTCAATCCATCCACCCATCCTTCATCCATCCATCTATCCCCATTGTTTTCCCTTTTAAGGTGAGCATTTGTACGTAGCATAAAAATGGAGTTAGAATTAAGAAGATTGATAAATTAGTGGCATGAGATAGGAGAAAAGGAAATATAAGGTATGGTAGTCCTTGTTTAGTAAGTGAAGTTGGTCCTGGCAACTTGATCTTTAAGCAAAAAGGTCACTAAGTGAAGATCACATGATTGAAATTGTGCTTACAATTTTATTTCTGCTTTCCTCTATTTCTTGCTATTTCCTTTAGTCAAGGGGTAAGGAAGATTTACAGAACTCAACTCATGAGTAAGCTAGATAAAAGGGCTAATCTTACAACTCTTCCCCTCCCCCTTCTCCACTTTGACGAATGCTCACTCTGTGTGATGGAATGTGAACCTGGAGAATTTGTGGGGGGAGTCATGGCAAGGGTACCATGGATTCCCAGAGAGGAGACAGCACATTCCAGACAGAGAAAAGAGAAAATAAGAGACTGTACAGTCCTGAACTGGATGGGGGAGGGAGAAAGGCTAGTGTAGTGAAGAGAAGGACCAGGGGAGACATGAAAGCATTGTTCCAATATTTAAGGGGCTATCACAGAGAGGAGGGGATCAGCCTGTTTTCCAAAGCACCTGAAGGCCAGACAACGAGTAATAGATGGAAACTGATCAAGGAGAGATTCAACCTGGAAATAAGGAGAAATTTCCTGACAGTGAAAACAATCAACCAGTGGAACAGCTTGCCTTCAGATACTGTTGGTGCTTCATTACTGGAGGCTTTCAAGAAGAGACTGGACTGCCATCTGTCAGAAATGGTGTAGGAACTCCTGCTTGGGCTGGGTTTGGACTAGGTGACCTACAAGGTCCCTTCTAATTCTGTTATTCTGATTCTGAAAGAGGTTCAGGGTAACCATACCCTAGAATCTTTGAGGGTGTTCAGGGTATATCTATTAGGTTAGAAGATTATAGCTTTAGTCTGGCAAGATTCTACTGGTTAAGGCACTAGGGTGGATAGTGGGAGACTGGGAGTTCTGGTCCTGCCTTAGCCATGAAAGCCAGCTGGGGGACTTTGAACCGGTCACTCTCTCAGCCCAACTCACCACACATGATTATTGCTGTGGGGAAAATAGGGGGGAGGAAGATATATTAGCTGTGTTTGCAGCCCTGTGTTTGCCACATTTGTCATTTATAAAAATTACAAATGTGGCATATAGATATATAAATAAATATAACAAAATGAACAGAAACATATTCTTAAATATTGTGTTTTCACTTATTTGGAACAACATTTGTTCCTCACAACAGTCTATTTGTTTCTGTCAGGATTTGCATGTCTTGTTCTCTTCCGTTTTTAGTAAACATTCTACCAAAAGACAAATTCATCTACCTTTTTCTAGTCCCCCCCCATTTATGCACATCCTGCAGTTGTTCCTCCATTTTTTCCTGTCATGTACAACTACTTTGGTCCTAGATAAATTTAAGTTCTAGTTCAAGCTCCTTGTTGCATCATTCAGTCTATATAACAGTCTCTGAAAATCATTCGGGTTTTTAACCAAAAACTTTGGGTCACCTATGCATGCACATTTAGGTCACTAATTGTTACATCTCTAATTTTACAACATACATTCCTATACATTGACTCATAAATATATTAAAGAACCAAGACATCGCACATCCAATTTTTATCTCCTGATCAATATTGAATGATTCACTAAGTGTCTTATTATTTCCATGCATGTTTCACTTCCATTATATGCCCTTTTCTCTATTTACAGTCAACCTTTCAGACAGTAAATATTCATTATTTCTCAATTACTTTCTGAAGAGCAAAGATCTAAACCTGCCTGGCACAAAGCCACACTGCATTTGCCAAACACTTCTCTTTTCTTGTGCCTTTTCAACACAATTCTGCCAAACAATTTGCCAAGTATGCTTGAGAAAATTATACAGGTAATCTTCGGTTTACATCATGGAGCCTGCCCATCATGGCGGTAACTTCTGATGGTCATAAAATGAGATGGTCATGTGACCAACCTGATCTTACAATTTTTATGTGCCGGTTTTTAAGTGAATTGCTCTGGTCATTAACAAACACCCTGGTCATTAAGTGATCCAATGGTAATTTTTATTTGATGAATAAACATTTTTTTAAAAAGTAAACAAACTATGGGTGCAGTTTAGCCAAAAAAATAACTGCAAAAATGTTGTAAAACATGACCACATGACCATGTGATACTGCAAATGATGTAAATGTAGCATGGTCATTGGACACCCTAAATGGGAACATGTGGATATGGGGAGGCCCCAGTGTCAAAACTTCAAATTTGGTTCCTAAATGCCCTGCAGGTATGTCAAACTCACAACATCACATGACGTCGTGCAACAATTGAGACTTTTTCCCCATTGCCGGCAATGGGGTGGGCACGGTTTTGGCATGACACATCTGGCCCACGGGCTGGCAGTTTGACATGCCTGCCTTAGAGAGATCCATTGGAACTTTGCACAGTTGCTAGTTGACCAGCATTAGGTCAAAACTACCTGTTGTATCTATACTTCATTTCCCTTTGTAAAGATGAACTATGAATTGCAAAGTTCCAGTCTTGCAATTGCCTGGCACAGTTGCTATCTTCACCTAATAAATTAAATTATTGTTATTACCTAAGCAGATCACACACACACACACACACACACACACACACATTAACATATGTATATATATTATATATATAAATATACACATCCATATACACATATGTATATATATTAACATTTACACCATCAATACCTGCAGCCTTGGCAATATTCTCACAATTTATGATTTCCTTTTTTGCAGTGTTATATTTTTTATCCTTTCCATGTATATCTTTTAAAAGTTCCTTCCAACAACCCATTATTTCAGTTATGTCATAGATCAGTGGTGGTGAACCTATGGCACGTGTGCCAGAGGTGGCACTCAGAGCCCTCTTTGTGGGCACGCATGTCATGTCCTGGAGATGGCAACCGTCCCTCTTCAACCAGCTGCCCGAGGTCCCATGTGGCCGGATGCATTCCGGCACAGCTGGTTTTCCTCCTCCCATCCCATCACTCCTGGCCTCGCATGCTCTCCTTTTCCTGGGCATGACCCACTGCATTGCCTTCTCAGCTGTTGGCTAGCTGTCCAGAGTGTGCCGGTTGAGGAGCCGGCAGGCTGTGGCTGCTGACGGACACTGTCAGCCCCCATGCACTCATTGGCCTCTGTGCGGGAGGGGGCTGATGGTGTCAGGCAGTAGCTCCCCTGGCCCCTACCTCACCTTGCCTTGCCCCGTGGCAATTGGCATACCCAACGTGCCTCGCCTCGCCTCACACCACAGGATGAGCCTCTGGCCAACCGTCCCACCTGCCAGAGACCCCCTTGATCTCCCCCAACCCTGCCTGGCCCCCACAGGCATCCCTCCCCATGAGCAACATCAAGGTGACCATGTCCACTTTGGCCACACCCACCCAGTCTGCCATGACCACCACAGTCACGCCCACCCAGTGGGCCACATCCACCTGGCACCCGACGATAAATAAGTGGGTTTTGGGTTGCAGTTTGGACACTCTGTCTCTAAAAGGTTCACCATCACTGTTTCACCAATCCACCATCATAGTTTCACCAATCCACCAAGTACCTTTTCTTCTATTTTGCATCAGTGTAACTTCATACCATCAGTGGTTTTTATTACAGAAAATTTTAAATTCTGTTCTGGGCAACTTCCACATTCATTTTACATTCATTTTGTTCAGAGAACAATCTCTCTTTTCATACTTTATCAAGCTTCCTGCAGCTGTTCTTTTATTTCATTTTCTTTCATTTTTCCCTCAGTTTTTTTAGTCTGTCCAACTTCAGAACTTTACCCTGGATGTTTCCTTCACTAGTGTTCACAATTAATCATAATCATATTCAAATTATGCTTTTCAAATCATATTTTTCTATGTATACATATTTATTTATTTATTTATTTATTTATTTATTTATTTATTTATTTATTATATTTATATACTGCCCTTTCCCGAAGGACTCAGGGTGGTTTACAGGGTGATTAAAACCCAAAATACAAAAGTTAAAAACAGATTTAAAAAATTATATCCGTCCCTGAACAAATAAAACCCTGGTTAAAATTAAAATTAAAATTAAAATTCTCAGCCTGGGCCAGAGAGCTCAAAGAGCCAGGTCTTCAGGTCCCGGCGGAACGAACGGAGGTCGGGGGCAGTCCTAAGCTCCACTGGCAGCTGGTTCCAAAGGGCAGGCGCACCCACTGAGAAGGCCCTATTCCTGGGTGTTGTCCGCCAGCAGTCTCTTACCGGCGGTACCCTGAGAAGACCCTCCCTGTGGGACCGCACTGGACGAAGGGAACTTGATGCCGGCAGCAGGTGTTCCCTCAGATAACCCGGACCCAAGCCATTTAGGGCTTTATAGGTCATCACCAGCACCTTGAATCTCACCCGGAGGGCAACCGGGAGCCAATGCAGCTCGCGGAGTAGAGGTGTTACATGGGAGTATCGGGAAACCCCCATTACAACTCGCGCGGTCGCATTCTGCACCAGCTGAAGCCTCGGAGTGGTCCTCAAGGGCAGCCCCATGTAGAGAGCGTTACAGTAGTATAAACGGGAGGTCATGAGCGCATGAGTGACTGTGCGTAGGGCTTCTCGGTCCAGATAGGGTCGCAACTGGCGCACCAGGCAAACCTGGGCAAAAGCCACCCTGGTCACGGATCCTATATGGTCTTCAAAATTGAGTTGTGAATCCAGGAGGACGCCCAAGTTGTGAGCCCTATCAACGGGGGGTAACACCTCACCCCCCCATCATTAAAGGTGGAATAGTCTGGTTAGCCCGAGATGTCGATATGCACAGCCACTCAGTCTTGGCAGGATTGAGACGAAGCCTGTTTCTCCCCATCCAGACCTGGACCGCTTCCAGGCAGTGGGACATCACGGCGAGGGCATCGCTGGGTTGGTTCGGGGTGGAAAGAAAAAGTTGGGTATCATCAGCGTACTGATGATACCCCACCCCCAAACCACGAATGATCTCACCCAGCGGCTTCATATAGATGTTGAACAGGAGGGGCGAGAGAACCGACCCCTGAGGAACTCCACAAACGAGAGGCCTCGGGGCGGATCTCTGCCCTCCCGTCAACACCGACTGCGAATGGCCCAGGAGATAGGAGGAGAACCACCGTAAAACGGTGCCTCCCACTCCCAAACCCCTGAGACGCCGCAGTAGGATACCATGGTCGATGGTATCAAAAGCCGCTGAGAGATCTAATAGGACCAGGACAGAGGAACAACCCCTGTCCCGAGCCCGCCAGAGATCATTCACCAGCGCGACCAATGCCGTCTCCGTGCTGTATCCGGGCCTGAAACCCGATTGGTACGGGTCCAGATAATCAGTTTCCTCCAGGAACAGAGGAAGCTGATGCGCCACCACACTCTCAACAACCTTCGCCAAAAAGCGAAGGTTGGAGACTGGACAATAGTTATTTAAAACAGCCGGGTCCAGGGCAGGCTTTTTGAGGAGGGGTCTCACCACCGCCTCCTTCAAGGCGGCAGGAAAGACACCCTCCTTCAAAGAAGCAGTTATTACTGCCTGGAACCAGCCTCGTGTCTCCTCCCGGGCCGCATAAACCAGCCAGGAGGGACATGGATCCAACAAACAGGTGGTGGTGGTCAGCCTCCCCATGATCTTGTCCACATCATCAGGGGAAACAGGATCGAACTCAGTCCAGATAACATGCTCAAGACCGTCCGATTCCTCCACATCAGACTCCGCCCAGTCAGAGTCCAGACCAGCCCGGATCTGAGCGATTTTGTCCACCAGATGATGACTAAACTCCTCGGCTCGTCCCTGCAAGGGATCCTCCCTCACCTCCTGGTTAAGGAGGGAGCGAGTCACCCTAAACAGGGCGGCCGGGCGATTATCTGCGGACACGATGAGGGCAGCGAAGTAATTAGACTTCGCCATCCTCATCGCCGCAAGATAAGACCTTATAAAGGTTCTTAACTGCAATCGGTCAGATTCGGATCGGCTGGCCCTCCAACCGCTCTCTAGACCCCGTCTCCGACGCTTCATCTCCCAGAGCTCCGCAGAGAACCATGGAGCCCAACGGGATCTGTGTCGGGTCAGAGGTCGCAAGGGTACAACACAGTCAAGTGCCCCGGCAGCCGCCCTTTCCCAGGCATCCACCAAGGCATCGACTGGGCTGTGGGTGAGTGCGATGGGTATAGACCCAAGTGCCATCTGGAACCGTTCAGGGTCCATTAGGCGCCTGGGGCGGAACCACCTGGTCGGTTCTGCAGCCCAGCAGTGGGGGGTGGCATAACGGAAAACCAGCCGCAGGAGATAGTGATCGGACCATGACAGGGGAACAATGGTTGGTGAACCCCCTCCCAGATCACTTGGATCAGGCCCATGGCCATCATGGAAGCCATGAACTCCCGAGCTAACTCAGACGACCCTCCCAGTGAAGGCAAATTGAAGTCCCCCAGAACTATAAGCCTGGGGAACTCCACCGCCAACCCTGAGAGGGTGTCAAGCAACTCGGGCAGGGCTGTTGCCATACAGCTGGGCGCCAGGTATGTGAGCAACAAGCCCAACTGAGCCTGAGGGCCACATCTCAGGAGGAGGGATTCACTCCCGGCCATCTGGACAATGGTGGTCTCCCGCGGGCATAAAGTCTCCCGAACAACCACCGCCACCCCTCCACCCCTACCCTGAGCCCGTGGCTGGTGTAGCACATGGAAACCTGGAGGGCATAACTCGGTCAGAGGAGCCCCTCCCTCCGAGCCCAACCAAGTCTCCGTGATGCACGCCAGATCCGCACATTCCTCCTCGATCAAATCCTGAATGAGGGGAGCCTTGTTAACGACGGATCTGGCATTAAAATAAACCAGCCTAAGCTCAGGGGCCTGATCACCCTCATCCCCGGGGAAAGGGGTGCTAACCGGAGGGTCGGAGTGCGCCACCGCACGCAGACAGCGGGGGCGTGATCCCAGGTGTTGATACGGCCCTCCGTGCAACCACCTGCTGCCATTCCCTATCGTCGTGGGGATTTGAAGCCCCACCCCAACATTCACAGAACCAGCAGCCACCTCCCCCAACCCCGTCTCGTCGGGACCCCTAACAGGCCCAGACTGAGTGCCGGTTAATAATTCCCTCCCCACTCTACTATCCCTCCCCCTCCCTAACCTTTTAAAATAACCGGCTAAAAATGTATCAGGGGCCTCTTAACGTGTCTCAACACTAGGCCCCTGTCTAAGCCCAGCCATATGACTTATGTTTAAACAATATGTTTGAAAAAAAGTCTTCTAAACAGTAATTTACCAAATAATCATCATATTCTGTCATTCTTGAATCTCTGAATGGCTCAATAATTTTTTTATGCTATCTCATCTCCATCATGCCTATCCATTCATACCACCTAATATAATAATTTTCCCCTTGGATTATATTCATTCAGAATATTTTTCCCTAGTCTGGTTTTTTTTTCATTATCACTCTTCACTTAAATATATTAGCTAACTATCATTCCTACTTTCATGGGCACTCACAACTTAGATGACACTAATTCATTCTTTCATGAATTACATTTTACGCTAAATAAAAACCCATTTAGTTCCATACATGCGATCAGCAGCTCCATTCTACTAGAGCTGATAACCTTCAATCAGATTTATTACAAGCTTTCTCTTTCTTTTGATTTCACTTGTACAAAGCTTTCTTTCTCCTTCCTTCCTTTCATCCTTCCTTCCTTCCTTCCTTCATTCCTTCCTTCCTTCCTTCCCTACCCTACCCTACCCTACCCTACCCTACCCTACCCTACCCTACCCTTCTTTACCCTATCCTTCCTCTTTTACCCATCCCCCCATCTCATCTCATCATGGTCTAATCAAGCATACATAACCAGTCAATGTCATTATTTTTTGAGTTATATTGTTAAAATTGGATTACTGGAAATAAAACATGATTTAGATTACCATAAATAAGTATGCTGCATGAATATCCAACATGTAGCACCTGATAAACGAGTTAGCAGTATAGAGACAAATTTCTGTAAATTTGCCTTAACTGTGAGGATGGATATGTTTAAGAGAAAGGGAAAGAAAAGGAGAGTTAATGAGTTAGTTTCTAGGCAAGTAATCCTGAATGAAAGAAATTTCTCTCCAAGGTTGGTGGTTCTTGTTGATAAGCAATGCAAGCTTGTTTGGGGGAGAGAACTTTGGATCAAAGAAGGAGTTTATTGTTTTGGGGCACAATCGTCACATCTTCCCTATGTTCCAGATCTATTTATATTTTAGCAACATCAGTATTCTTTTCTGAGACATTGATTCCTGATTCAATTTTCTTGGGTTTGTCTTTTGTGACTCAGCTCTGCCATATAATCATGGCCTTGACTTTTCATAGCAAAAATATATATATTTGTTTTTTTAAAAAAATGGTTTTATGCTATGAGGCTTGTGCCCCATTTTTTTTAAGCCTGGGACAAGTTACAGATAGTCCTCAAATTAAAACCATTCACTTAGCCACCATTCAAAGTTACAATGTCATTTGAAAAAAATGGCATATGAACACACTTACAATCGTCACAGCACTTCCAGTCGTGTGACCAAAACTCAGCCCTTTTCAACTGCCGTGTATTTACAATGGTTGCTGCATTTCACAGGGAAAAGAAATGTATGATTGGCATTCGTGACCTTCCCAGCCAGCCTCCAATATACAAAGTCAAAGGGAGAAAATGGATCCACTTAATAACCATATGGTTCACTTAACAATTATGGCAAAAAAAGATCATAAAATCAGGCACTACTGACTTAATAATTCTCTTGCTTATTAGTGAAAATGCTGGTCCCAATTGTGTTTGTAAGTCGAAGACCACCAGTACTTGTTTTTTAGTTGTTTTTCATTTCTGAGTATGTCTGGCTATATTGTGATGGAAAGCCAATTTGGAGTAGTGATTCACAGCACAGCATTAGACCCTAAAATATTATCAATTTCAGTCCTCTTTTAGAACTGAAAGGCAGCTGGGCAAACTTAGGAAGATACTTCTGATAAAGTTGCCAAGAAAATCTCATGGACTTGTTCTTAAGTCACCAGGAGTCAAGTCTAACTCAAGAGACCACAATGACAACCTATCATGACGGCAGACATTTTGTAAATAAATCCTCTCTGAGTTAGCCATTACTGTGCCAATTATGAAGCATTAAGAAAACTTTTCAAAACGCAAATGGGCCTACTTTTTCAAAAGGTTGAGGACCTCTGAATGTAACTGACTATTTAAAGATGGAACAAAGCTTTGTATTGTCTTCTCTCACCTATCTACTAAGTTTTCGTACAGACTGGAAAAGACCAGGTATGCAGTGGCCAGCTGGTTGCCTTATAGTAAATCAGATTACTTTCATTATATATTCTACAAATTCAGCTGTCTAAATATAAGCATAACAAGAAGAAGAAGAAGAAGAAGAAGAAGAAGAAGAAGAAGAAGAAGAAGAAGAAGAAGAAGAAGAAGAAGAAGAAGAAGAAGAAGAAGAAGAAGAAGAAGAAGAAGAAGAAGAAGAAGAGGAGGAAGAAGAAGTAGTTGGAAGGGACCTTGGAGGTCATCTAGTCCAACCCCCTGCTAAGGCAGGAAACCCTATACCATTTCAGACAAATGGCTGTCCAGTCTCTTCTTAAAAACGTCCAGTGTTGGAGCATTCACAACTTCTGGAGGCAGGTTGTTCCACTGGTTAATTGTTCTAACTGTCAGGAACTTTCTCCTTAGTTCTAGGTTGCATCTCTCCTTGACTAGTTTCCATCCGTTGCTTCTTGTCCTGCTTTCAGGTGCTTTGGAGAATAGCTTGACTCCCTCTTTGTGGCAGCCCCTGAGATATTGGAACACTGCTATCATGTCACCCCTCACCCTTCTCTTCATTAAACTACACATACCCAATTCCTTAGGCATTTGGTATGGCCAGGTCATAAATTAAACAATGAGAACTAAGCCATTTTTTGGAAGAAGTATTTCCCAATTTCCACATAATACACATGTTCCTGAATGATATCACTGCATGAAAAGTAATATTTTGAATGTGAACAGTATTTCATAAAGACAGGAAACATATGAGTAAAAGTTTTAAAGTGCAATATTGGAAAATTGTAAGACAATCTAGCCCAAACTGAAAGCCAAATCTCCACTTAAGCTGGTTTATGGCACTATTTTGCCTTGGAGAAGTAATAATTGTAAGCTTCCAATTAATTTTTATATATACACTAATATTTCATTCATTTATACAATTTCTCCAATAAACTTGTTGTAACTCCTTTTTTCTATAAAAAAATAAAGATGCATTTCTTGGCAATGCTCTTTTTAACAAAAAAATCAATAAAGCTATTTTTACAAGAGAAAATGTATACCTTCATGTTTTGGTATTATTTGCACATTTTTTTTACCAAATATGAATGATGGAGTTCCTTGTGACATTCAAGTCAGAATGAAAAGACATGTAACAATAGAATTAGAATTTATCTCTAATTAAAATCAATAAAGTAATTTTCCAAAGCAGCTTCTCTATTTACCATATGGCACAAAAATATTGATTTATGCTAAGCAGTGATATATCAGGGTTTAGAGAAAAGAGAGATATTTAAATTGAAAATTATAGCTTTCCCCCCCCCCCAGGAATACCTGCTACTAGATGAGATATTTCTATTATTTCCATGGTTCATATAAATATTCATTTACATTAGGCTTTTTGATGCTACATTTTTCCCCCAACATGTCCATTATGGTTTGCAATCTATACGCAGATGTGTGGAACTTTGGTCCTTTTATGACTTGTGGACTTTAATTCTCAGAATTCCTGAGTCAGCCATTCCTGGTTCAGGAATTCTGGGAGTTGAAGTCCACAAGTCATAAAAGGGCCATATTTCTCAACACTTGATATACTGTATAGCAGGGGTCCCCAACCAGTAGTGGCCACCGGGCCGTGGGACAGGCTGGCCAGTGCACACACATGTGCGTGCACACAACCCCCCCACTTGTACTAGTGTCATGGCTTCGGGGCGTGAAAACAGGACACCGCGCTGCATGGTGCAGAAACGGAACACTGCTGCACCTTGGGGCCCGAAAATGGGATGCTGCTGTGCCACAGGGCTCAAAAACGGGACGATGATGCGCCATAGGGTGCAAAAATGGAATGCCACCACATAGTGGAGCACAAAAATGGAATGCCACCGCACCTCAGGGTGCAGAAACAGGACACTGTGCACAAGAATGGGACAGGGCTAGCAACTATCACGTAAGCACTAGCTCCACCCATTTGCATGACACACATGCTCACAGCCCCATGCATGTGCATGCATGCGTGCATGCATGCATAAAATGCTTCCCTTTCCCTTTCACTTCAGGCTGCCAACCAAGAAAGGTTGGTGACCTCTGCTATATAGAATCATAGAATCACAGGGCTGGAAGGGACCTTGGAGTTCTTCTAGTCCAACATCCTGCTCATGGCAGGATAACTTGTGCCTTTGACTCACTTGTTATGTATTGGGGTTTGGAGAAACACCTATTCACTTGTATACTGGGAACTAACAGTTCTTCAGCACCTGTACTGAGTTCTAACAGTTCAAGCAGGAACCAAAATAGTGGGAATAATGGGTTCAATCTGATTGGTTGTATGAAGGTATATAAAGAGTGCATGTACACCCTAACCCTTCAGTACAGTTATAGTCATTAATAAAGTTGCTGTTCCTCTGTACTCACATGCCTGGCATCTTTCCTACTCGTTCGAACCCGAAACACAACAGTGGCAACAAGGGTGGGATCCTGCTTCGCCATAGAGCTGAAGTCACGAGGGGATGGCTTTACATGCTGGAGGTGTTATGTATGATGTAAATAGTTAGCAATAAGCCATGGAAGAGATTGCAAACACAGTGCAGCTTTGCAAGGTTTAAAGCGGGAAAATAAGGTGCAATCATTGGACGCCACAACCAAGGAGCGGGAAAAGAGACTGTTTGTATTGGTTACAGTTCAAACGCTTTCTCTATAAAAGGGTTGCAACATTTGACAGTTGACAGTTGACTTTGTGTATTCAATAAACTCGTTCAGTGTTTACCACTCTGAGTCCTCGTCAATTCGAACCAAACAACTGGCGACGAAGGTGGGATTGACAGAAGACCAGAGATTTGGAAGAATTGTCGTGAAGGCGGCAAATTCAGAGCGAGTCACAGTCAACCGAGCGGCCGCGGCAGAATAGGGAAAAATTCTCCGAATGGCGCAAATTGGGTCACTGAAGGAATTCGACCCTAACTTCCCCGAAGATTGGGAAGAATACATCGGTCAGGTCGAAGGATTCCTGTTAGTGAACGGAATCACCGACGACCGGAAAAAAGCGGCGGCACTTTTGACAATCTGCGGCACACCGGTCTACAGAGTCGCTGTCGGGCTGTGCCAGCCACAACCAGTCTCCAGCGTGCCCTATGCCGACCTCCTCGCAAAATTAAAAGTTCACTTTACTCCCCGAAGGTCCGAACTCTTTTGGCGGCGCATCTTTGAGAAGAGAAATCAGAGACCGGGGGAGTCCATACAGAAATTCGTCGCTGCCGTCAGGGAAGCCGCAGTACGTTGCAAATACGATAATTTAGAAATTAGAATCCGGGACAGAGTCGTGCTGGGCTTACGTGATGAACAATTACAAAATAGAATAATCGCCAAACCTACCGGCGATTTACAGGAAGTGCTCGACGAACTCCTTACGTATGAGTCAACCGGGTATCGCGACCCCCCCCGCAGTAGCATGGCGGCAGCACCCGAAATTAACCAAGAGGGCTATGTGGACTGTGGGGAGGTGGATCAGCAGTGGGAGGAAGAGATCGCCGAAGTCTCCAGGCGATTTGGAAAGATGGCACCAAGACAACTCAGAAGCGAGGGGCCTGAACCTGGCCGCCGGCAACAACCCGCAACACCGCAAAGACCACCGACCGGGGCACAACGACCGTGGCGGGACACCGCAACCAGACCACGCGACAATGAAACCCAGAACCGATGCGGCAGCTGTGGCGGCAACCATCCCCGCGCTTCTTGCCGATTTCGTACCGCCAAGTGCAGGGCCTGCGGCAAGACCGGCCACATCCAGGCCATCTGCAGAAACCGCGTTCGGGACACCCGTCTGAACGAAGTCGATGTGTGGCCAGAGGGTAAGGTAACCCCCATTGCTAGTGGCAAGGAGACCCCTAAAACCCGGGCGAAATTTCCAACCCTAAGGGAGGTGGCCCGAGTCAATCGGAGACGGCGGGGAAGGGGGCACAATTTTCCGGACGGAAAATTAAAAATCACAGTCCTTCTGCAAGGGGTCCCTTGCAGAATGGAAATCGACTCAGGGGCTTCAGTGTCGATAATTTCCACTGAAACCCTTGAGAAAATTGAACAACTAAGCGGAAAAAGAATTCCACTTAGTCCAACAAATATTCAATTAATGGACTTCCAAAAAAGTCCAATAATTGTAAAAGGAAAGACCAGCCTTAGAGTAAACTTTAAGGGGTTTAAGGGGGTCTTAGATTTGATAGTTACGGAGGGGAATAGGACCAGCTTAATTGGGCTTAATTGGTTTCCTGCCCTGGGAATTTGGATAGGGGGAATAAATTCAGTGATTAGAAATAAGACCCTCGAATCCGTCTGCAAAGAATTTGCAGACGTATTCGATGGATCTCTAGGCAAGTATAAAGGGCCCCCCATTAATTTTAACCTAGACCCCTCAGTAAATCCAATCAGGCTAAAGGCCCGGAGGGTACCTTTTGCCTTAAAAGGAAAAATCGAGGCCGAGCTCGACCGGCTTGTAGGCCTCGGAGTTTTAGAACCTGTTGAGGGCGGTTTGTGGGAGACGCCGATTGTCACACCCCTCAAACCTAATGGGGATGTGAGAATCTGCGCCGACTACAAAGCCACCCTCAACATTGGAATGAAAAAGCATGCTTACCCGGTCCCGACGGTGAAGCAGGTCCTCGCCACGATCCAGGACGCCGCCATCTTCGCCAAGCTCGACTTGGCGCATGCGTACTTACAGTTGACTGTTTCCAAAGAGGCTGCAGAGGCACAGACAATTGTTACCCACAAGGGGGCGTTCCGAGTCCACAGACTGCAATTTGGAATTGCAGCAGCTCCAGGCATCTTCCAAGAAGTGATGGAGAGGACCTTAAAGGGCATACCTGGAGTATGCCCTTACTTTGATGATGTCCTAATAGCTGGAAAAGATGAAGGAATGTTAGTAGAGCGGCTGGAACAGGTACTGGGTAGATTTAGAAAGGCTGGATTAAAATTAAAAAAGGAAAAATGTAGCATAGGGGTTAAATCCACTGATTTTTTGGGGTTCAGGATTGACAAAAGCGGAGTCCACCCTACCCCTGAAAAAATTAAAGCAATAAAAGGGGCTCCTGAACCAAGGAACAAGGCTGAGCTCCAAGCCTTCCTAGCCTTGGTAAATTTTTATCACACTTTTGTGCCACATAAGGCTGCCATTGCAGAACCACTGCACAGGCTTCTAGATAAGAAGACCCCCTGGCATTGGCAAGACAAGCACAAAGTGAGTTTCCAGACCTTAAAAGACATCCTTTCCAGTAGTTCAACTGTAACCCACTTTATAGAAAACAGACCAATCTACCTGGCGTGCGATGCTTCGCCTTATGGCGTTGGGGCAGTAATCAGCCATTTAGACACCCAGGGAATGCAAAGACCCATTGCTTACTACTCCCGCACACTAACCAAGGCAGAGCGGAACTATGCCCAAATAGACAGGGAAGCTTTAGCCATAGTGGCGGGAGTTAAAAAGTTCCATGACTACCTGTATGGCAGGAACTTTACAATACTGACAGACCACAAACCCCTGCTGGGACTGTTTACCACAGATAAACAGACTCCCCAAATTATGTCTCCCAGGATGCTGAGATGGTCCATTTTCCTCTCAGCATATTCATTTTCCCTCCAATACCGACCTGGTAAGGACATGGGGCACGCAGATGCTCTTAGCAGATTGCCCCTTAGCACAACAGAGGAGGACCCTGCCCCAGTGGGACAGGTAATGTCCCTACAAGATATTCCTGATTTGCCCCTAACTGCTAAAGACATAGCTGAGTCAACCAATAAGGACCTCATCTTAAGGAGAGTAATGGCCTGGGTCATGAGCGGTTGGCCCAACGCCAACCCGGACGTAAAATACAGTCCATTTTTCAGAAGGAAAGATGAACTATCAGTTCATATGGGTTGCTTACTCTGGGGAACTCGTGTAGTAATTCCAGAAATCCACAAATCAGCTATTCTATTTGAATTGCATGAGGGACACCCTGGAATAGTAAGGATGAAGGCCCTGGCTAGGAGTCACTTGTGGTGGCCAGGTTTGGACCACGACATTGAGGAATGTGTTGCCAATTGCCATCTGTGCCAACGTTCCAGGCCCGAACAACAACACATCCGCACACATAAATGGGAGCTAGCTAGGAATCCTTGGTCCAGGATTCATATTGACTTCGCTGGACCTTTCCAGGGGTTAACGTTCCTTGTAGTGGTTGACAGCTACTCTAGATGGCTAGAAGTAGTACCGGTCAGTTCAGTAACGGCAGGCAGAACAATACAGGCATTAAGGGGCCTCTTTGCCACTCATGGGTTGCCGGATTTAATAGTGTCTGATAACGGGCCACAATTCACATCTATTGAATTTCAGGATTTCCTCAAGGCCAACTCGATTAAGCATAAGACTTCTGCACCCTTCCACCCCTCCTCCAACGGATTGGCTGAAAGGAATGTGAGGACAACGAAGGACGCGCTTAAAAGAATCATTCGAGGAGACTGGCATCAGAGACTAGCTGAGTTCTTGTTGGCTCAGCACACAACCCCTTGTTCGGCTACAGGGAAAAGTCCAGCAGAAATGAGGTGGGGCAGGAAAATATTGACCAAGTTGGACAGATTACACCCTGACAGACTCCAACCAAACGTTGAATTAGACATTCCTAACAGAACATTTGAAGTGGGGGACTTGATTTGGGCCAGGAACTACGCCCAAGGGGACAAATGGATTCCAGGGGTGGTAACTGAAATCTTAGGTCCCCTATCATACATCATTGAGGGGGAAGGGAATAGGTCCTGTAAAAGACACATAGACCAGCTGAGGAAAAGATCTAGTGGGTGTGTGCCTGCAGAGGGGGACCAAAGCTCAGTAAGGGGAAACAGTACAGACAACATTAGGCCTGAAAGCGATGTAGAGGTTGGGCAAGATGACACATTCCCTGATGCCCAACAACAACAATTCAGTCCAATTGATTGGGAAATACCCCTGCGAAGTAGGCCAGTGACCACTGAATCCCAAACACAATCTAATACACAAGACAGTACATCTGAAGCCAGTAACCCAGAGCCCAGGTCCAGTAGTAACCAGCATAGTAACCAGCAGCCAAGCAGTCAACCAGCAAGAAGGGTCCCTAATAGCCAAAGTAACAGATACCCGTCCAGAATACATAGGCCACCAAAATACCTAATGGATTTTGTAAAGAAATGACACCAACTGGGGGGTAAGGGGTGTTATGTATGTAAATAGTTAGCAATAAGCCATGGAAGAGATTGCAAACACAGTGCAGCTTTGCAAGGTTTAAAGCGGGAAAATAAGGTGCAATCATTGGACGCCACAACCAAGGAGCGGGAAAAGAGACTGTTTGTATTGGTTACAGTTCAAACGCTTTCTCTATAAAAGGGTTGCAACATTTGACAGTTGACAGTTGACTTTGTGTATTCAATAAACTCGTTCAGTGTTTACCACTCTGAGTCCTCGTCAATTCGAACCAAACAGGAGGAAAGAGGCATCTTTCCCCCCCCACTCTCTATCGGCCGGCTAGATCAGCACACTAGTGGCCACGTGCTCAGAATCACCCGTCTGAGCCTGCAGAGCAGGATCCAAGCGCAAGAGAAAGAAGATGCAAAAAGTCATGCCGAGCAGTGGCCATCGCACCTCGGGCAAGTAGAAAACTACTTACGGGTGAACCAAATCACAGAAGATGGCCTAAAAGCAGCAACTCTACTCTGCATCAGCGGGCCTGCGACGTTCGACTTGGCTGAAAGTCTATTCGCCCTGACACTGATCGAATCGGGTCTCGTTCGCCGATCTCAAACAGAACCTGAACGGACACTTCAAACTCAGAATGTCGGAGATGGCCTGGTGCTTCAGATTTGACCAGAGAGTGCAACGCCCCGGGGAAACTGCATCAGAGTTCATCGCGGCCTTACGCCAGGCCGCACGCCTCTGCAGGTTTTCCAACCTGGACGAACACCTACGAGACCGGCTAATATGCAGCCTTCGAGATAAGGCACTGCAGCAGAGACTTTTTGCAAGACCTAACTTAACGCTACTAGACGTGCAAGATGAAATAATGGCTGATGAAGCAGCTGGAGGCGCAGTCCAAATAGTACAGACATCCAAAACCCTCAAACCTGAAGAAACAATTCACCACGAAGCAGCTAAGTACGATGAAACCACAGTCGATGAAGAAACCGAAGTTGACAAGCTGCAGAAGCTAGCTGGGACACGAGTGAGGACTGGATCACAGAGAGAACAACCGTAAGGCAGCTCTCATCCCTCGATGCATGGGTTGCGGCGGCAACCATGCACGTGTGAATTGCAGATTCCGGAGGGCCACGTGTTGGGCCTGCAGACGAACGGGACACATCGCCGTAGTGTGCCGAGCCTACTCCAGAGAAGGTCAGCTCAAGCAACAATCGGAGAACTCGACAAGGAAAGGTACCGGGGCCCAGAGTCCAATCAGTGTGGGGTTTTTTGAGAGCCGGAGAACTATTTGCTGAACCAAGGCCCGCCGCCCACTAAAGCCTAAACTAAAACTTGAAATTAATTTACAAGGCATTCCATGCAAGATGGAACTAGACTCTGGCTCAGCGGTCTCAATTATCTCGTACGAGACCTTTAAAATAGTTTGCAGCCGCAGTAAGCGGTGGGTTAAATTGAGGCCCTCTAGTATCATACTACAAGGGACGCGGTGGCTCAGTGGGTTAGGACACTGAGCTTGTCGATCAGAAGGTCGGCAGTTTGGTGGATTAAATCCTGAGTGCCGCGTAGCAGAGTGAGCGCCTGTTACTCGTCCCAGCTTCTGCCCACCTAGCAGTTCGAAAGCACGTAAAAATGCAAGTAGAAAAATAGGGACCACTACAGTGGGAAGGTAACAGCGTTCCATGCTAGTCATGCCGGCCACATGACCACCGAGACGTCCTCAGACAAGCGCTGGCTCTTCGGCTTTGAAACGGAGATGAGCACCGGCCCCTAGAGTCGGAAATGACTAGCACGCATGTGCGGGGGAACCTTTACCTTTTTAGTATCATACTGACCAATTTTATTTATTTATTTTTATTTTTATTTTAATTCCATTTATATCCCGCCCTTCTCCGAAGACTCAGGGCGGCTTACAAGCTTAGCAGTAGCCTTCATTCTATGTATATGCCTGCTTATTAGGGCTTTCACACACACCCCAAGCGGCATTATTACAAAGTCAGCTTAATTGCCCCCAACAATCTGGGTCCTCATTTTACCTACCTCGGAAGGATGGAAGGCTGAGTCAACCTTGAGCCTGGTGGGATGCGAACCTGCACTAATTGCAGGCAGCTGGTGTTACTTAAGGAGGCATTAGCCCACTGCTCCACCAAGGCTCACCAATTTTCAGAACAACAAGGTTAGAATTAAGGGGGAGGCCACCCTGTCTGTTAAGTTTAAAATGTTTCATGGGCACTTGGATGTCGTCGTGGTAGAGGGCCAACAAACCAGTTTAATAGGGTTAGATTGGTTTGAGGCTCTAGGAATCTTAATTACTGGCATTAATCGAATACATGGGGGTAACATCGAATCTGTCTGCGAAGAATTTGCAGACGTGTTCTATTCAAAGCTAAGAATGTACACAGGGCCCCCAATTTCATTTAAATTAAACCCGAACATTATGCC
Organism: Vipera berus; assembly: GCF_964194415.1. NCBI lineage: Eukaryota > Metazoa > Chordata > Lepidosauria > Squamata > Viperidae > Vipera > Vipera berus. Next base: position 120,612,753 of record NC_138205.1, on the reverse strand, counting down.
CATCAGGATTAAACCCAGAAGAGTTCCATTCACGCTGAAACATAAAATTGCAGCGGAAGTGGACAAATTAGTTGAACAAGGAGTGTTGCAGTCTGTAGATGGGGGGGAATGGGAGACCCCTATAGTTACCCCACTTAAACCTAATGGGGAAATCCATATCTGCACGGATTATAAGTGTACCCTAAATAAGGCTTTAAATAAGCATACTTACCCAGTCCCAATGGTTGGCCATGTTCTCGCTTCCCTTCAGGGTGGCGCCATTTTTGCAAAATTTGACTTGGCACAAGTGTACCAGCAGCTGCCTGTTAGTGTGGCTACAGCAGCAGCTCAAACTATTGTTACACATAGGGGAGCTTTCAGAGTGAATCATTTGCAATTTGGCATAAGTGTGGCACCTGGAATATTTCAGGAAATTATGGAACAAACATTGAAGGGCATCCAGGGTGTGTGCCCATACAGTACTTCAATGATGTTCTCATCGCAGGTGAAACAGAAGAAGTTTTAGCCAATAGACTCAGGGCTGTACTGAGTACACTTCATTCCACAGGTCTCAAATTAAAAAGAGATAAATGCAGCATAGGGGTTGATTCTACAGAATTTCTGGGATTCTGAATAGATGCAAATGGAATCCACCCAGTATACCAGAAACATTTAGTGAATATTGCAGAGACAAACTGTCCTACAAGTAAGACCAAATGAAGAACATAAAAAAGTCATGGTAAGGCAAAGTTTGTGATGGCCAGTACATAAAAGAAATTATCAGACAGATAACAACAAGACCTGGCAATGGTTAAGAGCACAACAATTATGGTACATCACATAGTTAGCTAGTTGTTCAGACTGGATTTGGCATTTTTATCCATCTGTTCAGTCCTTTCCAATGATATGGGATAGGCAGAGGTTGTTTTTAGATGTGTTAAGGATTTAAGCTGTTCCAAATAACTCTACCCTTTGCAATTAACTTACAGTGATTTTGCTAATACCGAAGGTGCTCCAGTTGTTTCAGGATTCAGTACATCATCAGCACTGTGACAGGTAGTCCTCAACTTACAACTATTTCTTGAGTCACCATTTGGAGTTACAATGGCACTTAAAAAACTGACTTTTGTTTTTCACACTTAACATCCATTGCAGCATCCACATGTTCCTGTGAACAAAATTTGGGCACTTGGCAAATGACATGTATTTTTTTTTTTTCCGGTTCCAAAGATGGCGGACGCGCTGGGGAGAGCTCCGTAGCCCCCAACGGTAAGGCGTCCCCCCAGGAGCCCCCCAGGGATGTCAGCGGACCCCTGGGGTGGGGCCAGAAATTCGGGCAGATGAGCTGGGCAATGGTGCCGCCCGCTGCCTCCCGAAACAGCTGCAGGGGTGCCGCGACATCTCCGCCTCGCCACCTGGGCCGTTGGCAACCGTTATAAACGGGGGCCAGCGCCTCTGCCCTGCCTCTACCTCTGTTCATGCTGCCGGGCAGGGGCGGCGTCTCCGCGGATCAGCTGTGCGGCGGAGGCGCCTTCAGGCATCCAGGAGGGGCCGGAGGCTCTGCTCTGCCCCGGCCCTCAGATCTGCTCCTGATCGGCTCCCGGGCGGCAGCGGCGTCTCCGCGGATCAGCTGTGCGGCGGAGGCGCCTCCAGGCATCCAGGAGGGGCCGGAGGCTCTGCTCTGCCCCGGCCCCCAGATCTGCTCCTGATCGGCTCCCGGGCGGCAGCGGCGTCTCCGCGGATCAGCTGTGCGGCGGAGGCGCCTTCAGGCATCCAGGAGGGGCCGGAGGCTCTGCTCTGCCCCGGCCCCCTGATCGGCTCCTGATCAGCTCCCGGGCTGCAGCGGCGTCTCCGCGGATCAGCTGTGCGGCGGAGGCGCCTTCAGCGGCGATGGCGACGACTCCCAAGCTCCAGCTCGGTCGCCTATTCGGGGAGCCGGAAGCCACGATGGCAGTGGCGGCAGGGCTTCCCCAGGCCCGCCCCCTGGCCCTTGGCAGGCATCCAGGAGGGGCCGGAGGCTCTGCTCTGCCCCGGCCCCCTGATCGGCTCCTGATCAGCTCCCTGGCGACTGCGACTTCTCCGCGGATCAGCTGTTCGCCTATTCAGGGAGCCGGCAGCGACGGTATCGGTGGCGGCAGGGCCTCTCCAAGCCCGCCCCTGGTCCACGACAACCATCACAGCCATCCAGGGGGGGCCGGAGGCTCTGCTCTGCCCCGGCCCCCTGACCGGCTCCCGGGCGACGGCGGCAACATCTCTGCCCTGCCCCAACCCCCGCACCTGTTCGACTCCTCCGGCGGCGTCCCCAAGCGACCAACGGAGGCGCTGCGGACCAGCTGGGTAGCGGAGGCGGCAGCATCGTCGGCAGCGGCGACGGCGAGTACCCCGCGGGGCCCTAACCTGTCATCTCCCCACGGGCCCGAAGACCGGCAGGGGCAGTGGCGATGGGGCGCCTCTAACCCGCCCCCGAGCCGCTGCAACTGCTGCAGCCATCCAGAGTGGGGCCGGTGCCTCCACTCTCGGCTCCCTATTATGCCTCCCTGGCCAACAGCGACGCCAGGGATGATCAGGAAAGACCCCGCGGATCAAATGGATCAGCTAGGCGGCGGAAGAGACAGCCGCAGCAACCGCCCTGAGCGGGGCCGGGGTCGTTGCCCTGCTTCGACCTCCTGGCCTGCTCCTGAACAACGGCGGCATCTCCCTGGGATCAAGGAGGTGCCGCAGACCGGCTATGCGGACCCGATCGACCACCACTGAGGAGCCTTAATAGCGGCGCTGAACTTCTCCAGGCCCCGGTCACCCAATCTCACCGAAAACCCCCCGACGGCAGCACCACTAGATGCGGCGGGGCGATCTCCGTGCCGATCAACACCCCTAAAGACGCCAGGATGCAGCTGACCGTTGGAGATGACGGCGGCTAGACCACCGAGGCCATCAACATCTGGCCTCCTCCAGCTCCGAACCCCCCTGCCCTCCCTCGCCCCACAGGACATGATGGGCCTGGGTGCAAGCCACGGTGGCAGAGTGGCCTGTCCTACACCTGCAGCCCCATAGAGGTGAGAGCTCTATGGGGTATGCTTCACCCAGAGTGGGTCCTGGACCACCCCCAGAAGCAGAATCACAATCCATCGTGAGAGGATGGGGAGTGGACTGCTTCTGGGGTTCACCCAACCAAGTGGCAGTGGCTGGGTGACGGTCCAGATACCCACCTACCCGACTACACCCTCCTTCTAATGCTCCACCCAGGGGACCGCCTTCCCAATGCTCCCCAATGCTCCCTATGCGGCTTCAATATTCTTGCATAGATCTACTCGCCCTCAGGAGTTCCCCCCTCTCCTGGGTTCGTCCTGCCTTCAACTCATCATACCTCGATGACGGGCCCGACCATTGGGCCTCTGAGAGATGGCCAGGCAGGGTCAGGGGCCTCCATCACAAGACCAACAAGAGGCCCCTGGTTAAGTTTCTTGTTAAGTTTTTTGTCGGGTTAGGGAGGGGGGCGGGAAAAGAGTATGGCTGCTCGGGGAAGGCAGACCTTCCGGGTGCCATAACGCAGGCCAGGCTTACGACCATTCGCCATGGTGAGAAACGAGGACCAGTCGCCGACAATAACCGATGGCGTACTGACGAACATCCTATTCCCAGGATGGTGGGGAACGGCAGAAGGTGCACAAACAGAGGGCCGTATCGTCACCAGGAGTGTCATCTCCGCTCTGTACAAGCGGTGAGACGCTCCGACCCTCTGTACTTCCCCGGAGGTCCCGGGAGCGAAGGTGTGCAGCCTCCCATGCTAAGGCTGGTCTACCTGAATGCCAGGTCCGTAGCTAACAAGGCACACCTTGTTCGTGACCTAGTGGAGAGCGAGCACGCGGACCTGGCTTGCATCACGGAAACCTGGCTGGGCCAAGAGGGTGGTGTCCCTCTGGTTGACCTCTGCCCGCCAGGTTTCCAGGTGCTGCACCAGCCTCGGGCCCATGGGAGGGGCGGGGGAGTGGCAGTTATCATCAGGGAATCCCTTAGCCCGCGAGAGATCACCGTCCCTCAGATGGTCGGGTGTGAGTCTCTCCTACTGAGATACGGCCCGGGGGCGCAGTTGGGCCTGCTGCTGGCATACCTACCACCTAATCGTGCAGCGGCAGCCCTGCCCGAGCTACTCGATGTCCTCTCAGGGTTGGTGGTTGAATTCCCAAGACTCATGGTCTTGGGCGACTTTAACCTACCGTCCTTGGGAGGATCGTCCGATCTGGCTCGGGAGTTCATGGCTTCCATGGCGGCCATGGACCTGTCGCAAATAATTTCTGGACCGACTCATGAGAGAGGCCACACCCCAGACTTGGTGTTCTTGTCTGGACGGTGGCGCGATGATATCGGTGGGGGTGCCACGACTATTATGCCCCTGTCATGGACCGATCATCACCTCGTGCGGCTAGACTTCCCCTTTGCCACCCCCCGCCATGGGTGCGCAGTGCCAACCAGATGGTACCGCCCTAGGCGCCTAATGGACCCTGATAGGTTCCAGGCAGCGCTTGGGGACGCACATGCACTCCCTGCTCACAGCTCGGCGGATGCCTTAGTGGAAGCCTGGGAGAAGGCAGCCACGGAGGCTCTGGACCGAGTTGTACCCTTGCGGCCTCTGACCCGGCGCAGATCCCAGCGAGCCCCATGGTTCACCGCGGAGCTCCGGGAAATGAAGCGTCGGAGACGGGGCCTAGAGAGCCGTTGGAGATCCAGTCGATCCGAATCCGACCGATTGCGACTAAGAATCCTCACCAGGTCTTATCTCGCTGTGATAAGGGTGGCAAAATCCAACTACTTTTCCACCCTCATCGCGTCCGCAGATAATCGCCCGGCTGCCTTGTTCAGGGTGACTCGCTCCCTACTGAACCAAGAGGTGAGGGAGGAACCCTTGCAGGGTCGAGCCGAGGAATTCGGTCAGTATCTGCTGGATAAAATTGCTCGGATCCGAAACGGCCTGGACTCCAACTGGGCTGAGTTGGAAGAACAAGGCATGGACAGTCTTGTCGACATCATCTGGGAGGAATTTGATCCTGTGACTCCTAAGGAAGTGGACAGGATTATGAGGAGGTTGAGCTCCTCCACATGCTTACTGGACCCGTGCCCTTCCTGGCTGGCATATGCAGCTCGAGAGGGGACACGAGGCTGGTTCCTGGCGGTCATCTCCGCTTCTCTGAGGGAGGGTCACTTCCCCACCGCCTTGAAGGAGGCGGTGGTGAGGCCTCTCCTCAAGAAGCCCACCTTGGACCCATCCTCTTTGAACAACTTTCGTCCAGTCTCCAATCTTCGCTTCCTTGCGAAGGTTGTTGAGAGCGTGGTGGCGCACCAACTCCCTCAGATCCTGGATGAAGCGGTTTATCTAGACCCGTACCAATCGGGCTTCAGGCCGGGCTACAGCACGGAGACGGCATTGGTCGCTCTGATAAATGATCTCTGGAGAGCCCGGGACAGGGGCCATTCCTCTGTCCTAGTCTTATTAGACCTCTCGGCGGCTTTCGATACCATCGACCATGGTATCTTGCTGCGACGCCTCAGGGGACTGGGAGTGGGAGGCACGGTTCTGCGTTGGTTCTCCTCCTTTCTCCAGGGTCGCTCGCAGTCGGTGTTGGCAGGGGGACAGAGGTCGACCCCGAGGCCTCTCGCTTGCGGAGTCCCTCAGGGGTCGGTCCTCTCGCCTCTCCTGTTCAACATCTACATGAAACCGCTGGGCGAGATCATTCGCAGCTTTGGAGTAGGGTACCATCAGTATGCTGATGACACCCAGCTTTTCATCTCAACTCCAAACAACATCAGTGATGCCCTCGACGTGATGTCTCGCTGCCTGAAAGTGGTCCGGGAATGGATGGGGAGGAACAGGCTTCAACTGAACCTGGACAAGACTGAATGGCTGTACGTACCGGCAAGCCAGGATACTCAGAACATCCCATCCCTTAACATCGGGGACAAGTTAATACCCCCTGTTGATAGGGCCCGCAACCTGGGTGTCCTCCTTGACTTGCAGCTCTCCCTGGAAGATCACATAGGAGCTGTGACCAAGGGGGCCTTCTCCCGGGTTCGACTAGTTCGCCAATTACGGCCTTATCTGGACCTGGATGCCTTACGTACAGTCACCCATGCTCTTGTGACCTCTCGCCTAGACTACTGTAACGCTCTCTACTTGGGGCTGCCCTTGAGATCCACTCGGAAGCTTCAACTGGTGCAAAGTGCAGCGGCACGGACACTCTTGGGAGCCTCCTGATACTCCCATATCACACCTCTCCTCCGTGCACTGCACTGGCTTCCAGTTGCCTTCCGTGTGAAGTTCAAGGTGCTAACAATGACTTACAAAGCCCTACATGGCATGGGTCCGGACTACCTACGGGAGCACCTTCTGCCAATGTCAGCACCCCACCGTCCTGTGCGCTCCCACAGAGAGGGCCTCCTCAGGGTGCCACCGCTCAAGGAATGTCGGCTGGTGGCCCCCAGGGGGAGGGCATTCTCAGTGGGTGCGCCAGCCCTCTGGAACAGCTTACCAACCGAAATCCGGATGGCCCCCGACCTCCGCACCTTCCGGCGCGAATTAAAAACTTATCTGTTCCAGCAGTCTGGCCTGGCCTGATAGCTCTAATCTGGGGTCCCAGCTTGTATTTTACTATTGTTTGTTTTCACTATTGTTCATTCTGTATGCCTACCTATTCTGTACACCGCCCCGAGTCCCTCGGGAGAAGGGCGGTTTATAAAAAACAAATAAATAAATAAATAAATAAATAAATTTATGACAGCTGCACTGTCCCAGGTTCACTTGATCACAATTTGTGTCCTTTCCACCATTTGTACCTTTCTGATAAGCAAAGTCAATGGGGGAAGCCAGATTCATTTAATGTCCACATGATTCAATTAGCAACTGCAGTGATTCACTTAACATCTGTGCCACATGGCTCGTAAAATGGGGCAAAACCCATTTAACAACTGCCTTACTTTGCAATGAAAATGCTGAGTTCTATTGTGGTCATAAGTCAAGAACTATCTATCTATCATCATCATCATCATCATTATTAACTATTGAAATATTCTTACATGTAGTAGATATGTCACTGTGACTGTTGTGTGATTCTTAAGCTTCTAAGAAATATGGGACTCTAGCTGAACAGTTCTACTGCAATAGAACTTTGTATTACTCAAATTTCAAATTCTTCAAATTGCATGCAGTTAAATTCTATGAACATAAACATAAAAATTATTGCCAGTAACCATAACCATAATTTATTTAATTCCATTCAGGGAAATTAAGGTTGCATAACAATTCTGTGTGGTTCAACAATTGCCCAATATTGTTGTTTCTCCATTTTGGGAATTGTTATAAATACACAGTATTTATCCATTCACTAAAATAGTACACTTTTAGCGGGGAAAAGTTCCTATTCTTGCTTTCAGCAAATTAAGATTTAAAATATTCACTTCCCCTAAAGTTTATGTCTGACTTATCAGAAATGCACCCCAAGTTTAACATTTGGTGAAAACTAGAATTTAGTTTATAGGAAGGTTTTATTTTTATTTATTTAAAACATATCTGCGCTCCCTTTCATGAAACATGTCTCCAAGTGGTATACAGTAGCATAATACATGTGATACACCTTAAGAGAACAGTGAGACAATTTGAAAATTAACTTATATTTTTTAAAAATTAAAGAGTCTATTTACAGTACGGCTCCATGCAAAGACGTATGAAAATATTTTGGTATTTCAACAAATTACACTCAGTTGGTTTGTAAACACATAATTTAAACATTTTACGTTGAATGAAGAGAGAGCAGCCAATGTATAAACCCTTAGCTGGAGTTCACTAGGATTAGGGAGAGGAACAACAAAACAGCAATCTCACGTTTTGCAGATATTTTACCTTGTGCTCCAAAGAGCAAAATGGTTCACAATTAGGGATTGTAATCTGTGTGGGACTTAAATTTGGGGAAGGAGGGTTGGCTGGTCATTGCAAGCTTCTTGGGAAGTATCGATTGGTTGTTGTAGTTGAAGATTTGAATGGTGCCATCCTTTTTTCAACTAGACAGCTTCAAATCACACAGAGATTACAAATATCGCAAAGCCAACCCCACTTCTGAACCTGTGCAGAACATAAGAAGGCAAAGCGTCAGAAAAAACTGTGAACTCTGTTATGTACTTTTATGGGCTTTTTGAGGGAATACCACGTGGGTTGCTGGAGCAGCTAACGGCTCTCCAGCAACCCAGACTACTAGTCTCCTGTGCTGCAATTGGCTATCTCCAGGCGGGAATGCTTGATTCAAACCTATTGGCTGCCGCCTAGGGGATAGAGTATATATTGCGGCTAGTTGCAGCCATTTCCCCAGTACAGTTCCAGCACGAAATAAACAATGAGTTACCCTGTACTCCATTCCGCGTCTTCATTCCTGTGCCAAAGAACCCGCTATTTAACAAACTCTATACAACTAAAATTATGTACAATGAACTTGGCCCCCAAGAAATCCATAAGTGGCCTATGTATTTGCAAAACAGAAACTGGTTCATATGAAGGATTAAAACAAATGTATTGTGTGTATTTTGAATGCTGCATGAGAAAGCACTGAAAAGGAACAGCTAAGGGGAACCAGCTTCTTGTTCACCTAAATTGTTTGAAAGACTATAAACAGCATTTTCTTTAAAGCGTAGGATTTGACTGTGCAAGGACAAAGGGCTACAAAGGAAAAGGTAACATTAACCTTAATTGTTCCTGGGAGAATTGTATTGTGCTTTCAAAGAGAACAAAATCCAATAAACCCATGGAAACACTTTCAAAATGTCCTTTAGCTAGCCCAAGGGGCATTTTGTCTCTCTCTTTTTCTTTCTTTCAGAATTTCTCTCATAGAAAAGAGTTGATTTCAGCCAAGGAAAGAGCAGTTAAACATTGAAAAAGCAGAAAAGATCTCACTTCTTAAGAGACAAAATCCTACCCACCCCCTCCAACTTTCTAGATCTTTTTTCTCTGAAAACTATTTTTTTTTCTTCCATTCATTCATTTCTGATTCTTGGAAACTGCCTAGACAAGTCCTTGCAATTTTCTTGGCAAGATTTTTTTGGAAATGGTTTATCATTGCCTACTTCCTAGAGCCAGCCAGGAATTCTGGGAGTTGCAGTCCATGAGTCATAAAAGAGCCAAGGTTGCCTACCCCTGTCCTAGGGCTTAGAGAAAATGAGTAGCCCAAGGTCACCAGGCTGGCTTTGAACCTAAGAAAGCTGAGGAAGCTTCTTAGATGAGAAGCGAAACGTCTTCAAAGCGAAAAAAACAAAGTCCAGTTGTCTTATGAAAAGGCATCTTTGGGACTTTGAACCTAAGGTAGAACTAGAACTCATAGTCTCCCAGGTTCTAGCCTCAGGCTTTAACCCCTGCACTAAACTGGCTCTGTGTTTATATTATCACCGGTCAAAAGCGGCAAAGAGTTCTAAATGAAACTCCTTTTGAAATACTGGTTTGTAAGGAGTGGCATTATGTGCATAAGAGAAATATTTTGCACTGTTCTCCACAACCATAACTTTTTTTTTTTGGTCTTCATTGTTGTCTCTATTCTGCACTTTTTATATCGTTGTTGTTGTTAGTTGCGAAGTCGTGTCCGACCCATCGCGACCCTATGGACAACGTTCCTCCAGGCCTTCCTGTCCTCTACCATCTTCTGGAGTCCATTTAAGCTCACGCCTACTGCTTCAGTGACTCCATCCAGCCACCTCATTCTCTGTCGTCCCCTTCTTCTCTTGCCCTCAATCTTTCCCAGCATTAGGCTCTTCTCCAGTGAGTCCTTCCTCCTCATTAGGTGGCCAAAGTATCTGAGTTTTAGCTTCAGGATCTGGCCTTCTAAAGAGCAGTCAGGATTGATCTCCTCTAGGACTGACCGGTTTGATCGCCTTGCAGTCCAAGGGACTCGCAGGAGTCTTCTCCAGCACCAGAGTTCAAAGGCCTCAATTCTTTTGCGCTCAGCCTTTCTTATGGTCCAGCTTTCACTGCCATACATTGCAACTGGGAAGACCACAGCCTTGACTATACGCACTTTTGTTGACAGGGTGATGTCTCTGCTTTTTAGTGTGCTGTCTAGATTTGCCATGGCTTTCCTCCCCAGGAGCAAGCGTCTTTTAATTTCTTGGCTACAGTCCCCATCTGCAGTGATCTTGGAGCCCAGGAAAATAAAATCTGTCACTACCTCCATTTCTTCCCCATCTATTTGCCAGGAATTGAGAGGGCCGGATGCCATGATCTTGGTTTTCTTAATGTTTAGTTTCAACCCAACTTTTGCACTCTCCTTCTTCACTCGCAACAAGAGACTCTTCAGTTCCTCTTCACTTTCTGCCATTAGAGTGGTATCATCTGCATATCTTAGGTTGTTGATATTTCTTCCAGCAATCTTAATTCCAACTTTTGACTCCTCTAGCCCTGCCTTTCTCATGATGTGCTCTGCATATAAGTTAAATAGGCAAGGTGACAGTATACAGCCTTGCCGGACACCTTTCCCAATTTGGAACCAATCAGTGGTTCCGTGTCCAGTTCTCACTGTTGCTTCTTGGCCCGCATATAGGTTTCTCAAGAGACAAATAAGATGTTCTGGTACTCCCATCTCTTTAAGAACTTGCCACAGTTTGTTATGATCCACACAATCAAAGGCTTTAGCATAGTCAATGAAGCAGAAGTAGATGTTTTTCTGGAACTCTCTAGCTTTCTCCATGATACAGCGTATGTTGGCTATTTGATCTCTAGTTCCTCTGCCTCTTCGAAATCCTGCCTGTACTTCTGGTAGTTCTCGATCCACATACTGCTGGAGTCTAGCTTGTAGGATTTTAAGCATAACTTTACTAGCATGAGAAATGAGTGCAATGGTGCGATAGTTTGAACATTCTTTGGCACTGCCTTTCTTTGGAATTGGAATGTAAACTGATCTTTTCCAATCCTGTGGCCACTGTTGAGTTTCCCAAATTTGCTGGCAAATTGAGTGTAGCACTTTTACTGCATCGTCTTTTAAGATTTTGAATAGCTCAGCTGGAATACTGTCACCTCCACTAGCTTTGTTGTTGCTCAGCTTTTCTAAGGCCCACTTCACTTCACATTCTAGGATGTCTGGCTCGAGGTCAGTGACCACCTCATTGTGATTATCAGGGATGTTAAGCTCATTCTTGTATAGTTCTTCTGTGTAATTTTGCCATCTCTTCTTAATCTCTTCTGCCTCTGTTAGGTCCCTGCCATTTTGGTCCTTTATCATACCCATTTTTGCATTGAACGTTCCCTTTATCTCTCCAATTTTCTTGAAAAGATCTCTGGTCCTCCCTATTCTATTGTTTTCTTCTATTTCTTTGCACTGTTCATTTAAGAAGGCATTCTTATCTCTTCTAGCTATTCTCTGGAATTCTGCATTCAATTGGGCGTATCTTTCTTTTTCTCCCTTGCCTTTTGCTTCCCTCCTTTCCTCAGCTATTTGCAAAGCTTCCTCAGACAGCCATTTTGCTTTCTTGCATTTCTTTTTCTTTGGGATGGTTTTGGTTGCTACCTCTTGTACAATGTTGCGAACCTCTGTCCATAGTTCTTCAGGCACCCTGTCTATCAGATCTAATTCCTTAAATCTATTTGTCACCTCTACTGTATATTCAACGGGGATATGATTTAATTCATACCTGACTGGCCTGGTGCTTTTCCCTACTTTCTTCAGTTTAAGCCTACATTTTGCAACAAGAAGCTCATGGTCTGAGCCACAGTCAGCTCCTGGTCTTGTTTTTACTGACTGTATAGAGCTTCTCCATCTTTGGCTGCAGAGCATATAGTCAATCTGATTTCTGTGTTGACCGTCTGGTGATGTCCATGTGTAGAGCCGTCTCTTGGGTTGTTGGAAAAGAGTGTTTGCAATGACCATCGTATTCTCTTGACAAAATTCTATCAGCCTGTGCCCTGCTTCATTTTGTACTCCAAGGCCAAACGTGCCTGTTATTCCGGTTATCTTTTGGCTTCCTACTTTAGCATTCCAATCCCCCATGATGATAAGGACATCATTTTTTGGTGTTAGTTCTATAAGGTGCTGTAGGGCTTCATAGAACCGGTCAATTTCATCCTCGTCAGCACCGGTGGTTGGGGCATAGACTTGGACTACTGTGATATTGAATGGTTTGCCTTGGATTCGAACTGAGATCATTCTGTCATTTTGAGGATTGTATCCCAGTATTGCTTTTCCTACTCTTTTATTGACTATGAAGGCTACTCCATTTCTTCTGAGGGATTCTTGCCCGCAGTAGTATACCTGATGGTCATCTGAATTAAATTCACCCATTCCTGTCCATTTTAGTTCGCTGATACCTAAGATGTCGATGTTCAGTCTTGTCATCTCTTGTTTGACCACGTCCAGCTTGCCTTGATTCATGGATCTTACATTCCAGGTTCCTATGGAGAAAAAATCTTTACAGCATCGGACTTTCCTTTCACCACCAGACATATCCACAGCTGAGCGTCCTTTCGGCTTTGGCCCAGTCGCTTCGTTCTTTCTGGCGCTACTAGTACTAGCCCTCTGCTCTTCCCCAGTAGCATATTGGACGCCTTCCGACCTGAGGGGCTCATCTTCCAGCGTCATATCGTTTTGCCTTTTGGTACTGTCCATAGGGTTTTCATGGCAAAGATACTGCAGTGGGTTGCCATTTCCTTCTCCAGTGGATCACGTTTTGTCAGAACTCTCTGCTATGACCTGTCCGTCTTGGGTGGCCCTGCATGGCATAGCTCATAGCTTCATTGAATTATGCAAGCCCCTTCGCCACGACAAGGCAGTAATCCATGAAGGGGACTTTTTATATCAGTGCTCATTTTATCCAATGAAAAAAAAATGTACTTCCTAAGTGACCGGTTATAAGTCAGGGACAACATGTATTAGGTTGAATGTTAAAAAAGAGTTGAGTATATATTTAAATCAGAAAGAACGTTAAACCCACCACTTAAAATGCATTTTTATTGCTCCTTAAGTCATACTCTAAAGGTGCAAAATATTGTTGTCTCACTCAATTTGCAATTATCCTATTTTCCCACTTAACTTCAAACCAACCAGGTTATGGAAATTAATTCTGCAGTTTCAGGACTCTATAGCTGTCTGTTTGTTAACAAAGTAACTCTCCCAAAACTAAACTGAACCAAAATAGGTGTAGATTTGTTTAACCACTGCATGACCCACTTAAGAACTGCACAGATTCGCTTAGCAACTGTAGCAATAAAGATCATAAAATGGGGTATGATTCACTGAACTGTCTTGGTTGGCAAAGAAAATTTTGGGCTCAATTGTGGTCGTAAATTGAGGATTGCATGTAGTTTCCTGGATCCATGTTTCCCCCCCCTTTTTGAAGATTAAAACCATATCAACTCTTTTCCAATCCTCTGGTACTTAATTCATGCTCCAGGATCTTTGAAAAATATGGTTCAGTGGCTTCAATATTATGTCCGCCAACACCTTCAGAACCCTAAGATGTAATCAAAGCGGTCCTGGTGATTTGAACTCTTTTGTTCCTTTTTTCTTTTGTGCAATTTTTCCTTTCATGCACAAAAAAAAAATGAATTAAGCAGCTTCTCTTTTTCCCTGCTACTGTCACCTTCTTACCATCATTTCCTATTAATGGACTGATCCGTTCCTTGACTTTTTTCGTTTTTTACATGTTGTAAGAAAATCTTTGTTGAAAATCTTGCATATTGACTTACCAGGTGGGTTTTTGGGAGTGGGGAGGGGCTGTCAACTGTTTTTTATCTGGGACACTACTCATCCTCTTCACGACCTGTTTTCCTTGTTACCTTCTGGGAGGAGGCTTTGTGGTATCTATAGCAGAACATCCAGATTCAGCCATGGTTTCATTCCATACAACATTAACCTTGTGAACTCTCAGGCTTCCTCCTTCCGTTATATATTCAAGATGGACAGTATTTAATATTTATTGTTACATATATGTAGGGGTGTGGGTCTCTACATATGTTGTATGTAGTATGTTTATATGTGTGTCACTTTGAGAGTAGGCGACTAAATTTCATTTTTGATGTGTACCGTTGTACCCACAGTAAAAAATATGGCAATAAAGGTTATCTTATCTTATCTAACTCTTCCAAGTCTTTCATTCCCAGGCTGATGTATTTATGTATTTTCATCTATATTGTCTACTTAATAAACTTGACTGTGGAAACACTGAGCTACCAGTGCATTGTAGCAATATTTGCAATGGGCAGCTATCTAAGAAATAGTGAAAAAGTCTTTGATTGCTGCAAAAATAGAAGTTAGGTCAACAAGAAATGCTAACATTCCTCTCTCTCGAGATCATGAAACAAACCGTCCTTTCACTTGAGTTTTGCAAGCAGCCCAAATAATGCTTTTCGTTAAAAATAATAAAAATAACAAGCCAGCTGTTACATTCTTAATAAGCCAACTATTTAATATTGGCATGTCGCAAACTGGTATCAGGAGATTTGAATGGCTTCCTAAGAATGGGCAGAGAATTTTAATTAAATGTAATAACCCAACTAAGAGCTAAATAAAACAAGAAAATAATTTGAAAATTTTATGAAATTTACCTGGGTTGAGTTTTAAAGGAATTTGTTATAAGTCCATTATTATCTGAAAGGAAAGCTGGACAAAGGCCCAAATTAGTTTATTATCACGCAAGTCATATCCATGATAAAATGGCTTTGAACAAAGATAGCAAGACTACTTGGAATAAATGAATAATTTTGTAATTAACAGAGACGATGAAGAAGAAATGAAAGAGAAAAACGTATTTAGTGAATTTCCAAAGAAAGATCAGACATTGTTCAAATATTAGATATTTAGACTAGACTAAGATAAGATAAGATAGGATAGGATAGGATAGGATAGGATAGGATAGGATAGGATAGGATAGGATTGGATAGGATAGGATAGGATAGGATAGGATCTGGAAGGGACCTTGAAGGTCTTCTAGTCCAGCCCCCTGCTCAAGCAGGAGAACCTATACCATCTCAGACAGGTTAATGTCTAGCCTCTTCTTAAAAATCTCCAGTGATGGAGCACCTAGAAATTCTGGAGGCAAGCTCTTCCCCTGGTTAATTGTCCTCACTGTCAGGAAATTTCTTCTTAATTCCAGGTTGCTTCTCTCTTTGGTCAGTTTCCAACAATTGTTTCAAGTCCTGCCCTCTAGTGATTTGGTGAATAATGTGACTCCACTTCTTTGTAGCAGCCGCCCAAATACTGGAATATTGCTATCATGTCTCCCCTATTTCTGCTTTTCTTTATACTAGCCAAACCCAAGTCCTGCAGCTGTTCTTTGCATGTTTTAGTCTCCAGCAGGGCTTTTTTTCTCATAGAACACTCAGAACGGAGTTCCGGCACATTTTTTGGATGGAACCTTGTAAGGTAGGCAAGGCGGGTTGTATGACATGTGTGAGTTCCGGCACCTTTTTCTTTTACAAAAAAAGCACTGGTCTCCAGGACTTTGATCATCTTAGTTGCTCTTCTTTGAATTTTTTCCCAAACTCTCAACATCTTTTTTGCGATATAGTGACCAAAATTGGCTGCAGTATTCCAGGTGTGATCTTACTAGAGTTTTATAAAGCGGTACTAATACCTCACATGATCTTGACTCTATGCCTCTGTTTATACAACCCAGGATTGTATTAACTTTTTTGACTGCTGCTGCACACTGCTGGCTCATAGTCAAGTGATCATCCACTAGGTCTCCAAGATTCCTCTCACAATTACTGTTTTTGAGCCAGGTCATGCCTAATCTGTACTTGTACCTTTAATTTTTCCTGCCTAAATGTAAAACTTTGCTTTTCTCCACATTGAAACTCATTTTGTTAGATAGGGCCCATTGTTCAAGTTTGTCAAGATCTTTTTGGTTCCTGAGTTTGTCTTCTGGGTTGTTACCTACTCTTGCCAGTTTAGTGTCATCTACAAATTTGATGAGTTCCCCTTCTATTCCCTGATCTAAGTCATTTATGAAGATATTGAAGAGTACTGGGCCTAAGATGGAACCTTGTGGTACCCCACTGCTTACTTCTCTCTATGTAGATGTAGTGCCATTGAGGACTACTCATTGAATATGGTTTGCTAGCCAGCTACAGATCCATCTGGTGGTGAAGTTGTCTATTCCACCTTTTTGTAGCTTACCAAGGAGTAGGTTGTGATCTACTTTATCAAATGCCTTACTGAAATCTAAGGATACTACGTCCACAGAATTTCGCTGATCTACTAATTTAGTCACTTTATCAAAGAATGAAATAAGATTAGTTTGGCATGATATATTTTAACAAACCTGTGCTGGCTACTGGATATAGCTTTGTTTGCTTCTAGTTGTTCACAGATCTGTTTTTTGATCATCTTTTCTAGGATCTTCCCAGGTATTGATGTTAAACTGTTTGGTCTGTAGTTTCCTGGGTCTGTTCCCCCCCCCCCCGCTTTCTTGAAGATGAGAACCACATCAGCCCTTTTCCAATCCTCAGGTACTTCCCTGGTGCTCCAGGATTTTTGAAAGATATGGTGCAGTGGTTCTGAGATAACATGCGCCAGCTCCTTCAGAACTCTGGGATGTAATGTTGGGTCCCAGTGATTTATATTTGTCAAGGTCAGATAGGTGTTCTTGTACCATTTTCTTGCTTATTTTAATTTTTGTTTCTAGTTCATCTTTTGCAGTGTTTCTTTTGGTACGTTGGGCTGTAACTTCTTTTTGTTGGACTGATGCAAAGAATGAGTTAAGCAGCTCTCCCTGTTGCTTGTTATTTCCTTGCCATCTTCTCTCTTTAGTGGACCTACAGTTTCCTTGTTTCTTGGTATTAATATGTTGGAAGAAACTTTTTTTATTATCCTTGATTTCTGTTGCAAGTCTTTGTTTGTTCTGATCCTTTGCTTTCCTGACTTAATCTTTGCATGTTCTGGCTGTCTGCTGATAATTGGCCTTATGTGCCCCTCTTTCCACTTTTTGTATTTGTCCTTTTTGTCTTTCAGTTTGTCAGAGAGATCTTTGTGCAGCCATGCTGGCTTATTCTTGAATTTCTTATTTTTCTTTTTCAGTAGTATTGTGCTGGACTGGGCTTTTGTGATCACAGTTTTCAGAGTTTCCCATGTTTCTTGGGTTGTTTTCCCCTTTAGGATTTTCATCTATGGGATCTTTCCTAGGTTCTCTCTGAGTTTGTTAGTCAGCTCTTTTGAAATTCAAGACATTGGTTGGATTGTTTTCTGTTGCTAGTGTTTGCGTTATGTTAAATTCCAGTATGACGTGGTCACTTTCGCCCAAGGTTCCGGCAACTTCAACTCCCTCTATCGCTTCTTCTCTATTAGTGAGAATTAAGTCCAGTATAGCTTTATGTCTAGTTCCCTCCTCCATCTTTTGGATGACCAAGTTGTCAAGTAGGTTGGTTAGGAATCTGTTTGACCTCCCGTTCACTGCAGAGTTTGTCTCCCAGTTGATATCTGGATAGTTGAAGTCTCCCATTACTATTGTGGTAGGCTTCCTACATACATTTGTTAGCTGGTTGGCAAAGAGTTCATTTATTTCTTCTGATTGGTTAGGTGGCCTGTAATATACACCTATGGCAATTTCATTTTTTTCCCTCTTTTATATTGACCCATATACATTCTGGAGAGATTTTATCTTGGATCATGTGCATTTCTATAGATATGTAGTATTCTCTTACATATAGTGCAACTCCCCCTCCTCTTTTTGTAGACCTGTTTCTTTTGAACAATTTGTATCCATCCATCGGTCCATTCCAGTCGTGGGTTTCGTCCCACCAGGTTTCTGTAATGCCAACTATGTCATACGCACCCTTGTGTACTATTGCTTCGAGTTCACCCTGTCTGTTCCCCAAGCTTTGAACATTTGTATATAAGCATTTAGGACTTATATGCCTGTATGTGGGTATGTTTCCTGCATCTCCTGATTGTTGTTTGAATTTTTCTTTTTTCTCATCACTCCCTACCTCATTGTTTGATTTGTTTTCTTGAGATTTATAACTGGTTTGGGGTTCTATAGATTCTAAAGATAGCTCACCCTTCCCCCTCAATTTTAGTTTAAAATTGATGAGTTGGGCCAGTCTTTTTCCGAGTACATTTTTCCCTCTTTTTGTGAGGTGCAGCCCATCCCTTGCCAAGAGCCCTTTGCGTAGGAAATGCAGTCCATGGTCCAGGAAACCAAAGTTTTCTTGGCGACAACTATACTTTACCCAATGATTTATTTCCAGAATTCATTTTTCCCTCAATGGGTGTTTGCCTTTTGTTAGGAGTACTGATGAGAACACTACTTGTGCTCCTAGCTTCTTAACTTTATTGCCTAGTTGTTTTTAATGTCTCACTATTGTACTCAGGTTCTTTATTGTGTCATTCATCCCAATGTGGAGGAGGAGGAAAGGGTAGTAATCTGTGGGCCTAATTATTTTGGTTAGGTTCTCAGTGACATCTTTGATTTTTGCTCCAGGGAGACAACATACCACCCTGGATTGTATGTCCAGTCTGTTTAGATTAAAACAAAATTTATTGGAACTACATGTTAATATGGAATCATTTAACTCTTCAATATTAACTGGTCTTCCATTATATAATATGAAGGAACATATTAAGTACCTTCAAAAAATATGAAATATCTCAAACCCTAATTTGTAGTAATCCTGTCTTCAACAAATAGCATTAAATGCAAGAAATTTTTTGACCAAATAATAATTAAGAATAATAATGAAAGTAAAAATAAAAAGGACGGAAAATGACATAAGAAACTCTAGTAAGCAATAAATATATGATCATAAATAATTAAGGAAGCTCATCCTAAAACTTGCAATTTTTAAAATGATTCATATGTTTTATTATTAAATACTGAAATGCACAGAAAGTACAGGAAAAGGAAAAGAGAAGAAAAAGCTTACTTCATTTACACTGGAAAAAAAATTAAAATGAAAATATCAATTATTTTCTACATCTTCCCCTTCTCTTCATTTCCGCAAAACCACAAGTTTAAACATTTAAACTTCACATCCCACAGTACTAATTTTTGCTAGTTTCTATTTACTGTACATCCTAAAAACATATTCCAGATGTCTAAATCTGCCTTGCTATGTGATATATTCAGTGGTGGGATTCAAATATGTGAACAACTGGTTCTCTGTGTGGATGCCGTTTCCAGAAGTCCATTCTGGTCCTGGGCAACAAAAAATTAACTACCAGTTCTGCCGAAGTGGTGCAAACTGGCTGAATCCCACCACTGGATATATTTTATATAAGAAAGCTAGTCCTGCTTTGATTTGGTTAAACTTGTTTTAAAATACACTCAGTTTTGCCATTCTCCAACTTCATTATCCCAGTCTGTTGTTGTAAGCAAGGTATTTCTTTTTGGATGTTTTCCTATATTTATTCCTGCAAATTAAAATGCCTGTGATTTTAATTCAAACATCATTTTTAGCATTTTGTTGATTTTTTAAAAATCAAATATGCAGTAAATCCTCCCCTTTCCCACCAGTCAGTTAGAACTGAAGAAGCTTCTTGGATGAGAAGTGAAATGTTTTCAATGGAGAAAAAAAATCAAGAAAGTCCAGATCCTTTTTTGAAAAAGCACCTTTGGGACAACCATGATCTGGATGATTGAAAATCTCCATAGACATGCAGAATGATGGGCTTCCATGATGTTTTCCCTCCCTTCCATGTATTAATTGTTCTGCATAAATCTGTTCTATTGCAGACTAAATCTTTAAGGAAGGTGATAAATCTAATTCTACTAACTTCTTTCCAATCAGTTTTAAATTAACAACAAAGTAAGTGCCAAACATTTGCGTGAGAAACTCATTTATTGGCTAGAACAACAGCAAGTTTTGGCTAATGAACAAGTGGGCTTGAGGACAGGTGGGTCAAAATACAGATGAATGTGTTATCTTAAACCATCTGGCAGAAAAATATTCCCTTTGATCTTGAGGAGGTTCCCTTTATGCTGCCTTTGTTCATCTGAAAAGAGTTTTTGGTTCAATCTCCAAAAGACCATAGTCGAAATCGTTAAATACACCTGGAGATTGCCATCTTATTAGGTCAATGATGATTTTCCACATGAAGAGGTATTTGACAGACAGATTATACAGCAAGTGTTGGTCTTTCAGCTGCAATTCCTATTCTAAGAGAGCTTTCCAAACAAGATTACATTGTGGCTCCTTTTTGTTTAATATTTATATTATACATATCCTCAACTTAATGACAATTATATGTCATTGCAGTCATAAATCAATGACTAGATCCAATTTTTGTATTTTTCTTCTTCTGATCATTAAGTAAATCCTGTGGTTGTTAAGCAAATCAATTTTGCCCTATGGGCATTTTTTTGCCAAAAACCAGAACTAAATGCCAGAAACAAGTAAAAATATATTTAAAAAATCACATTCACCTGCAAATGGCTGTAAAGATGAACTGGCTGCCAAACACCGATGTGACTGCAGAGTTTGTGTGCAGCCATTGTAACTTTGAAATCCAGTGGTAAGTAGCTTTTGAGAGTTCTGTTATAACTTTGAATGTTTGCTAAACAACCAGTTATGCTAGTAAATAAATTGTTTTGCTTTGTACAGATTAGGCAAACATTCTGTACCTAACAGATTGGCCTTCAATATAGTTCATGAGCCTTACCATAGATGAGAGCTTAGATGCTTATTGTAAGAAAGAAAAATTAGAAATTAAATCATAGTAAGAAAAAGGTGATCATGTTCACAAAACAATGTAGTAATGTATTCCAGGAACTGAAAATCAATCAGATTAAGTATATTAAGACCGTATGTGTAACAACAGATGAATAGAAATAAACTTGCTTGGGTATTGTTCAATAAAAAAGTCAATTTTGAATCAAGTCTAATACTTGTGAAGTGTCTAACCTACAGTTTATTGAAAGAAAAATCATCATCAGGTCAAGTCCAAGCCAGGAATAAACAAAATGGAGGCTGTTTAGGAAAGAAGTTTCAGTTTATTGAAGAACAGAACAGCAACAGCATGCAGTTCTGGGAAAGCTGACAAAATGGAGCTCTGAGCGAGTGGGTGTTTATACCTTTGGGGGGTTTTGTGTTTGGAGTTGTTCCTGTTTGAGGTTGTTCCTTTCCTGTGCAATGAACTTTGACCTGAGGTTCAGTGTGCCCTTTTGATATTTTAATAATAATAATAATAATAATTAATAATAATTAATAATAATTAATAATAATTAATAATAATTAATAATAATTAATAATAATAAGTTGGAAGGGATCTTGGAGGTCATCTAGTCCAACCCCCTGCTCAGGCAGGAAACCCTATACCATTTCAGACAAGTGGCTGGCCAGTCTCTTCTTAAAAACTTCCAGTGTTGGAGCATTCACCACTTCTGGAGGCAGGTTGTTCCACTGGTTAATTGTTCTAACTGTCAGGAAGTTTCTCCTTAGTTCTAGGTTGCTTCTCTCCTTGACTAGTTTCCATCCGTTGCTTCTTGTCCTGCTTTCAGGTGCTTTGGAGAATAGCTTGACTCCCTCTTCTTTGTGGCAGCCCCTGAGTTATTGGAACACTGCTATCATGTCACCCCTCACCCTTCTCTTCATTAAACTACACATACCCAATTCCAGCAACCGTTCCCTATATGTTTTAGCCTCCAGTCCCCCAATCATCCTTGTTGCTCTTCTCTGTACTCTTTCTAGAGTCTTGACATCTTTTTTACATCATGGTGACCAAAACTGGATGCAGTATTCCAGGTGTGGCCTTACCAAGGCATTGTAAAGTGGTATTAGTACTTCACGCGATCTTGATTCTATCCCTCTGTTAATGCAGCCTAGCACTGTGTTGGCTTTTTTGACAGCTGCAGTACACTGCACACACACTTCCTTCCATGTAGATGCAGTTCCATTGAGGACCACAACCTGAGTATGGCCTGTCAGCCAGCTACGAATCCATCTGGTGGTGATGCTATCTAACCCACATTTTTCTATCTTATCAAGTAGTGATCTACTTTATCAAATGCCTTACTGAAGTCCAAGTAAATTATATCTACAGCATTCCTCTGGTCCACTAGTTTTGTCACTTGGTCAAAGAATGCAATAAGATTTGTCTGGCATGATCTGTTTTTGACAAACCCATGTTGGCTTTTAGTGATAACTTTGTTCGCATCAAGGTGTTCGCTGATTTGTTGTTTGATTATCTTTTCCAGAATCTTCCCAGGTATTGAGGTCAGGCTGATAGGTCTGTAGTTTCCTGGATCTATTTTTTCCCTTTTTTGAAGATGGGAACTACATCAGCTCTCTTCCAGTCCTCTGGTAGTTCTCTATTGCTCCAGTATCTTTGAAAAATATAGTTCAGCGGTTCTGAGATCACGTCTGCCAGTTCCTTGAGAACCTTGGGGTGTAATCCGTCTGGTCCTGGTGATTTGAACTCATCTAGGTTGGACAGGTGCTCACTTACCATTTTCTTGCCTATCTTAACTTGCGTTTCTATTCTGTTTTTTATGGCACTGGTTTTGGTAGGTTGGACTGTTTTTTTTCCCTTTGTGTAAAGACAGATGCAAAAAACGAGTTAAATAGTTCTGCTTTCTCCCTGTTGCTTGTCACCGTCTTGCCACTTTCCCCCACTAATGGACCAATCATTTCCTTAACTTTTTTCTTGTTTCTTATATGTTAAAAGAAGCATTTTTTGTTATTTTTGACTTTGGTCGCAAGCCTTAGTTCATTTTGAGCCTTAGCTTCTCTTGCTTCATCTTTGCAGGCACGGGCTGTTTGTTGATATTCTGCCTTAGTTATGTGCCCCTTTTTCCACTTCTTATACTTGTCCTTTTTATCTTTCAGTTTATCAGAGAGTTCTTTATGCAGCCATGCTGGTTTCTTTTGAAAGCTGTTATTTTTCTTCTTTGTTGGTATTGTGCTAGACTGGGCCTTTATTATCTCACTTTTCAAAATTTCCCAAGCTTCTTGAGTTGTTTTCCCCTTTAGGATTCTCATCCATGGAATTCTTCCCAAGGTCTCTCTAAGTTTATTGAAATTAGCTTTTTTAAAGTCCAAGACTCTAGTTTGGCTGTATTCTATTGCTTGTGCTTCCATAATGTTGAATTCCAATATTGCATGATCACTTCCCACCAAGGTTCCTGTGGCTTCGGCACTTTCTATCATTTCATCTCTGTTAGTGAGAATTAAATCCAATATGGCTAATCCCCTAGTTCCCTTCTCTACTTTTTGGGAGAGAAAGTTGTCTGCTAGGTTTGTCAGGAATCTGTTAGATCTTCCACTTGCTGCAGAATTTGTCTCCCAGTTGATATCAGGGTAATTAAAGTCCCCCATTACTATTGTGATGCGCTTCCTACATACCTTAGTTAACTGACTAGCAAAAAGTTCATCTATTTCCTCTGCTTGGTTAGTATACACCTATGGCAATGTCATTTTCCCCCCCTTTTATATTGACCCAAATACATTCAAGTTTACAGTTTTCGTCATTGTTGTGCTCCATTTCTGTAGAGATAAAGTTATTTCTTATATATAGAGCAACTCCACCTCCTCTTTTGTTTAGTCTGTTTCTTTTAAATAATTTAAATCCCTCTAGCTGTGTGTTCCATTTGTGGGTTTCATCCCACCATGTTTCCGTAATGGCAACAATATCATATCCGCCCTCATTTACCTGAATTTCTAGTTCACCCTGCTTACTGTTCATACTCTGCACATTGGTGTATAGACATTTGAGTCCTTTATGACTGACCCTGTGTTTACTTGCTACATAACTTGTGTGGTGCCTGAGTTCCCCTATTTTCTTAGATTGCCGGGGACAGTGATGTTCTGTATCAATTAACTCACTGTCCCCGTTGTTTAGTTTAAATATTCCTCCAGAAAACCTGTGAATTTATTGCCAAGTAACTCAGACCCTTTCTTGGATGGATGCAGACCATCTCGTTTGTACATTTTTTCATTGGACCAGCTACAGACATCGTGACTAATATAACCAAAGCCTTCTCCTTCACACCACTCCTTTAGCCACATATTAAATTCTGCTATACACTGGCCTTTTCCATTTTGCTCCTTATACACTGGTAAGACCTCTGAAAAAGTGAGCCTACAGCCTATTCTGCTGAGTTCCTGCCCCAAGCTCTGGAAATCATTCTGCACAGAGAGTACATCGTTTTGGGACAGATAGTTAGTCCCAAGATGTACAATGGCATCCACATCACAGTCTTTGCTGGCATTGTTGACTATTTTGAAAATACGCTTCTTGTCCCTACTGGCAGTAGCACCTGGAAGACACCTGACCTCTTTTGAAACCTCTGTATCCTTTCCTAAATTTACATCCCTTATTTGAATCACCAACCAGAAGGTGGCTTCTCTTTTTGGGTACCTTTCTTTTCTTGCATGACTGATGTGTAATACCTGATTCGCACTTCTCCCTGTCAAAAACAAGTTCATCTCGTACCATGGCCCCCTGCTTATTTGAGTTATCATCACAATTACCTAGACCTATTTCCTTATGTCTTTGTTAAGGTCAGCAAGGGCACTGTATCTGTTATGCAGGGTAGTGGTAGTGGGTTAATCCTATTTTGTCCTAAAGGTCATGTCTTTAGATTTTGGGTGGGGGATGTAGATTTTAGGGGTCTTTGTCCTTCTAATCCCATCAGCTCCAAGCTTCCTGGCCCCAGTTTTTCTGAATGAATTATTAAATTTACATTTCTAAAAGCTGGTTTATGCTTGGGACAGAGGGACTGGTGGTGGTAGTGGGGTGTTCTGCCTAAGATTTTCTATTATTCCTTTGGGAAAAATAGTATTCTGCCTTTTTAAGTATCCCCCAGAATATTTCCTTCTTTGGGGGAGGGTGCTGACTTCCTAAAAGTTCAAGGGCATCTAGTAATCTCCCATTCAAGTATTAACCAGGTCCAATCCTACATAGTTTTTTAGCCCATATAAATTTGGTCAATGCTATAGAAACAAAATGCATTTTGACCCTAACATATTTATCAGTTCTTTTTATATACCTGTTGTAAACACCTGGTTAAATAAATTATTAAGCTAATGTATTTTTGTATTTTTATTATTCCTGATTGATTAAGCAAATCTATGATTTTGCATTGATATTCAATTACCTTGCATTTCCAGAAGGTGATAACCTCCAATGACTGAGTGCTGACTTCAGCACTCAGAATTCTATAAGTAATACAGTAGTTGGTGAGAAATTTGATAGTTGGTCTTGTTTATTTGTTAGTTTCTTAATTTCTAGAACCATTTGAACATATACAACTTGAATTGTGGTATTGGTCTTGTTTATCTATTTATTTGCTAGTTTCTTAATTTCTAGAACCATTTGGATGCTGCCTAACTTGAATTGTGATACTTGGTCTTGTTTATTTATTTGTTAGTTTGTTAATCTCTGAAATCATTTGGATATTGATCAACTTCCAAATTTCTAGGTATTTACAACAATAGTATCTGGTGGTCTCTGGGTTGGGGAGAGGCAAAATGAGATTCAGATAAAATCCATTTTGATTCCTCTTTCCATTTGATATTTTGTGCTAGAGAACAAGTTGAGGTAGGAGGTAAGAAGACAAAATAGAAACCTGAAAACATTTTTAAGTGGTGGAAGCCAAATAAGAAAGCTAACAAAGTTAATTATTTATTAATGATAGAAATCTTCATTTTTTTGTTCTACTTGTACATATCTGTAAATAAACTTTGAAAATTATAGATAGTTATAAGCCTCTCGTACTCCAAAAACACTTCATTCTCACCACTTCACAAAAGTGAAGTGGTTCTTTACCATGCCCAGATCTCTATTTTTTATTAAATCCCCAATTTGCCATCAAACTACTACAAATCATTCTCTAGCTGCTAAACTACTGTGTTATTTTTTCTGAATTGTTAATCCTATGTATTCTGCAGAGCATTATAGTGTCAATCTTCAGAGTCCAGTCTGTGATCTAATGTACAGTTTTCTCAGTTCAAAATCACATTTATTAATTTTTTAACAAACACAACAGATCATCAATATTTCAAAGTTTATATAGGTCAAACTTGATATTATAGGGAAGGGACATGAAAAATTAAGCCATTTTATATGGAGAAACTAAATGAAATCTGATGGTGCATGATTTTTGGAAGAGGTCTCTTCCAAAAGAGGTGTGAGCTCATTTTAGGTAGTCCTACAGCTGGACCATGCAAACTTTTGTGGCTACAGAGGAGAGTTTGAATTTTGAAAACAGCATGTTCACAAATTGGCTTTATGGGCAGGTCTGTCTATTTATACAATAGTGGCCATGCTCCCCAACTTTTCTAAAAGATGTGGGCACTTACTATGGTACCATTAACTGATGTTTTGGGAAAAGTAATGGGAAACAAGGTCCAAGCTTTATATGAATCTTTACAACAGACTTTTCCAAGTCTGGCCACTTACACAAAATAAATTAGTATCTTTAAATCCTGAAGTGTTTCTGGGATATGCAGCAGCCACCTTTTCAATAGAAACACAATGCAAAAAAAGCTATCGAGCATTTGCAGAAATAGAAAGCCAAGTGCTACTTTAAAGCAGCATGGTACCAAATAATCAAGAAGTGTGCAGTTCTTGCTGCCTGCCAGCTAGTTCACTTTAGAGCAGGGCTTTTCAACCAGTGGTATGGGTACCACCTGTAGTACATTGGCACCTGGTAGGTGGTACGCGACCATCCTAGAAAAGTGGTATTGGGGAAGGGGAATGAGCTGAACTGGTGGCAGCACCGCACAAGCCTGAACAAGAGATGGCTGGAGCTGCAGGGCTGTCAGGGCTCAGCGAAAGCGCCAGGATCAGCACTTCTTCGGGGCTATCAAGGCTCAGTGGAAGCACCAGGATTAGCACCAGACTACAGCTGGAGCTCGGCGCTGATCCTGGTGCTTCTGACCCCAGAAGTGCTGATCAGCTGGAATGTTGCAGCATCCCCAGGGTCTCGTGATTTACATTCAGATGCTTGGCAACTGATTCATATTTATGATGGTCACAGTGTCCCAGTGTCATGTGAACTCACCAAAACCTGCTGCAACCACCCAGCAGATGGGGGGAATAAAAACCAAACACCCCCCACCCCATCCCCACTGCCAATCCTCAACAGGAATGCTCACAACAATGAAAACCTCGGACAGGAGGAACAGCGTTGCTGGGCAGGCAGGCAGGCAGGTATCTTGCTCGGCTGTGGCTTGGTGGGCACTTTTTTTCAGCACCATTGTAACTTTGAACAGTCATTAAGCGAACTGTTGTAAGTCGAGAACTACCTGTACGTCATCATTTTTTTTGTCATCAAGTTTTTGACACCTTGCTAGGCAACTGGTGGTACTCGGATGTTGCCATATCCTAAAAGTGGTACAATGGGTGAAAAGATTGAAAAGCCTTGCTTTAGAGGACTTGGTGCATTTGCAGATATGTTCAAATTGCTGAGTAAAGAGTTACTTAAAGCTTGCAAGGGACAGCAGATAGTACAGAAAGGTTTGGGATCAGCATGGAACCTGTGAGAATTTCCCTTCTACTATTAAGGTTTCCATGCATTGTCTAATTTTCATAACCAATTTCAAGGTGGAGGTGATGGAACCCAGGTTTATTTTTCTTTGTTTTCACTTGCAGAATTGAGAGATCTTAAGGAAGGTGCAAGTTGCATGCCCAACAATTCTGTAGGTCAGCCTTCAGCAACTTGGGGCCTATCAAGCCAAGCCCAGAGATGAGACAATGAAATCCAATTGAGTGGAATCCTTTTTTTACTTACACCAAATCTTGCCAAACTAAATGTCTGGTGGTGAAAGGAAAGTCCGATGCTGTAAAGATTTTTTCTCCATAGGAACCTGGAATGTAAGATCCATGAATCAAGGAAAGCTGGACATGGTCAAACAAGAGATGACAAGACTGAACATTGACATCTTAGGAATCAGCGAACTAAAATGGACAGGAATGGGTGAATTTAATTCAGATGACCATCAGGTTTACTACTGCAGGCAAGAATCCCACAGAAGAAATGGAGTAGCCTTCATAGTCAATAAAAGAGTAGGAAAAGCAAAACTGGGATACAATCCTCAAAATGACAGAATGATCTCAGTTTGAATCCAAGGCAAACCATTCAATATCACAGTAGTCCAAGTCTATGCCCCAACCACCGGTGCTGAAGAGGATGAAATTGACCGGTTCTATAAAGCCCTATAGCACCTTATAGAACTAACACAAAAATGATGTCCTTATCATCATGGGAGATTGGAATGCTAAAGTAGGAAGCCAAAACATAACCGGAATAACAGGCAGGTTTGACCTTCGAGTACAAAATGAAGCAGGGCACAGGCTGATAGAGTTTTGTCAAGAGAATACGATGGTCATAGCAAACACTCTTTTCCAACAACTCAAGAGATGGCTCTACACATGGACATCACCAGACGGTCAGCACAGAAATAAGATTGACTATGTGCTCTGCAGCCAAAGATGGAGAAGCTCTATACAGTCAGTAAAAACAAGACCAGGAGCTGACTGTGGCTCAGACCATGAGCTTCTCATTGCAAAGCTTAGGCTTAAACTGAAGAGAGTAGGGAAAAGCACCCAGGCCACTCAGGTATGAATTAAATCACATCCCTGTTGAATATACAGTACAGATGACAAATGGATTTAAGGAATTAGATCTGATAGAGTGCCTGAAGAACTATGGACAGAGGTTTGCAACATTGTACAAGAGGTAGCAACTAAAACCATCCCAAAGAAAAAGAAATGCAAGAAAGCAAATTGGCTGTCTGAGGAAGCTTTGCAAATAGCTGAGGAAAGGAGGGAAGCGAAAGGCAAGGGAAAAAAAGAAAGATATGCGCAATTGAATGCAGAATTCCAGAGAATAGCTAGAAGAGATAAGAATGCCTTCTTAAATGAACAATGCAAAGAAATAGAAGAAAACAATAGAATAGGGAGGACCAGAGATCTCTTCAAGAAAATTGGAGAGATGAAGGGAACATTTCATGCAAAAATGGGCATGATAAAGGACCAGAATGGCAGGGACCTAACAGAGGCAGAAGAGATTAAGAAAAGGTGGCAAAATTACATAGAAGAACTATACAAGAATGAACTTAATGTCCCTGATAACCAAGATGAGGTGGTCACTGACCTCGAGCCAGACATCCTAGAATGTGAAGCGAAATGGGCCTTAGGAAAACTGAGTAACAACAAAGCTAGTGGAGGTGACAGTATTCCAGCTGAGCTATTCAAAATCTTAAAAGACGATGCAGTAAAAGTGCTACACTCAATTTGCCAGCAAATTTGGAAAACTCAACAGTGGCCACAGGATTTGAAAAGATCAGTTTACATTCCAATTCCAAAGAAAGGCAGTGCCAAAGAATGTTCAAACTATCACACCATTGCACTCATTTCACATGCTAGTAAAGTTATGCTTAAAATCCTACAAGCTAGATTCCAGCAATATGTGGATCAAGAACTACCAGAAGTACAGGCAGGATTTAGAAGAGGCAGAGGAACTAGAGATCAAATTGCCAACATATGCTGGATCATGGAGAAAGCTAGGGAGTTTCAGAAAAACATAGACTTCTGCTTCATTGACTATGCTAAAGCCTTTGATTGTGTGGATCGCAACAAACTGTGGCAAGTTCTTAAAGAAATGGGAGTACCAGACCATCTTATTTGTCTCTTGAGAAACCTATATGCGGGTCAAGAAGCAACAGTGAGAACTGGACACAGAACCACTGATTGGTTCAAAATTGGGAAAGGAGTCCGGCAAGGCTGTATACTGTCGCCCTGCCTATTTATTTTATTTATTTTATTTTATTTAGATTTATATACCGCCCTTTCCCGAAGGGCTTAACTTATATGCAGAGCACATCATGAGAAAGGCAGGGCTAGATAAATCAAAAGTTGGAATTAAGATTGCCGGGAGAAATATCAACAACCTAAGATATGCAGATGATACCACTCTAATGGCAGAAATGAAGAAGAACTAAAGAGCCTCTTGTTGCGGGTGAAGAAGGAGACTGCAAAAGTTGGGTTGAAACTTAACATTAAGAAAACCAAGATCATGGCATCCGGCCCTCTTAATTCCTGGCAAATAGATGGGGAAGGAATGGAGGTAGTGACAGATTTTATTTTCCTGGGCTCCAAGATTACTGCAGATGGGGACTGTAACCAAGAAATTAAAAGACGCTTGCTCCTGGGGAGGAAAGCCATGGCAAATCTAGATAGCACACTAAAAAGCAGAGACATCACCCTGTCAACAAAAGTGCTTATAGTCAAGGCTATGGTTTTCCCAGTTGCAATGTATGGCTGTTAAAGTTGGACCATAAAAAAGGCTGAGCACCAAAGAATTAAGGCCTTTGAATTATGGTGCTGGAGAAGACTCCTGCGAGTTCCTTGGACTGCAAGGCGATCAAACCGCTCAGTCCTAGAGGAAATCAACCCTGACTGCTCTTTAGAAGGCCATATCCTGAAGTTGAAACTCAAATACTTTGGCCACCTAATGAGAAGGAAGGACTCACTGGAGAAGAGCCTAATGCTGGGAAAGATTCAGGGCAATAGAAGAAGGGGACAACAGAGAATGAGGTGGCTGGATGGAGTCACTGAAGCAGTAGGTGTTCTGAACCAGCCCTCTTCTAGCAAACCCCTATTCAAAAGAAGAGACTGGAAAGCGTCCAAGGCTAAAAGGCTTCTGCCAAGATTTAATTACGCAGATAACAAAAACACTAGAGCTTGTCTTCTCAAGCGGAAAAGTTGCTTTCAGCAACCAGCCCCTCCCCAAACACTCCTTTTATAGAGAGCTCAGGGCGTGGTCTCCCTGTGCCTCCTCCCGAGGAGACCCGCAGCCTTTTTCTGCTTAGTCCTGCTCGACTGCCTCCTGCGTCGGGCGTCCTTGAACAGGGCCAGCTGTGGGTCATCATCCTCCGCACTATTGGGCTCACGCAGCTGAGAGGAGGTCCCCGGCTGGGAGCTCTGCCAAGCCTGCAAGCCATCATCAGCCGGTTCGTCACCCACACACACCTCCTCCCCCTCATCTGAGTCATCCGATACCTCTGAGCCGGGTGCCGAACCCACAGGCTGACCCTGAGTCACAACACTATCCCGCACCGCAGGGCCCTTCCCCCGGGGCTGCCGATCCGGATGCGGTCGGGATGGGAACTGTTCGTGAAAAGCAGTCACCAACGCAGGGGCATGAACGGCGGTCGCGTCTTCCCATGTGAAGTCCTCCGGCCCGTACCCTTTCCACTCGATCAGGTACTGGAAGCGACCTTTCAGCCAACGGGAATCCCGGATGCTGGCGACCTCGTACTCGGGGGTGCTGCCGCCATCGCGAGGTCCTGATGGGGGAGGTTCCGCTTGGCGAAGTGGACAAGCCGGTTGTTCGGGGACCAACAAGGACCGATGGAAGA
Source organism: Vipera berus (assembly GCF_964194415.1). Lineage (NCBI taxonomy): Eukaryota > Metazoa > Chordata > Lepidosauria > Squamata > Viperidae > Vipera > Vipera berus. The sequence goes on along the minus strand of NC_138205.1, from coordinate 120,581,462 downwards.
CGGGGTGCATGCGCAGGGAACGTGGCAGAGTTAAACGATAGGCGACCGGGTTAATGACGGCCTCGACTGGGAACGGTCCAAGGTAACGGTGGTCCAGCTTCCTCGCTGGCCGAGTGGATGGTAGGTTCCTGGTAGACAGCCAGACCCGATCCCCCACCGACAGTGGAGGCGTATCCCTTCTCGACCGATCGGCGAACCTCTTATAGTCGGCCTTGGCCTTCTCCAGCTGCCGTCGCACCAACCGATGGATCGCCTGTAACTCCGCCATGAATTCGTTCGCTGCCGGCTCCGGTGAGTCCACGGGCGAAAGGGGGAAAAACCGGGGGTGATAACCCACGTTGGCCAAGAACGGTGTCATCTGCGTGGAGGTGTGCTGCGAGTTGTTAAAGGCAAACTCGGCTATGGCCAAATAGTCCACCCAATTGTCCTGCTGCAGGTTAACGTAGCAGCGCAGATACTGCTCTAAGATGCCGATGACCTTCTCGGTACCCCCGTCGGTCTGAGGATGATGCGCGGACGAGAGGCAAACCTTAATGTCCAACGCCCGCATCAACTCCTGCCAGAAGCGGGCTGTAAACTGGGCCCCCCTATCGGAGACGACTCTATCGGGGAGGCCGTGCAGCCGGAACACCTGTTGGATGAACATGCGACTAGTGGCGCGAGCTGACGGTAAGCCGCGACAGGGGATGAAGTGCGCCATCTTGGTCAGCATGTCCACCACCACAAACACTGTCGTGAAGCCGGAGGATGGGGGTAGATCCGTCAGAAAGTCCATGGACACAGCCCCCCAGGGTCTCTTGGGTGTTGGCAAAGGCTGCAGTAAACCAGGCGGGGCCCCTGTCGCTGACTTGGCCTGCCTGCATGGGACGCAGGAGGTGACATAAGACTGGACGTCGTGTCGGACTCGGGGCCACCAGAAGGTACGGGAGACCAGGTTCAGAGTCTTGAACAGGCCAAAATGCCCCGCAGCCGGGTTATCATGACACTGGCTGAGGACGAGTCCCCTGAGTGGCCCTCCCGGAACATAGAGCCGGTCACGATAATACAGGAGTCCATCCGTGACCGACCAAGGCGAATCTGGCCCCACCTCTTCCTTCCGCTGAGCCACCCACGCCTCCTGCTGCTGCGCCTCCCTGATCCAAGCCCGTATATCCACCGGCTCCCGCACCGCAGCAAAAGACTCGACGGGGATCACTGTCCTGGGCGGAAGCTTGTCCTCCACTCGGGTGTACTCGGGCTTCCTGGACAGAGCGTCCGCTCTCTGGTTGTGCCCGCTGGGTATGTACCGCACCCGGAAGTCAAACCTCGCAAAGAAGAGGGACCACCGGATCTGGCGTTGGTTCAGATTCCGAGCGGTCTGCAGGCTTTCCAGATTCTTGTGGTCCGTCCGGACCTCGATTTGATGCCGCGCCCCCTCCAGATGATGCCTCCAAGCCTCGAACGCCGCCTTGATGGCCAGCAGCTCCTTCTCCCAGATGGTATAGTTGCGCTCCGAGGGATTCAATTTCCGGGAGTGATACGCGCAAGGGAAAAGGGTACCGCTGGGCGTCGCTGCCTGGAGTAACACGGCCCCAATGGCAATGTCGGAGGCGTCCGCCTCCACGACAAACGGCCGTTGCGGGTCAGGATGCTTCAAGATGGGCTCCTTCATGAAGGCGTCCTTCAAAGCTTGGAACGCCTGTTGTTCGGGGGCGTTCCACTGGAACCGAGTCTTCTTCTGCAGGAGCCGGGTGAGGGGGGCTGTCAAGGCAGCAAAGCCAGGGATGAATGTCCGATAGTAGTTGGCAAATCCAAGAAGTCGCTGAACATCCTTCACGCGACGCGGGGGTTGCCAACTCTGCAACGACTCGACTTTACTCGGCTCCATGGCGATGCCCTCAGGAGAAATGCGGTGACCCAGGAAATCGATGGTCACCTGGTAGAACTGGCACTTCTCCAACTTGGCAAACAGCCGATGTTCCCGGAGGCGCTGCAGGACCTGACGGAGATGCTGATGATGCGCTTCACGCGACGGGGAGTAAATCAGGATGTCGTCCAGGTAAATCACGACAAACTGGTCCAACAGATCTCGAAAGATGTCGTTCATAAAATGCTGAAACACAGTTGGTCAGGCCAAACGGCATCACCGTGTACTCGAAATGTCCATAGCGAGTACCAAACGCCGTCTTCCACTCATCACCCGGCCGAACCCTGACGAGGTTGTAAGCTCCATGCAGGTCCAGTTTCGTGAAGATCTTAGCCTCCCGGAGTCGGTCCAAGAGCTCGGGGATGAGGGGCAGCGGGTAGCGGTTACGCACCGTGATGGCATTGAGTTTCCGGTAGTCACAGCAAAGCCGTAACTCGCCCGACTTCTTTTTGACGAAGAGCACGGGCGCAGACACAGGCGAGGACGAGGGCCGGATGAAACCACGAGCCAAATTCTTTGTCAGGAAGTCCCGCAATGCAGCCAACTCGGGCTCCGACATGGAGTACAAACGCCCCACTGGGAGAGGCGCATCAGGGACTAGATCAATGGAGCGGTCGTAGGGCCTGTGCGGGGGCAATTGGTCCGCCTCTGACTCGCTGAACACATCAGCAAAGTCGGACAGTTCGGGAGGCAAAGAAACCCCTGAGGAACCCTCCACCTGGCCGGCACAGATATGGCGGGTGTGGTCCACGCACTGCAAACTTGGGAAGGTGACCAAGTTCTGAGACCAATAGATCTGTGGATCATGCGCCCGGAGCCACGCCAGTCCCAAGACCACGGGGAAGTGCAGATCCGAAGTGACGTAAAACTGAATGGCCTCCACATGGGTACTGATGGCCATACACACGGGTTGCGTGGCGGCCGTGATAGGCCCGGACAGGAGCACTCGACCATCGATGGTCTCCACAAGCATGGGCGGATCCACTGGACACTGGGGAACAGCCCATTTGGCCACAAAGGCCGAATCCATAAAGTTAGTGGTAGCCCCAGAGTCAATTAAGGCATGGACCGGAATCCCCTCTGGCTTGCCAGGAAGGATCAGTCGTGCCTCCAAAATCAAATGCCGTGGAGGTTCACAGGCACCGTCGGAACGGCGTCGCTCGGCGTGGTCGTTGTGGGTCGCCCGATCTCTCACACCGTCTAGATCGGGCTCGGGCCGTTTCCCGATAGCAAAGCAGGGTACTTTCTCGGGGCAGGCTTGGTCACTGACGCCCGCTGACGCTTCTTCGGGCAAGAAGCAGCCAAATGTCCAGGGTCCCCACAGTAAAAACACAACCCCTCCGATCGTCGTCTGTCCATTTCCGTCACCGATAGACGGGACCTGGCGGCACCCAGCTCCATTGGCTCCTCCCTCTGGACTGGGGGCTCACGCACAACAGGGGCGGCAGGGGTCTGTGGGGTGGCACGGCGACTCTTACGCTGCTGCAGCCGGGCATCGATCCGCAGACAAAGATGGATCAGCCCATTCAGGTCTGAGGGAATGTCCACGCGGGCCAGCTCATCCAACATCTCCTCTGACAAGCCATCCTGAAAGGCATCCACGAGCGCAGCCTCATTCCAGGCGGAATCCTGGCTAAGCAGCCGGAAATCGCTGATATAGGCCTGTAGAGGGCGCTGACCCTGCCTCAAAGCTTTCAGGCGTCGGGTGGCAGTCTGCGCCTTAATCGGGTCCTCGTACATGAGGCGCATATGGTCACAAAACCCCCCAAAGTTATCCAACAAAGGGCTAGGCTGTGCCAACAGAGGCGTGCCCCAACGAGCTGCATCTCCCGACAGAAGGCTCAACACGAATCCCACCTTATCTCGGTCAGTGGGGAAATCAGCTGCTCTCACGCTGATATAAAGCTGGCATTGTCCCAGACAGGCAGGAAACAGTTCTGGATTACCAGCAAATTTATCCGGCATAGCTATCTGACATTTCCTCCTGGGTGGGGGTGCAGCATGTACCTGAGCTTGCAGTTGTGCCACCTGAGCTGCCAGCAAAGTGAGTTGCTGGGTGAGCTGGGCATTCTCGGCAAGAAGCTGCTCCATCGTAGTAATAAGGGGTGGGTGGCTGAAAGCAAACTGTTCTGAACCAGCCCTCTTCTAGCAAACCCCTATTCAAAAGAAGAGACTGGAAAGCGTCCAAGGCTAAAAGGCTTCTGCCAAGATTTAATTACGCAGATAACAAAAACACTAGAGCTTGTCTTCTCAAGCGGAAAAGTTGCTTTCAGCAACCAGCCCCTCCCCAAACACTCCTTTTATAGAGAGCTCAGGGCGTGGTCTCCCTGTGCCTCCTCCCGAGGAGACCCGCAGCCTTTTTCTGCTTAGTCCTGCTCGACTGCCTCCTGCGTCGGGCGTCCTTGAACAGGGCCAGCTGTGGGTCATCATCCTCCGCACTATCGGGCTCACGCAGCTGAGAGGAGGTCCCCGGCTGGGAGCTCTGCCAAGCCTGCAAGCCATCATCAGCCGGTTCGTCACCCACACACACCTCCTCCCCCTCATCTGAGTCATCCGATACCTCTGAGCCGGGTGCCGAACCCACAGGCTGACCCTGAGTCACAACAGTAGGTGTGAGCTTAAATGGACTCCAGAAGATGGTAGAGGACAGGAAGGCCTGGAGGAACGTTGTCCATGGGGTCGTGATGAGTCGGATACAACTTGACAGCTAACAACAATACATTTCCTGATTTGTGCCAATGTTTGCAAATGTGATATAAATCTATAACCTTCCTCCCTATAGATGTAGTTCTCTTTCTTGGCAATGAGTAATGATTATTAATGATGGAGAGGGGGTTTTAAAGAAAAAATGTGATTTATACATATGAGGAATCTATTAGTCATCAAATTATCATTTCTGGGACTTCATCTACTCTTGGTCTATTACCATGATGCCTGGTTCATTGGCCAGTACCTGCCTGTCTGTCTGGATCTGGAAATCCCACCAGATCTTACCTTTCATTTTCCACAACCTTTTGTGGAATCTTCCATCTAGACCTAGGAGGATCTAACCCATATTCTGTACACATATTCTGTACCTGTACCCAATGCCAGCTACTTGGTTAGGTTGTTCAATGTTCCTGCCTGCATCTTACGCCTTGCCACTATGTGTTGGACTATCTCTGAAGCCTCTGCAAAAATAACTTGAATAGAGTTGGAGGTCCTCTAGTCCAGCCACCTGCTCAAGCAGGAGAACCTATACTATTTCAGACAAATACTGTGTAGCCTCTTCTTAAAAACCTCCAGCCCATGATTTCTGAAGGTAAGCTGTTCCACTGGTTAATTGTCCTCACTATTAGGAAGTTTCTCCTTAATTCCAGGTTGCTTCTCTCTTTGGTCAGTTTCCAACTATTGTTTCTCATCCTGCCTTCTGATGCTTTTGAGAATAGTTTGACGCCCTCTTCTTTGTGGCAGCCCCTCAAAAACTGGAATACTGCTATGATGTCACCCCTACTTCTTTTCTTTAGTCTAGCCAAACTCAGTTCCTGCAGCCGTTCTTCATGTGTTTTAGTCTCCAGGACTTTGATCATTTTAGTTGCTCTTCTCTGAACTTTTTCCAAGGTCTGAACATCTTTTTTGTACTATGGTGACCAAAATTGGTTGCAGTATTCCAGGTGTGGTCTTACTAACTAGGATTTTATAAAGCGGTACTAGTACTTCACTTGATCTTGATTCTGTTCCTCTGTATATACAACCCAGGGTTGTATTACCTTTTTTGGCTGCTACAGCATACTGCTGGCTCATAGTCAAGTGATCGTCCCCTAGGACTCCAAGGTCCCTCTCACAGTTACTGTTTTTGAGCCAAGTCTTGCCTAATCTGTACTTGTACCTTTAATTTTTCCTGCCTAAATGTAAAACTTTGCTTTTCTCCACATTGAAACTCATTTTGTTCGATAGGACCGATTGTTCAAGTTTGTCAAGATCTTTTTGGATCCTAAGTTTATCTTCCAGGGTGTTAGCTACTCCTGCCAGTTTAGTGTCATCTACAGATTTGATGAGTTCCCCTTCTATTCCCTGATCTAAGTCACTTATGAAGATATTGAAGAGTACTGGGCCTAAGATGGAATCTTGAGGTACCCCACTGCTTACTTCTCTCCGTGTGGATGTAGTGCCATTGAGGACTACTCATTAAATACCATTTGCCAGCCAGCTACAGATCCATCTGGTCGTGAGGTTGTCTATTCCACCTTTTTCTAGCTTACCAAGGAGTAGGTTACTGAAATCTAAATCCACAGCATTTCGCTGGTCTACTAGTTTAGTCACTTTATCAAAGAATGAAATAAGATTGGTTTGGCATGATCTGTTTTTAACAAACCTGTGCTGGTTATTAGTTATAAATTTGTTTGCTTCTAGTTGTTCACAGATGTTTTTTTATCATCTTTGCTAGGATCTTCCCAGGTATTGATGTTAAACTGATTGCTCTGTAATTTCCTGATTACGTTATTATTTTTTTTTGCTTTCTTGAAGACGGGAACCACATCAGCTCTTTTCCAATCCTCAGCTACTTCTCCTGTGCTCCAGGATTTTTGAAAGATATGATGCAGTAGTTCTGAGATAACATCTGCCAGCTCCTTCAGACCTATGGGATGTAATCTGTCAGGTCCCGGTGATTTATATTCATCAAAGTTAGATAGGTGTTCTCTTACCATTTTCTTGATTATTTTAAATTTTATTTTTAGTTTGTCTTTTGCAGTAGTTTTTTTTGGTGTGTTGGGCTATAACTTCTTTTTGTGTGAAGACTAATGCAAAGAATGAGTTAAGCAGCTCTGCCTTCTCCCTACTGCCTGTTACTTCCTTGCCATCTTCTCTGTAGACCTACAGTTGACTTTTTTCTTGTTCTTAATATGTTGAAAGAAACTTTTTTTTATTATCCTTGATTTCTGTTACAAGTCTTCATTCATTCTGAGCCTTTGCTTTCCTGATTTCATCTTTGCATGTTCTGGCTGCTGATCATCAGCATTAGTTATGTGTCCCTCTTTCCATTTTTTGTACTTTTTGACTTTCAGTTTGTCAGAGAGAGCTTTGTGCAGCCATGCTGGTTTCTTCTTGAATTTCTTGTTTTTCTTTTTCAGTGGTATTGTGCTGGACTTGGCTTTTATGATCATATTTTTCAGAGTTTCCCCTTTAAGGTTTTCATCCATGGGTTCTTTCCTAGGTTCTCTCTGAGTTTGTTAAAATCAGCTCTTTTGAAGTTTAAGACACTGGTTGGATTGTTTACCATTGCTACTGTTTGCATTATATTGAATTTCAGCATGACATGGTCACTTTCACCCAAGGTTTCGGCAACTTCAATTTCCTCTATCACTTCTTCTCAATTAGTAAGAATTAGGTCCAGTATAACTTTATCACTAGTTCCTTCTTCCACCTTTTTGATGATAAATTTTCAGCTAGTTTGGTTAAGAATCTGTTTGATCTCCCACTCACTGCAGATATCTGGATAGTCGAAGACTCCCATTACTACTGTGGATAGTAATGGTTTGTTTGTTTGTTAACTGGTTGGCAAAGAGTTCATCTCTTTCTTCTGATTGGTTGGGTGGCTGTAACATACACTTCTGCAATGGATGCTACTTGCTTTAAGGGTTGCAACATACTTTCTAATCTTTTAGAAATATTATGAATGCTTCATCAAATCCACTTCCATCTCTATGACAGCAATACTGGATGTTTTTTGCTTGAGAAAGACCAGTTAGTATTACAAGAACAAGATAGAAACTAATAGACAAAATGCACCCTTTGTGCTATATCCAAGGTTCTAAGGCAATGACAGTGAATCTATGACATGTATGTTACAGGTCACCCACCAACTATTCTTGAAAACATGCCCTGTTCTTGCAAGATTTTGGGAGCTGCAGAGGTAGCCCAAGAATTGGGTGCGCTCCTGCGCAGCTTCCAGACCCTCCAAAAATTTCTGTAAAGCTACTTGTTTTATTCATATTTTATTTTTGTAATTATTTGACATTTCTTTCTATAATACATATAATACATAGCACCACATAAGATCAGACTTATGAACAGGTAAATGAATATGTAAAGAATTGTTTCTCCTTTGTTCATCGGGCAAGGGGTTGGTGTGATATGGTGAGTCAAGTCAGGCATTTTCTGAATTTAGACACACCAAAACTTTCACCATTATTGTTCTAAGGCACCCTAACTCAGTGATGCACCACAGGGCTTGTATACAACTTCCAGATGGTTTTGGTGTGCAAAATGCAACAGTATAAATGTAGCACCTACAGTATCTAACATGTTTTGACTTTGGGCAAAAATGCCAAACACAGAATGCTGCACGTTGACATCTCTATCATGACCCAAGAATGATACAATGACTGATTATAAACAAGCTCCTCCAGCAAGATCTGTAGACTGACAGTCTCAGGAGATACAAAACCAAGAATCACCTGAGGCTGGAGACTGATTGAACACAGGCACCCCTGAGCAGTTGGAACAGTCTGATGATGATGACAGTGTGAGATCACCCAGCCCTAGCAGCCAAGTATAAAAGAGAGCAGAGCAGAGATGTTCTATGAGGCTCCTTGCCAATCAAAAGAATAAATCTCTTGAGTAAAAACATCTGGCAGCAGCCTGTAACTCTGACCTATTATCCCTCACTGGAATTAACTCTCTGACTGTTTCGTGATCCTTATGTATATGGATTCTGCTTGTGAAATTCTAATCTTTGGACTGTCCGACAACCTTGACTTGGATCTTGGAATTCCTGGATCTTGTCTGCCTTGAGGAAACTGCTAATTCCCATAATAAATATGAGTTTATTTGGAATCAGAAGCAAGACATCTCCCCCTCCCCAAAAAAGCTTCTTAAGGCTGGAGGCCTCCCTGGTCATCATCAATTTAATGAATCTATCCTTTGGCCCAGTATATAGTATGCATATAAATTTGCCAAGGAATATATGGTATTGAGATATTTTAGTTAAATGTACCTTAAATATTTGACTGACTTCCTTATGTCTATTCCTTTACCTCATTTTTAAACTCCCAAAGTTTCCAGATGAAATGCCTTTGTTTCAGACTGCAGGCAAATTGTGTAGCACAATTTATATATTAATGTGAAAATTATGTTAGTGTAGTAATGGCATACATGCATAGCTCATGATTTGTATGTTTACTATGAATAGTTTTTTCAATGGTTGGAGGGGGGAACAAACATTGTGTTAGTTGGATTTAAATATTTCTTAGCTTGTTCTTTTTGAGTCATCTACGATCTTTGTATTAATAACAACCATTCTTATATTTTCCTATGGCCAGTTATAATTATCAGATTGTAACATACTATATTAATGACTGTTTGATTACCGTACATGCAAAATCCTATTGGCTGAGGCTTGAATATACAAGAAAAATACCTTTTTGTTTTTACAAATACAGAATACACTTGCATTTTTCCATGTTTTCAAGTTTGCTTTGCTTTGCTTCATTATGGATCAGAAATTTATTTTTAAAAATACCAAGAAACGTATTAAATAGTCCTCAAAATATATATGTTATGATACTGCATCTGCTTTCTAATTTTACTTCCTAGCAACTGTCCTGTTTCTTATTTATAAAAAGAAAAGTTAGGAATCTATGATTAACTTGGAAGGACCATCTGACATTTCAGAATTATTGAAGCTAAACAAGTTTATACTCATAAAAATGCAAAGGGACCACAGGCCCTAGTAACAAAGGTCACGGAATATAATAAAAAATGGGACTAAGATTAAATATAAAGAGGACCAAACTAATGACAATAGGTAGAACATCCACTCTTAAAATTTACAATGAAGATATTGAAGTGGAGGATAGTTTTGAGGTTGAATCATCAACAATAAAGGAACAATCAGTCACAAAATATGCCCCAGACAGTAGAGAAGACATGAAGGCCTTGGAAAAGATATTCAGGTGTTGTGATATTTTTAATCCTACATAGATCAGAATAGTACAAACAATTATATTTCCTGTGACATTCTATGGAAGTAAAAGTTGGACTTTGAAGACACTGGACAGCAAGACAGGATAATGGCTGAGTTCCAATAACATACTTCCAAACCATCAAGATCAATTTGTCAATTTATCATTTAATTAACTAAAGTGTGCACATTCTCACAGGTTTAGATCTGGACACAGCTTTGCAAAATGTAGATCATCCCCAACAAATGAGCTGTGATAAAAAGCTATAGATAAAAAACTGTGGTAAAATGCTGTGTCCATTAACAAACACAGAACTCTGCAAAAGAAGTTTGCTTTAGAAAATACTTCTCCTAACATCCAATAGAATAGAATAGAATAGAATAGAATAGAATAGAATAGAATAGAATAGAATAGAATAGAATAGAATAGAATAGAATAGAATAGAATAGAATAGAAGCTAGAAGGGACCTTGGAGGTCTTCTAATCCAGCCCCCTGCTCAAGCAGGAGAACCTATACCATCTCAGACAAGTGACTGTCTAGCCTCTTCTTAAAAATTTCTAGTGATGGAGCACTCACAATTTCTGAAGGAAGCTGTTCCACCGATTAATTGTCCTCACTGTCAGGAAGTTTCTCCTTAATTCCAGGTTGCTTCTCTTTTTGATCAGTTTCCAACCATTGTTTCAAGTCCTGCCCTGTAGTGATTTGGTGAATAACGTGACCCCTCTTCTTTGTGGCAGCCCCTCAAATACTGGAATATTGCTATCATGTCTCCCCTATTTCTGCTTTTCTTTATACTAGCCAAACCCAAGTCCTGCAGCTGTTTTTCATATGTTTTAGTCTCCAGGACTTTGATCATCTTAGTTACTCTTCTCTGAATTTTTTCCCAAACTCTCAACATCTTTTTTGCGATATAGTAACCAAAATTGGCTGCAGTTTTCCAGGTGTGGTCTTACTAGGGTTTTATAAAGCGGTACTAATACCTCACATGATCTTGACTCTATGCCTCTGTTTATACAACCCAGGATTGTATTAGCTGTTTTGACTGCTGCTTCATACTACTGGCTCATGGTTAAGTGATCATCCACTAGGACTCCAAGGTCCCTCTCACAGATATTGTTTTTAAGCCAGGTCTCACCCAGTCTGTACTTGTACCTTTGATTTTTCCTGCCTAAATGTAAAACTTTGCTTTTCTCCACATTGAAACTCATTTTGTTGGATAGAGCCCATTGTTCAAGTTTGTCAAGATCTTTTTGGATCCTGAGCTTGTCTTCTGGAGTGTTGGCTACTCCTGCCAGTTTGGTTTCATCTGCAGATTTGATGAATTCCCTGTCAATTCCCTCATCTAAGTCATTTATGAAGATATTGAAGAGTACTGGGTGACTACCTCCTCTGACCCTGTTGTGTGTGTGGACGGCCCAGGTGGTGTTTCCTTATTGGGCTGTTGTTGTGATTGCTGTTGTTGGGGTACATTGGGTTGACTGGATGCCCCTGGTGTGCTGTCAGGGGGCGCTATTTCTATCCTTGCGTTACAATTCTGGGGGTTTGCGTTACAATTCTGGGGGTTTGCTTCAATTGCCCTGAAATGTATTCTCCTCCCTTTCCCCCCTGGTGCTTGGTTACCCTTGGCTGGGGAAGGTGTAGAGTTCGTTGTAGAGTTGTCCCTCTCTTTGTTGGCTTGTACACCTTCAGGGGCCCTTTTCCTTAACTGATCGATGTGCCTCCTAATCAGCTGATTCCCTTCCCCCTCAATTAAATAAGATAAGGGACCGGTTTTCTCTATCACGACCCCTTGTGCCCATTTGTCCCCCTGTCCGTAATTTCTAGCCCACACCATGTCCCCAATGTTCAGAGACCTGGTTGGGGTAACCGGGTCGTGTTCAGCAGGTAGTCTGTCAGGGTGTAGTCTGTCCAATTTTGTTATCAATCGCCTGCCCCACCTCATTTCAGCAGGACTCTTCCCTGTGGCCGCACACGGTGTGGTGTGTTGGGCCAGCAGGAACTGAGCCAGTCTCTGATGCCAGTCACCGTGGATTATTCGTCTGAGGGCGTCCTTGGTTGTTCTGACGTTCCGTTCTGCCAAGCCATTAGAGGAAGGGTGGAAGGGTGCTGAAGTCGCGTGTCTAATCCAGTTGGCCTTGAGGAAGTCCTGAAATTCATTAGATGTGAATTGTGGCCCATTGTCAGAGACAATTACGTCAGGTAACCCATGAGTGGCAAAGAGTCCCCTTAAGACCTGTATGGTTTTTGCTGATGTCATGGACTTAACGGGCACGACCTCCAACCACCGGGAGTAGCTATCCACTACTACAAGGAATGTGAGGCCCTGGAAAGGGCCGGCGAAGTCAATATGGATCCTAGACCACGGGTTCCTGGCCTCTTCCCACTTGTGTACCGTTGTGTGTGCTTGCTCCGGTCTAGAACGCTGACACTGGTAGCACCCTGCAACTTTATCCTCTATGGCTGTGTCTAACCCTGGCCACCATACGTGACTTCTAGCTAGGGCCTTCATACGCACAATTCCAGGGTGCCCATCATGTAATTCCCCAATTACTGTGTTTCTATGCCTCTCTGGTATGACAACCCTGTTGCCCCACAATAGACATCCAACATGTGATGATAGTTCGTCCTTCCTTCTAACATATGGTGTGAACTTGGGGTCAGGGCTTTTGCTAGGCCACCCACCTTGTACCCATGCTGCTATTCTGCTGAGTATGGGGTCCTTCCTGGTGGCAGCTGCAATGTCCCTGGCAGTTAGGGGACACTCAGAGAGTTCTTGTAGGGACATGATTTGTCCCACAGGTGCGGGGTCTGTACCTGTATCCTCTAGGGGTAACCTGCTGAGGGCGTCAGCGTGCCCCATCTCCTTGCCCGGTCTGTGTTTGATTGAAAATGTGTAAGCGGAAAGGAAAATTGACCATCTTAGCATCCTGGGAGACATTATTTGTGGAGTCTGTCTATCGGTAGTAAATAGCCCTAGCAGGGGTTTGTGGTCAGTGTAAATAGTAAAGTCCCTACCATACAGATAATCGTGGAACTTTTTTACGCCTGCCACTATGGCCAATGCTTCCCTGTCAATCTGTGCATAATTCCGTTCCGCCTTTGTTAAGGTCCTGGAATAGTATGCTATAGGCCTCTGTTGCCCTTGCTCATCCATGTGGCTAATAACTGCTCCCACTCCATAAGGGGAAGCATCACAAGCTAAGAATATGGGTTTGTTTTCTATAAAGTGAGTAACTGTAGAATTGCTAGACAGGATGTCCTTTAAAGTTTGGAAGCTGGTCCTGTGTTTTTGTTGCCACTGCCAGGGGGTCTTCCTATCTAAAAGTCTATGGAGGGGTTCAGCAATAGCTGCTTTGTGAGGCAGGAATGTGTGATAAAAATTAATTAAGCCAAGGAAGACTTGTAGTTCCGCCTTATTCTGGGGTTCTGGAGCTAACTTTATGGCCCTAATTTTTCCTTCTGTAGGGTGGATGCCTGATGCATCAATTCTAAACCCCAAGAATTCAGTTGATTTTACCCCTATGCAACACTTATCCTTTTTTAATTTCAATCCTGCCTCCCTGAATTTCCCCAGTACCTGTTCTAGCCTTTCAGCTAGGATGTCCTCAGTTTTTCCAGCGATGAGGACATCGTCAAAGTAAGGGCATACACCTGGAATGCCCTTCAAGGTTCTCTCCATCACCTCCTGAAAGATGCCTGGAGCTGCAGCTATCCCGAACTGAAGTCTGTGAACGCGGAACGCCCCCTTGTGGGTAACTATTGTTTGAGCCTCGGCGGCTTCCTTAGACACGGTAAGTTGCAAATATGCCTGCGCCAAGTCGAGCTTGGCGAAAATGGCGCCATCCTGGATCGTCGCGAGGACCTGCTTCACCGTCGGGACCGGGTAAGCATGTTTTTTCATTGCGAGGTTCAGGGTAGCTTTATAGTCGGCACAGATCCTCACATCCCCGTTCGGTTTCAGGGGTGTGACGATCGGTGTCTCCCACAGGCCCCCTTCTACCGGTTCTAAGACGCCCTGGCCTACTAGCTTATCTAGTTCGGCCTCGATTTTTTGTTTGAGGGCAAAAGGCACCCTCCGGGCCTTAAGCCTGATGGGCCTAACCTCGGGGTCTAAGTTAAAATTAATGGGGGTCCCTTGTACCTCCCTAATGACCCGTCAAATACGTCTGCGAAATTATCGCAGACAGATTTTAGGGTTTTATTCTGAATGGTGTTAATTCCCCCCACCCAAATGCCTAGGGCCGAGAACCAATTAAGGCCTACAAGACTAGTTCTCTGGCCCTCGGTAACTAAAATAGTTAATACTCCACTGAACCCCTTATATTTAACGTTGATGGTAGCCTCTCCCACTAGTTCTATGGGTGATTTCTGGAAGTCGGCTAATTGTAATTTGGTGGGTTTAAGGGGAATTTTCTGGCCGCTTCTGGTTTCGATGTATTTAAGGGTGTCCCTGGAAATTATAGATACTGAGGCCCCGGAGTCCACTTCCATTTTGCAAGGGACACTTTGCAATTGGACTTCGATTCTTAATTTAGGCCTCAAAATGTGGTTGACTCTAGGGGTGTATTTTCATCTAGGGATCCCCACGTGGTTGACCCCCACCCCAGTCCCAGGGTTGGAAGTGCGTGCCTTGGGCCTAGGGGTCTCTCCACCACTCCGTTCGGGGGTTACCTCACCTGAGGCCCAAGCGTCGAGCTCGTGGAGGCGGTTGTCGCGCGGTCGGCTTCTGCAGATGGCCTGGATGTGGCCCGTTTTTCCGCACCCTCGGCATTTGGCGTTTCGGAATCGGCAAGTCGATCGTTGGTGATTTCCGCCGCAGCTTCCGCACCGGGTCTCTGGCTCTCGAGGTCTGGCGGGGTTGTCCCTCTGGGGTCGTTGCGGCGCTGGTGGTGGTTGCCTTCTGTTCTGATCTGGGCCTTCGGCTCGTAGTGGTCTCGGCGCCATCTTCCCGAACCTTCTGGCTACTTCGGCAATCTCGGCTTCCCACTGGTAGTCCACCTCCCCACCGTCCACATGGCTCTCCAGGTTAATTTCGGCTGAGGCTGCCATGCTGTTGTAGGGGGGGTCGCGTCTGCCTGTAGACTCATACGTGAGTAGCTCGTCTAAGACTTCTTGGAGGTTGCCGGTGGGCTTAGAGATGATTCGGTTTTGCAAGTGTTTGTCTCGCAGCCCCAAAACCACTCGGTCCCTGATGCGAATCTCGAGATTGTCATATTTACAGCGCAAGGCTGCTTCTCGGACTGCTGCCACAAATTGTTGTATTGATTCGCCCGGCCGCTGGTTCCTCTTCTCAAATATCCTCCGCCAGAACAGTTCCGACCGTTTAGGGGTGAAGTGGACCCTCAGTTTCGCCAACAGGTCGGCGTACGATACGCTGGAGACCGGCAGGGGTTGGCACAGGCCGACGGCCACCCGGTAAACCGGCGTGCCGCTGATAGTTAGTAGCGCTGCTGCCTTCTTCCTGTCCTCCGTGATCCCGTTGACCAGCATGTACCCCTCAACTTGTCCAACATATTCTTCCCAGTCTTCAGGGTAGTTAGGGTCAAACTCCTTCAGGGATCCGACTTGCGCCATTCTGTTGTTTTAATTTGCTTGCTGCTCGGTTGACTGTGGTTCAAATTTCCCGCTTTTCGCTCTGTCGGCTTTCCGCGGTTCTCTCGCTGTTCTGCTGTCAATCCCACCTTCGTCGCCACTGTTAAGTCCGGAATGACGAGCGGAGACAGCGATGTCACACAAGGAACGTTTATTGGAACTCACATGGGTCAACTGGCTAGCAGCCGTTGAACCCTGCCTTAAATACTAACTCCATTCAAACATAACCAATCCCCGGCTTAGAATCTCCCGCCGGGAAGTAGCAGCCAATGATTGCACTCAGGTTTCCCGCCAAAGGGAAACCACTCCCATAACTATGTACACAACATGTGGTATCCCACTGCTTACTTCTCTCCATGTGGACGTAGTGCTGTTGAAGACTACTTGTTGAGTATGTTGGGCTATAGTTTCTTTTTATCTGAAGACTGAAGCAAATTATGATTTAAGGAGCTCTGCTTTCTCCCTGTTGCCTATTATTTCCTTGCCATCTTCTCTTTTTAGTGGACCTACAGTTTCCTTGACTTTTTTCTTGTTATTAATATATTGGAAGAAACTTTTTTTATCATCCATGATTTCTGTTGTCTTTTTTCTGAGCCTTTGCTTTCCTGACTTCACGTTCACATGTTCTGGCTGTCTGCTGCTAATCAGACTTAGTTATGTACCCCTATTTCCAATTTTTGTATTTGTCCTTTTTGTCTTTTGTTTGTCAGAGAGATCTTTGTGCAGCCATGCTGGTTTCTTCTTGAATTTTGTTGTTTTTCTTTTTCAGTGGTCTTGTGCTGGATTGGGCTTTTATAATTGCATTTTTTAGAGTTTCCCACACTTGGGTTGTTTTCCCCTTTAGGATTTTCATCTATGGGATCTTTCCTAGGTTCTCTCTGAGTTTGTAAAAGTCAGCTCTTTTGAAATTCAAGACACTGGTTGGATTGTTTTCTGTTGCTAGTGTTTGCGTTATGTTAAATTCCAGTATGATGTGGTCACTTCTGCCCAAGGTTCCGGCAACTCCAACTCCCTCTATCACTGTCAATTAAGATGATCTTTCCTGTCACAGCACACAGCAGCTTCTTATCCTTGACAGTATAATAATAATAATAAGTTGGAAGGGACCTTGGAGGTCATCTAGTCCAACCCCCTGCTAAGGCAGGAAACCCTATACCATTTCAGACAAATGGCTGGCCAGTCTCTTCTTAACAACTTCCAGTGTTGGAGCATTCACCACTTCTGGAGGCAGGTTGTTCCACTGGTTAGTTGTTCTAACTGTCAGGAAGTTTCTCCTTAGTTCTAGGTTGCTTCTCTCCTTGACTAGTTTCCATCCGTTGCTTCTTGTCCTGCTTTCAGGTGCTTTGGAGAATAGCTTGACTCCCTCTTCTTTGTGGTAGCCCCTGAGATATTGGAACACTGCTATCATGTCACCCCTCACCCTTCTCTTCATTAAACTACACATACCCAATTCCAGCAACCGTTCCCTACATGTTTTAGCCTACAGTCCCCCAATCATCTTTGTTGCTCTTCTCTGTACTCTTTCTAGAGTCTCGACATCTTTTTTACATCGTGGTGACCAAAACTGGATGCAGTATTCCAGGTGTGGCCTTATGATAAAGTCCCTCAAGTCGTGCTCATTCCTGATGATACCATGGGCATTCTTCTAGCATTCCCTAGCAAAGCCAAGTTTCCTTCAGGTTGATCTTAACTCCTGGTGTCTTCAGATGTCCATGCATAGGAAGGCTTTGTTTTGGCCTTCTTTCAGGAAGTTTTTAAATTTCCCAGTCTAGTTTACAGCCCTAGGAATAATCAGGTGACTTCCCACCGATTATCTATTAGGTCTGATTGTGCCTAGATTTTGGAGATCAGCCCAGATGAGCTAACTGATGTCAAGTAATTGGGTTTTCAAAGAAATATTTTTCATATTTTTGTCATCCTCATTCTTTTCTCCATTATACTCTAATCATGCTTTGAACACCTCACTTGCTGAGGTGGGCCACTACGAAAATCAGCTAACTAAATAAAAATAAATGAACTTCCTTTAACATTCAAAATTTTTTTTTGTTTCTGAAAGCCAATTAGGAGTTTAAAATAAAAGCTAAGAAAGAGAAACAGCAGCATTGCAGCTGGTATCAACATAGGTTTCAACGGAAAAGTATGCAACTGTCTTTTGATTCCTTCATAGCAACAACTAACAATGTTAAATAATCTGCTTGGTTTTTAATTACTTTTTGTATGATGTCACCACAAGGTTTTTGGTTCAAAGAAAGAACAATTTACTAGTTTTGTTCCTTTCAAAATAAGAGCCCATTATTAAGAAGAGACTACTAATACCAATTTCATAGCCCTTAAATGACAGATCTCCAGGGGTAAAATATTGTGTTTTAAGCAGAATATCAATAGTGTTTGGCTGAGACGCACCAAGACAAAATATGAGCCACATCCTCAATGATCTTTGAGGTTAAAAGCAACACATATCTATCAATTGCTTGCAATTTGGCTGATTTTACAACTTGCCTTTTTATAGTATAAGCTAATTTGACATCCAACAATATATTACCTATCTTATCCATTAGATTAGGCCCTGCATATGAGACTCAGTGCCATTTCATTTCATTTATTTATCCCATTGCACCTGAAGAACCTTGTTACAAAAACCATATGGTAGCCCACACTTATTTGAATGAAGAACAGCAACTGAGAAATAGCCCTTGTGAGACTTCAACAGGAAATATCTTGGTTTATAGCCAAGCATCTTTGAAGGTTAGACTATATAGCAGCATCAGCAGAACTTTATACCAACAATAAATTAAAACTAGTTGCTCAGTTCCTAGAATAATTTCAGCCAAAGAATAATATCCACTACATTGTTAGTTCATAGAGTTAATCCCAAGAGCATATTTTAAAAGAAATGAACTACACCTTTGGGGAGAAAGGGGATTGGCTATATGTATTTTTTAAAGCAGAATTCACATTTAGTATTGTGTTATTTCAGAAAAATGTAGTACAGTAGTTTATGAATTCAACATATCTGTGGATTGCAGATTTTATTATTTACTATTTCATGTTTGAGTATTGTAAGACAGTAATTCAATCTACATTTGTATTAGAGTATTATAGTAATAGATCTGCTCTTTTCTAACACTGCATGTTAACATCAGTTCTTCTTTTCCTTTCCTTTCCAATCCTTTGCAATAACTAGCAGAATTGTATCCAATATTTGTGAGTGTGCTTTTTGAATAGGAAGATTGAGAACAAAGGCTCACTTTATTTCCAAAATGAACAGGGACAGTCATTTATCTGTACCTTAACCTATAATCTTCTTTTTGCAGTAGAAATTATGATAGGCTAGTCAGGGGTGTCAAACTGCCAGCCTGCAGACCGGATGTGTCACACCAAAACTGTGCCCACCCCATTGCCGGCAATGGGGAAAAAGTCATGATACGTCGCAACATGTCAAGTGACATCGCGAGTTTGACACCCATGGGCTAGGTTTATATTTGCACTGGAATTGGATCAAGAAAGAATTTTTTTAAAAAAAGTAAATATCCATTTAAAAGTAAGGCTCATTGCTAACATAAGGGTTGATGCCACAGGGATCATAGAAATATAAAAAACCTTCCCTATGAGTGAGTTGAGGAAAAAATAAAATAAAATAAAATTGGGAAATGAAAGGAAAATTGGACAGTTCCTTTGCACTGCTATATTCTGTTGCAGGTTTCATTTGTCTTATTTTTTTATTTTTGTTTTATGTTTTTTCCTGATTTCCTAATTAGAAGGAGGCATAGAGAATATACAGTACAATGCTGGATACTGACGTCTACAAAACTAAATTTCATTGAATCCACTTTCCTTTCTTCCTTCTAATATAACAGAAAGCACTGCCTGCCCACACATTTTCAAGTTTGTTTTCACAATTATGAGTTAGAATTTTGCTTTTTACAAAATCTGAAAGATTTATTTCCAAGAAGTGTGAAGGCCTAATTTTTTTCCCCTTCCACACAATTCTCATTTCCCATGGGATCACAGCAATGACTCAGTATAAAGTGGGAGATTAATGGTCATCAGTAGGCTTGAAAACATCTGAGCAGAATTAAACTTGTTTGCTGCAACAAAAAACAGAATGTGCCCTGAATTTAGGTAAAGGAATGTACATGTCTGTTTCCATCCATTTGTATAGATATTTTAGAATGGGTATGCTTGATATTTTCACTACAGACTTCTTAAAATGTATCTCAGGAAACTTTTTTTAATAAAATGAAATACAGGTACTCCTCAACTTACAACCATTACTTAATGACTGTTAGAAGTTACAACACCACTGAAAAAAGTGCCTTATGCCCATTTTTCATACTTAAGACCATTGCAGCATCCCCATAGTTTTGAGATGAAAATCTGGGATGCTTGGCAACTGGCATGTATTTGTGACTCTTATGCTGTCCTTAGGGCATGTGATCACCATTTGTAACTTTCCCACTGTCTTCCAACAAGCAAAGTCAATGCCATTAATGAAAATGACTTAAATGATTCACTTAACAACTGCAGTGATTCCCTTAACAACTGTGGCAAAAAAAAGTCATAAAATGAGGACAAAATTCACTTAACCATTGTTTTGCTTAGCTGAGTTTAGCTGAGCTCAGCTACGCTTTGAAGTTAAGGACTACCTGTTTCAGCAATGCAGCTGTGGGCCATTTCAAACAGAATGGTAAATCTTCATTCTATTTAAGCAAACATTTTCAGATAGTGATACGTTCAAGCTTAGCTTTTGGGAATGTCATGGACATACCTGGGCAATAATGGAAATGAAATTGGAATTTTGTATCATTTAAATATGAATTTATAAAAAAGCATGTTTGTAAAAAAATACAAGTAAAAAAATTGTAGCAGTAGAATCCTAGCTATTTTGATCCCAATGAAAATCAGTCCATATTGTACTTCATTTTGAAATGACCAATTTGCAGTTACAATATTTTCATATTAAGTCAAGTCCAGCATGTAATATATTTGAAGTCGACTAATCTTTATGCATGTATAATATTTTTGTATGGAAAGCAACTTTCTCATTGCCTTCTAGAGAAAAAAAATTGATTAGGCTTGTGCATATTTTAAACGTGATTTGGCAGAAGTGTTCTTTAAAGCAGCTGCTCTCTGGAAAAAAAACCTGCTTTAATGGATACCAGATTGGTATTGTGTTTGTGTAAACCCTTCTGAATCATTTTCCTAACTCTTCACAGCCCTATTAAGAATGCTGTTCAAAAGACAATTCATTACTAATCCCGTAACTGAACACCAAAGAAGGGAAGTAACAAAACTGTAATTAAAATTTCCCACCCCACTTTGCTTCCTAGAAATAGAAGGTAATCATTGATTACAATATTGTAATTGAAATATTACTCATGGTCAAACAATTCCATTATTCACTAGGCCTAGGCTTGATCTCCAAAAGTATATTTGTTTTATTGAAATGCAGCCAATGTGTTGAACAGAAAGAATTTTAAAAGCCCTGCTACCTTTCAGAGGCAAATAATTGCTTTGGATTGCTCTAAGTAGTCTATTCCACTGAGCGCAGAGCAGCTGGAAGTCTACACTACAGGTAGTTCTCAGCTTATGACCACAACTGAGCCCAAAATTTCTGTTGCTTAGTAAGACAATTGTTAAGTGAGTTTTGCCCCATTTCCTGACCTTCCTTGTCACAGTTGTTAAGTGAATCACTGCAGCTGTTAAGTTAGTAACACGGTTGTTAAGTGAAACTAGCTTCCCCCATGACTTTGCTTGTCAAAAGGTTACAAAAGGTGAGCACAATGAACCCTGGACACAGCAACCATCATAAATATGAATCAGTTGCCAAGTGTTTAAACTTTGATCACTTGACTACGGGGATGGTGCAATGGTCAGTTAAATGTGAAAAATGATCTGGAATCACTTTTTTCAGTGCTGTTGTACCTTCAAACAATTACTAAACAAACTGTTGTAAGTTGAGGACTCTCTGTAATTATATTTCATTTAAACATTTAAAATTCTCAAAGATTTTGGTCTTGGGAACGACATTCTTAAAAATAATTAAAGACACCAAAGAGCTTTGGTTTACGTGAGTTATATCTACTGATATTTGCTGCATTAAAAATAAAACTAAAATTTTTTAAAATATTTATTTTACTTTGCAGATCCCCCAAAAGGGTCCTAGGGATCCCCAGACCACACATTTAGAACTGCCAAAATAAAATAAAAAGGCATCAGGATCAGGTTTAATAATATAATTTACGCTAATAGGAATATGGTATGGCATATACGTTCTATCTCTCATCCTAAAGAGGATGAAGTTATGCAAAATGCTGCAACAGTTATTTAAAATACTGTAACTCATTCAAACCTGTGCAAAACAGAAGGAAGAAAGATACTGGTTGTTTACATCTTTCTGCTTTGCAGAAAATTAGGAATTTCCCAAGGCTCCAGAGAAAAAAATCAGTCCTCAATGCTAATTTTTTTTTCAGCCAGAGTAAGAATATTTTTGCAGTTCTCCATAATATATGCAGGCAATCCTTGACCTGCAACTATTCATTTAATGATCGTTCAACGCTGAAAAAAGTGACTTATGACAGTTTTTCACACTTATAACCATTGCAGCATCCCCATTTAAATTTTGGAAGCCTGGCAACTGGCATGTATTAACGACAGTTACTGTGCCCCAGGGTCATGTGATCAACTTTTACAACTTTTTGACAAGCAAAGTCAATGGGGAAGCCAAATTCACTTAACAGC
Organism: Vipera berus; assembly: GCF_964194415.1. Lineage (NCBI taxonomy): Eukaryota > Metazoa > Chordata > Lepidosauria > Squamata > Viperidae > Vipera > Vipera berus. The sequence goes on along the minus strand of NC_138205.1, from coordinate 120,559,279 downwards.
CATGTTACTAACAACTGCAATGCTTCACTTAACAACTGTGGCAAGAAAGGTCATAAAATGGGACAAAACTCACTCAACAACTGTCTGGCTGTAGCAACAAAACTTTTGGGTTCAATTGTGGTTGTAAATCTAGGATTACCTGTACTGTAATTGTAAACACCCTATGGATGTGTGTAACAGCACCATCTGGTGGCCAGTATATTATATTATAAATAGACCAAAAATGTTTCCAAAAGAAATATATGTCGCCTAAGTTTTTTATGTATGCTCTCAACCTTCTGAAGCTTTATTCCTCAATGGTGTTAACCTGAACTGATGTTTCAATTGAAGCTGGCATAACTTTAGAACATCAGAATATTGTTTATTGGCTGATTATTAGTACATATGAACACTTCATATGTTGCCAGAAAAACATTGTTTGCTAAGCAAGTTATGTCCCATTTTATGACCTTTCTTCCACAGTTGTTAAGTGAATCACTGCAATTAATAAGTTACTAACCTGGTGGTTAACTGAATCTGGCTTCCCCATTAACTTTGCTTATGAGAAAGTCACAAAAGTTGAAACGTGACCTTGGGGCACAGCAATGGTCATAAACATGAACCAGCTATCAAGCATCTGAATTTTGATCACATGATCATGGGGATGCTGCAAAGGTGAAAAACGGTCTTAAGTCACATTTTTCAAGTTCATTGTATCTTTGAATAGTCACTAAATGAACTGTTGTAACTTGAGGACTACCTGTATTGGATCAGGCCAAAGATGTTTTGTTCCAATGTTGACCAACTATTGGCAATATCAGTGGAAACCCACAATCAATGCCTGTTTTCAAAGCCAGACAGATCCAAATGTAACATTTCCTGATTAAAATAAAACACCATCCTTCCCTCTGCTGTTTTACATGAAGGTCAGGAAATTTGCTAAATTGACCAGAAGGAATCATAATCTTATCTTCTTCTTTTTGCATGTAGCTGCCTTTGCATTCTGATGTTTGTGCTAATTTCATTTATTGCTGTGTCTTTATTGTGGCTCAAATTTGTCCTGTTTTTTGCTTTGGAGACTCAGTACTAATCCTCATTTTTTAAAAAATTTGGATTCTATCTAAAAACTGAAGTTGGAAGCAAACCTAAAAAAGTAGCTTTAGCAAAGGAACAAATCCCTTTTCTTTTAAAAAACAAGGTTATTTTTCTAGTTGTTGATGACATGGTACTAGCCATGCCTACAGGATATTTCTGAAATGCATCGTAGTTTGTTTGCAATTTCATTTTCTATCCAGGATCAACCTAGATCAGATTATTTCTTCCTCTTCTGAAATCTCTTTGATCCTTTTCTCTGAAACATGATATTGCTGAAAGGAACGTTCTCCAAGAAATATAATATTTATATCCTTCAGAGGCAGTCGTAAAAGCAGGTCAACTAATTCTAGTATATAGAAACATTGCTCCACTGTCAAACTTCCAGACTCCTAAATGTTCTTTTTTTGTTTTATTGTCAGCCTATCAAGTAACAGCTTCATGAGATAAACAAAGCTGTGAATTACACAACTTCTTCTCTGTGTCTCTTCCCGGATATTCTGCAGCATATCTTCCTACAGTGACCTAGCAGAGCTTTCATAACAAAAACTGGAGATGTGTCAGGCTTGGCTCACTTCACGCATTACATTTCTGCATGCAGAAGTGAACATCTGATTTCAAAGTATACCTCCATCATTAATGAGCAGTGCCTCAAAAATGGCAGCATTTTTCAAGATAGTGGCACTTAGCTTTTCAGATAACACTTAAATCATAGACTCCTGGATAAGCATTTCTCACTCTATCATTGCCTTCAGAAATTCAGAGACACTGTTTATCTTCATCCATTTTTGTGAAATATCCAGAGGTCCAATTCTGTATTTGTGCAGGGAAATCTTCTAGCCCAGAAAGGTCTTTGCATTGGCTACTCCCTTAGGCAAAGTCATATCATGGCACCTGCTATGGTTTGGCTCATCTTTCAATTTTGTTAGGAATTTTAAAAGAGGTCATCATCTTTTTCTTCAAATTTTTGAGTTTTACTCATGATTTTCAGCACCAGACAATTGGTTTGGTTTTTTGGATATTTTCACCCTATTTACTGTATTGTGAATCACAGTAAAAATATTTTTTTAATTACGTCAGCACCTATTAATGTCATATGGCAACAATTCTGTGAAATGTAAATACAGATAATCCTTGAGTTATAACCCCAATGAGCCCAATATTTCCACTGCTAAGCAAGATGGTTTTTAAGTAAATTTGCCCCATTTTACAACCTCTCTCACCACAGTTGCTAAATCAATCACTGCAATTGTTAACCACATGGTTTTTAAGTGAATCTGGCTTCCTCACTGACTTTGCTTGTCAGAAAGTCACAAAAGTGATCACATGACCTTGGGACACTACAACCATCATAAATACATGCCAGTTGCCAAGCGTCCAAATTTTGATCAGGTGATCATGGGAATGCTGCAACAGTTGTACCTGTAAGTGTGAAGTGTGAAAAATGGTCACTTTCTTTCACTTTTTTTCAGTGCTGTTATAACTTTGAATGGTCCCTAAATGAATTGTTATAAGACGAGGACTATCTGTATACTCAACAAACTTTGCTTGTAAGGGCCTTTGTAAAACATAGGAAGAAAATGTTATACAGCATCAAGGAAAGATGATGGGATTTTATATTCACTGTGTATTCTGGAACGCTTTTCCATTTTGGCACCACTTAAAATTTCCCACAATGTGCTACTAACCCCAGTACAGTGACTTTATTGATATACACTAACCAAGAAAAAAATGGGAGATATTGCAGTTCTAGCCATATTATCCTTGTGAACTGTATTCTGCCATTAGCCTTAGTCCTAGAAAAATACTGCAAAACTACATGACATCACTAGTCCCTTCTATCCAATTTGGTAGTAGTAAGCACCGATTGGCCAATCTGGTATTTGGAAAGAACTCTTAACAATGAGTTGGGTAACAGAGAGGCCTTTTTTCCACCAGCCACTCTGGCTATACAGCTCTTTTTCTTGGAGGACTGACTGACTTTTCCCATCCCACAATCTAGTGAAGTTAATCCTTTTCATGATTGAGTCTTTTTGGGGTTCTATTTAACAGTTTGGGATTTGCTGACTGGGTCAAATGACTTCTTTTTGCTATTCCCAGAACACCCAACCCTTGACCTACAAATCCCATGGGACTATTGAAACACACTGGCACTGCACTGCATCTATTTCATTCAGGCATTTTAAAGTCTATAATTTCCTTTGTTCTTTTTCTGGTTTTGATTGTAAAGTTGTTTTACAGGGGTGCTTCTAACTTTTTATGCTTTCAGTATATTGCCTCACTTCTGCTGCATGAAGGGCAACCAAAGTATGCTTTTAATAAATAATACAGTAAAAATAGACCTGTAAAATGCAGTTGTGATGAGTTATTTTTAAAGAAGAAAAGCGGCCTGCATTTTAATCTTGGAACAAGGCCCAGAATGTCATCTACTGGCCCTCAGCCCAGAAATATTCAAATTCAGGGATCAGATCCTATCCTAGAAGATGGGTACAGTTCATTTGGCAACACTCTCCGAACCACTCACCTCAAAATACTTTCAGGGGACTATTCAAGTAGTAATTGAAATATCTCCCTTTCTTCCTAGTAATAAATGAACAAGAAAATGCAGTTGTAGGAGTTTTTCAATTCATGAATAGGTGTCCTAGTTCATTCTATTGGACAGAAAAGTAGCCCTACAAAATGAATATATAAAAGAATAGTTATATTTAACCAATTTGTTTCAATGGGATGATTCCATTCAACACTTCAGTGAAAATAAATGTTGGCAATATTATATAAATGTTTATCAGTAACATAACCATTATATTTTTATTGACTGCATTGAAGTCTTTCCTTTAAAAGAGTCTTCTCCATTTTGTTAATGTGTACTTTTAAGTTCCCATTATTATATTGACCAAAATGGCTGGAAATTCTGGGGATTGTAGTACCATATAGCTCATCCTGTGAAGATATCAGATTAGGAAAAGCTATATCACAGAGTCTCAAATTAAGGTGTCAGTTTTTATTTCCCCACAGGAACATCTGAGATGACAGATGTGGCATCATAATTCAAGCTCCATAATCATTTGCTTAGTGATTATTCAAGTTAAAACAACAGTAAAAAAGAGACATACAATCATTGATTCATTTAAGAACTGCAGTGAAATGATAACCAACTTGCTTAGCCATGGAAATTCTGGTTCCAATTGTGATTGTAAACTGACAACTACCTGCACTGCTAGTGTTCTATATTAAACACTGAACAATAGGTGCATATTAGGTTATATACAGCTACAAGAGTGATAATTAAGTGCTATGGGAAATAACAGCTTCTGTTTTATTTCATAGTTTAATTTATGGAGACTGGGATCTGCCAGTGTGTTTTGAATACTCGTGGAGATACGACAGTGGCATGAAATACAGAAGCCAAAATAAAAATTAATTTCTTTAAAAAGATTGAAGCTTCACAAGGTCACTAAATCTCACAGAACCTCTGGAACTTGCAAGTTTTAAGAACTTGCAAGATGTTTTTGCTATTTCTGTTCTTTTAAAAAAAATTTACATTCATTTCTGGTTTAATTTTGGAAGCCAGAAAATGTCAGAAAATGTCAAATCTAGTCAGCAAAAGCTTTTGGTCATGATGGCATAGTTTATAGAAAGAGAACGGTTTGGAATAGTTACAGAGTTCTCTATCTCAAGTCCTTCCCTTGAAAAGTTGACTTGGCACAATATATAAACTATCATTCTAGAGTTTTATTTTCTAAAAGTGATTTTATGGTACTGGGATTATTTTTTTTTAACTGTGATTTTATGGCAACTGCACGATTCATTGGACTGACTTTATAAGACATTATAAGAATTTCAGTTAAAGAGCAGTTAATGAGAAACTTGGATAAATCAAAAGCAGAACTATGTAGTTTATTTATATAATATACAGCTTTTTGGAACTTATCCGACTTTCTGATATATTTTAAAAAGGGAGGCTTGGTCGAAATTGTGCACTAAATCAGGTTCACAGATTGCTCTAGCAGTCTTAACACCTTCTTTAAATAAATAGGGCCAAAGGGCATTACAAGTATGTATATGCTGATTTTATTTTTGTAGAAAAAGAGTTGTGATAAGCTGGGGAACTGCTCTTCATTAGCAGAAGGGTCACAATGCAAATTGCTACATTACCCATACACAATTTTACCAAGCTAAATTACCTTCTCCAAAACAAACATTTAGAGCAGGGGTAGGCCACCTTGGGTCTTTTATGACTAGTGGACTTCAACTCCCAGAATTCCTGAGCCAGCATGGCTCAGGAATTCTGGGAGTTGAAGTCCACAAGTCATAAAAGACCCAGGGTGGCCTACCCCTGATTTAGAGGAATGGGCTGGAGAATTCAATAGGAATCAAGATTTGTGACATCTTTTAAACGAATCTTCTCTGGAAAAAGTTCATATTGCAATGTTCTAAGGCCATTCTTCCTGATCATTTTCTTACTGCTTTCACATTTTGTACTAACTGTAGCAATGATATTATCATTTTAAGTCAGATGAATTCTTTTTTTTAAAAAAAAAAAGTATACATATCTACGATTTAGACTGGCCTTTCCAACTTGGTGTTTTCCTGATATCATACAATTCCCAGAATTTTAAGTCAGCAAAAGTTGGGAATTTCTATGAGCTGCAATCAAGACAAATTGAGTGGATCAGGGATTGGCTTGGAATTTGTTAAGATGTTTAAATTTAGTAGCTGGAGCATGGGGTTGTGCAATGAGCCAGAACACACAGTTTTAGTTGATTGGTTAAAGAGTACTGGCCCCTGCGTGGCAATCTGTGCTGTGATTGGTTGCTGTGAGTGTAGCAGGGGAGTTTCCCTCCTCCCCCCACCTTTTTCTTCTGTATGCCCTATGTGCCTATCTGTTTGATGTATATATTGATGTAAAATATATTTATTTATATAAAAGTACGAGTTCATGTCAAGTGTCTCTGACTTCATTTGGGACACCCGCTGCACAATTCCCTGACACAATTCTAGATGTAATCCTGGGATAATACAAATTATGGGAAGCCAGTTTATGTCAGCGAAAACTGCCCATTAGAACAGCTGCTTGGGACAAAGACAATGTTTACATTTATTGCTGATTGGAAACGCCTTATGGATTTTTGTATAAAACAGAAAAATGAAAGTATTATTTTAATGGTTATACACGATAGATTATAGAGAGAAGAGAGTTAAGTTGTAACCACAGAATAAGAGGTAAATTTATAACTGTAATTTATCACTGCTGCAAACAAGAGTAGAAGCTACATCTTTGCGTCTTTTTCTTTCTTTTCCGTTTTTCTTTTACTTCCCCCTCCTTCTTGCAGTTTTTTTTTCTTTGCTTTCTTTTCTTACTTTACATTAGTCCTTACATTCTTTTAAAAAATCTTTAATAAAAATTATACATTAAAAAAGAGCAGCTGCTTGAGACATAGAATGAGTGAGTAGATTAGAGATACATACAATATATTTTTGAGGAATGAGTATATAGTTTGATATGTCACATCAGCTGTGCTGCTGATAACACTGCATTTATACACTTTCTTACTAAAAATTAATATGGCTCAGCCTAGTCATGACATCACTGGATCTGTCAACTGCCCATATTTAAAAACTCACAATGTTTGTTTTCATTTATTTTTTCTTGATACGGGAATCCACAGCAAACTTCATAACTTGTGTGAAATTATAGTTAGATTATAAATATTAGCAAAGCCAAAACAAGTATGTGGAATAATTACTGCCCTATTAGTAATACACAGCACAAGTCTGATTTATATACACTGAGAAGCCTGGGGGGGAAACCTTCTCTAAATTTGGCTTTTAGCCTTCAGCAGACTCATAGACCAACCATGTGCATTTGCAGTCACATTTATTATATTATGTACTTATCTTTAATTGTTCTTTTTCTGCTAGCAAAATGAAATCCAACGTAAGACCTGATGAAGCATGTAATTATTACCCAATCCTCCTATACATGCGTATCTTGTTTGATACTGTGGACATTTGGAGGTGCTGGCTGAGAGCTTCTACACTTCCGAAATGTTTCCACTATTCTGCAAGAAGCAATCAAACAGATGAATTGGGGCAGTGGTGGGATTCAAATACCTGAGCAACTGGCTCTCTGTGTGGATGCAGGCTTGGGCCTCCGAGGCCTAGAATGGACTTCTGGAAGTAGCATGCTGTTCTGCCCCAGCCTATGTACGTCCTTGTTAAAGGCACAAGGACAAACCCCCTTTTGACAAGTAAGAAAACAAAACCCTTTTTAATATTGGTAACAAACCTGCCAAATGGTCCAAAAACAAAGGCAACAAAACACAATCCAAATGGAGAAAATTGTCCACACAAAACACAATGCAAAACAAAGAATTATTCACAGGCAATACCAACAGAACATGATCCCATGAAGTATTTTGCAACAGTTGCCTTCAGCAACCAGCACTGCCCACACATTCCCTTTTTGTAATTCAGTCCTCAAGGCGTGGCTTCTCAATGCCTTCTCCCCCTCCCCTGGAGTCACCCCATTGCCTCTCTCTGGCCTACTCTCCTGGCCTGTCTTCGTTTGCGGGCGTCCCTCATGTCCTCCAGCTGTGTGTCCTCTGAGTCCGACCCAGCCTCCCAACACAGCTGCGTCTCATCCTGAGCATGAGCGGAAGGGCCGGGCTCCTCACTGGAATGGAAGTCTTGAAGCTCATCAGAGCCTTCCTCCGACTCCAATGGATTCCCAGGCCCCTCCTCCTCCTCCTGAGATTCCCCGGACTCAGCTGCCAGGGTCAGTCTGGCACAGAATCACAATACATCCATGCACTTCCAGCGGGCCGTTCTAGGCCTGGGAGGTCTTGAGGAGACTTCCCAGGCCTAGAACAGATTTCCAGAAACAGTGTGCATTCAGCCGGTTCTCTGAACTCAACAAAATTTAGCTACCGTATTTTCCGGCGTATAAGATGACTTTTTAACCCATGAAAATCTTCTCAAAAGTTGGGGGGTCATCTTATACGCCCAGTCGTCTTATACGCCGGAAAATAGTACATAAATCAATTGAGTGCCCCTGTTCTTGCAAAGCAACTTCAAGCCTCCTTAGTCCAGTCCCCCCTCCAACATGACCCTCCCTTCCCACCCCAAGAGCCTCTAAGCCCCTTCCCCTCCCCCTTGCAAATGCCAGACCCCGGGAGCAGCAGGAAACCCCTCCCCCTCGCCCAAGTGGGGAGTTAGCATGTTATTGGAGGTCCAGCCAATCCGAATCTGACCGATTGCAGTTAAGAACCTTTACAAGGTCTTATCTTGCGGCGATGAGGACAGTGAGGTCTAATTACTTCGCTGCCCTCATCGCGTCCGCAGATAATCGCCTGGCCGCCCTGTTTAGGGTGACTCGCTCCCTCCTTAACCAGGAGGTGAGGGAGGATCCCTTGCAGGGACGAGCTGAGGAGTTTAGTCATCATCTGGCGGACAAAATCGCTCAGATCTGGGCCGGTCTGGACTCTGACTGGGCAGAGTCTGACATGGAGGAATCGGACGGTCTTGAGCATGTTATCTGGAGTGAGTTCGATCCTGTTTCCCCTGATGATGTGGACAGGATCATGGGGAGGCTGAGCACCACCACCTGTTTGTTGGATCCGTGCCCCTCCTGGCTGGTTTATGCGGCCCGGGAGGAGACACGAGGCTGGTTCCAGGCAGTAATAACTGCTTCTTTGAAGGAGGGTGTCTTCCCTGCTGCCTTGAAGGAGGCGATGGTGAGACCCCTCCTCAAAAAGCCTGCCCTGGACCCGGCTGTTTTAAATAATTATCATCCAGTCTCCAACCTTCGCTTTTTGGCGAAGGTTGTTGAGAGTGTGGTGGCGCATCAGCTTCCTCTGTTCCTGGAGGAAACTGATTATCTGGACCCGTACCAATCGGGTTTCAGGCCCGGGCACAGCACGGAGACGGCACTGGTCGCGCTGGTGAATGATCTCTGGCGGGCTCAGGACAGGGGTTGCTCCTCTGTCCTAGTCCTATTAGATCTCTCAGTGGCTTTCGATACCATCGACCATGGTATCCTACTGCGGCGTCTCAGGGGGTTGGGAGTGGGAGGCACCGTTTTACGGTGGTTCTCCTCCTATCTCCTGGGCCACTCGCAGTCGGTGTTGACGGGAGGGCAGAGATCCACCCCGAGGCCTCTTGTTTGTGGAGTTCCTCAGGGGTCGGTTCTCTCGCCCCTCCTGTTCAACATCTACATGAAGCTGCTGGGTGAGATCATTCATGGTTTCGGGGTGGGGTATCATCAGTACGCTGATGATACCCAACTTTTTCTTTCCACCCCGAATCAACCCAGCGATGCCCTCGCCGTGATGTCCCGTTGCCTGGAGGCGGTCCAGGTCTGGATGGGAAGAAACAGGCTTCTTCTCAACCCTGCCAAGACTGAGTGGCTTTTCGTATCAGCATCTCGGGTTAACCAGACCATTCCATCTTTAATGATGGGGGGTGAGGTGTTACCCCCCGTTGATAGGGCTCGCAACTTGGGCGTCTTCCTTGACTCCCGGCTCAATTTTGAAGACCATATAGGAGCCATGATCAGGGGGGCTTTTGCCCAGGTTCGCCTGGTGCACCAGTTGCGACCCTACCTGGACCGAGATGCCCTATGCACAGTCACTCATGCGCTCGTGACCTCCCGTTTAGACTACTGCAACGCTCTCTACATGGGGCTGCCCTTGAGGACCACCCGGAGGTTTCAGCTGGTGCAGAATGCAGCCACGCGAGTTGTGATGGGGGTTTCCCGATACTCCCATGTAACACCTCTACTCCGTGAGCTGCATTGGCTTCCGGTTGCCCTCCGGGTTAGATTCAAGGTGCTGGTAATGACCTATAAAGCCGTAAATGGCTTGGGTCCGGGATATCTGAGGGAACACCTGCTGCCAGCATCAAGCTCCCTTCATCCAGTGCGCTCCCACAGGGAGGGTCTTCTCAGGGTGCCGCCGGTAAAAGATTGCCGGCGGATAACACCCAGGGGGAGGGCCTTCTGAGTGGGTGCGCCTGCCCTCTGGAACCAGCTGCCCGTGGAGCTGAGGACTGCCCCGACCTCCGTTCATTCCGCCGGGACCTGAAGACCTGGCTCTTCGAGCTCTCTGACCCAGGCTGAGAATTTTAATTTTAATTTTAATTGGGGGCTTTTACTGTTTCAGGGACTGTTGTAATTTTTTAAATCATTTTTAACTTTTGTATTTCTTGTTTTAATTACGCTGTAAACCGCCCTGAGTCCTTCGGGAAAGGGCGGTATACAAATCTAATTAAATAAATAAATAAATAACATTAAAGGAAGCTATAAGTATCTAATCTCTCTTCTACTGTACTACTTGGAGGACCCTAAATAGGTTGAAATTTGGAGTGTCTAAGTGTAAAGCCAATATGCTCTAGTGGAGGCTTTTAACTGATAAACTGATATATGAATGTGGAGAGACACACAGCCTGGTATGTTGGCTACTATTACTGCTTCATTCCAGTAGTTTAAAGGTTGGTCTAAACACAGAAGAAGAAGAATTTACAACTGTAATTGGAACCAGAATTTTTGTTGTTAAGCATGGTGGTTGTTAAATGAATTGTGCCTGATTTTGTGATCTTTTTTGCCACTGGTGTTAAGCAAACCACTGCAACTATCATATAATCATACATATGTACAGTATCTCTATTTTTCTGTATATTTTAGTAAATGTTTCATATACCTAACCTTTCTTTGATGAAGATTTACATTTTCACAACAGGAATTGGCCTTATCATTAGGGAGAATGGAAATGTTGCTATTATTTCATTTTTAAAAATGTTACTGCTCCTCTCTTCTGCAAAGTTAGCTTATTTATCTTCTACTACACTTTCCTCTTGACTCCATAAATTATGCATTATCTGCCGCCTGCAGGTGGTCTATGGCAGGAGTCCCCAACCTTTGGGCCGAGGCCCACTATTGGGCCACGACCGCTTGGCCACTGGTCCACATGAAGGGATGGCCAGTACAAGTGCACATGGGCGTGCACTCAGCCCCCCACACTCGTGCTACCACCCAAGCATCCCGCCAGTGCTAGCGCCACCCCATTTGCAGCACTCATGCCTGTGCAGCCCCATTTGCATGTGTGCACATGCTCGGTGCGGCCATTTGTGCACCACTGATTACTGAATGAGATGAAAATGAGAAGTGAAATATGTTTTCAACATCACTTTCAATTTACAAGTAGAACTTTGGCAATTAGATTAATTTCAATAATAGACTTTACACTAAGACTATAAATAATGGTACTCAAACCATAATAAATTAGTTCATGCAACATAATGAACCAAACTCAAACCACATGGCAATTTAGCACTGTAATTTATTTAATTTGTCTACTTAATCTATCAGAATGTAGGATTTGGTCAGTTCCTAAAGCTAATGCACTGAAAATAATCAACTGTACGTACAGTCTGACATGGAAGAGTCCACAAATTCAGATCCTGGCAAAGGGTTTGAACTCCATAGAAGAATGTATGGATAGCATCCAACTTCCTAACTCTGAATATAAATAAAATATTCCCTCCTCCCAAAACAAAATTTTGGGTGACATTTTTAATGTGAGACTAAGATGCTGCAGTTCCATTTTCCTCTGATGGTTGCTTCTATCTAAATCAGAATGCATGCTATTTTTCTGATCTTGGAGAATCAAGCAATGTATTATTGTGAAGATCTTTCTTTCCATTTTCCATGTTTTGCTGTGAGGTTCTGATTAGGATTTTCTACGTTGTGTAGCTGTTTTTCCTCCTACAATCACATTTGTGTAGCCATGTCTGAAAGTTTCATGAAAGCCTTCCATTAATGGAACCAACCATACAGAAGAAGCAGTTGTCCCAGTATCGTGAGCTGTCACCTTGACTAGCTGTCATTCTCTTTTGTTTTTTTAGAGAGGTCAACAGGACCAATTGTTCTGAAAAATCAAAGTGATGACAGCCATCTTCACTCATAGCTTCTGTGTCCATCTGCTACTCTCAATGGTCTTGTAGTGTATGCTGCTAAGCATACACAGGAAATACCAGCACAGCAGGGGGCTGGACAGCTCCAGGCTATAACTGCTTAGGCGGGTCATTGACAGCCCCAGGCATGGTCAGCTCTGGCGGGAAGCCAGGGTTTAAACCTATTGGCCACCTGCACTGGCGGGAAGCCCAGGTTCAAATCTATTGGTCACCATTCACCTGGGCAGGTATAAGAAACGCCAGGTAAACCCCTTTGCCCCAGCTTCATTCCTGATCCAAATAAAGAAGTACTACCCAGCTCAAGTGTCCGTCTCTCTGTGCGACCACGCGACATTGCAGGTCTCAATGGGTGAGGCCATTGAAATGAAGTGCCTTGTGAGAGGAACAAGACAATGGATTAAGCTGATAATGGTTGCCCTCTCAGGCAAGCTACTGTTATCATTGTTGGGCATTATAAGAGCAACAAAATATTAATGGCATGCTTTTCTTCTATTACTTTTCTCTTCCTATTCATTCCTCTTCTCTTTAGTATTGTGCATATTTTTCAGCTTGCGAATTTTGTTTTCGGTTATTATCTAGGTCACCATGGGAACCCTTCAGGCTGAAAAGTATATTTCATACATCAAAGAAACATATAAATAATTTAATAAAATTGGTGGACAAGGTTACATCAAGTTTTCAAGGTCCTATCTCTGGGAGGAAAGACTGGTAATATATCTCTCCTAAAACGTGGGTAATCCAAACTCATTTCCAATAATTGATTTACTTCCGTTTCACTTTGCTAATATTTCCTGCAAAGTATTAGCATCCCAGGCAAAGCATATACAGTATTTAAAGTGCTCCAGAAGGCTATTTATCCTGCATACATCTGTATATTGTAAATATTTGCAACAAACAGTTTTATAGGTAAAAACACAACTGGCCTGTGTATATAAAAGCCATGAAGCAACGTAAACTGAAAACATCTATGGGGAACAGATTTTAGTGAATCTTTCATTTCCCTGGAAGACGGTTTGCAATAGTGACCTTTACCATTTGCCAAATGGTGTGTTGTGAGTTGCAAATATGCCACAAAACCTTTATATTTAACATAATATTTAACAATTATTGCCTTTTGAGACCAGAATGTTGCCTTTAATTGTGCAAATAAGCAAAATATTTTTGAAGAAAGGTAAGCATCATTGTCCTTTTATAGTTAGGAAGAAAAAAACTATTATGTGTGTTGATTATTTAACAGAAGTTGATAAGTGAATATCCAGAGGCAGGAAGAAACATGATTACCACATCTAAAACTTTCCTGTTTGTCATTTGTAGCCTTCAGTTAGGTGGAAAGGTGCAACATAAGGTAATGATTTTTTAAGAAAGTACTTCAAATGGATTAATGTACAGAATAAATCCAAAATCTGGTACCCATTACTCCTGTGGGACTGAAATTCAGCAAAGCTGTGGCTGCTTCAGCATCAATAGGCTGCTATGCCATTCCACTCCCACGGTGAACCATGGCCAGGTGATTATCTTTTCAAATGCTCCTGACCAGGTTCCAGAAGAAAAGGCGTTGGGGAAGTTGAAAGCCACTCCTGCTCCCATTGCTGTTTTGCTCTCCTGTGGTTATTGTATTTCTTTGTTTAGGTAACCATGAACAAACAGGTTGTCTAGTCTACCGATCTTTCCAAATATAGTTTGAAGTGTATGATGCCTGTAGTTCCAGCATTCCTAACTAATATGGTCTGGAAAATGATGGTTACTACTGTCTCAAATCAACCAGAGGGCATCAGATAGGCAGAACTACAACTTCTTATAAAGGACCACACGGTGAGCTATCCTGTTTAACTATCAAAAAGCTTAGGCATAATAATAATAATAATAATAATAATAATAATAATAATAATAATAATAATAATAATAATAATAATAATAATAATAATCTGGAAGGGACCTTGGAGGTCATCTAGTCCAACCCCCTGCTAAGGCAGGAAACCCTATACCATTTCAGACAAATGGCTGTCCAGTCTCTTCTTAAAAACTTCCAGTGTTGGAGCATTCACCACTTCTGGAGGCAGGTTGTTCCACTGATTAATTGTTCTAACTGTCAGGAAATTTCTCCTTAGTTCTAGGTTTCTTCTCTCCTTGACTAGTTTCCATCCATTGCTTCTTGTCCTGCTCTCAGGTGCTCTGGAGAACATGGCCAGAGAGAAGAGACTTTGGCCATTAAAGTTTAAAATAAACTTTAGTACTCAGCAAAGAACTGAAATACAAAGGCAGGACAGTCTCTTATGACCCCAAAGCTACAACATCAAGGCTCTTAATATGTAGCCAGAGGCAATTATATGTTGATTCAGTTTTTGGCAAGCTACTTGTGACTTGATTAATTTTAGAAGCCAACTTTAGTATAACATCAGCTTAACTAACTCAGTACTCGCATTAGCAAATATGTAGCAAACATTTATGAACTGGTATTTAATCAGCCTATTCTGGCATTTGGATTTGAACAATTGCTAACATGACACTTTCAGGAAAATTAAAGAGATGCTGTAGCAATAGGCAATTAAATGTGCATTACTTATGTTCTACTCTGCTATTGAGTGTACACTTAATCCTCAACTTACAATAGGTCAAAGATTGTTGTACTAAACGTGTACAACTACCTATAAAGAAAGGGTACTTTAGGGCCCATAAAACACTTCTGACCATAGTAAAGCATCACACTGCCCCCTGCAGTCAAATGACTGCATTCCGGGTGCTTGGCAACCTATTTATGCTTACAATTGGTACACTTGCAATTACTCCACAATCATGTGATTGCCAGCTGCAATCCCCCCTGCAAAAAAAACAGAAAATCAGTGGAGAAGGAAGGTTGCAAATGGGGGGTGGTGGTGGTGGCAGAAGGGAACTCAGCCACAGAAGGAAGTCCTTGGACAACTGCAGAGCCTTCCAGAAGTGCAAATCTGCCATGAAACCTGGAAGCCCTCAATTTGCTTCCTATTTAGTCATCCAAACAAGTGTGGTAGCTCTCAGGCAGCTCCAGGTCCCAGCAATGCACAACTTACCTTCCTGGTTTTCTACATTTTCTGAAAGCATGCCCAGGTGATGGTGTTGTGTACTGGGTTCTTTGCAGCAAGCAGGAGACGAGGCGAGAGAGTTCAGGCAGGAACATGCTTTATTGAATGCAGAAAGTGAACTGTTAACCAAGGCTTCTACACAGCTATTCATACTGCTGGCCACTAGGCGGCGGCCACTAGGTTTAAAGGAGCCTATTGCTGCCCTAGAGCCAACCAATGGTGGTCCTGGAGACTGCTTGTCTGAGGAGCCAGCGACCGTTACCTAATTCCATGATTAAGCAATCTCAAACAGCATTCAAGATGCTGGTACAGTTCAAGTAAAACAGGCCCAATACATTACAGATGGGACTCAGGTTTTCCTACAAAGGCTG
Source organism: Vipera berus (assembly GCF_964194415.1). Taxonomy (NCBI): domain Eukaryota; kingdom Metazoa; phylum Chordata; class Lepidosauria; order Squamata; family Viperidae; genus Vipera; species Vipera berus. The sequence goes on along the minus strand of NC_138205.1, from coordinate 120,543,807 downwards.
CCTCATGCCTTTCTACAAGCAGGCTCATGATGCATTAGAAGGCTCTTGAAAAGGGAGCCTCCTTAAAGATCATGAGAATAGCACCTGCTTGAAGGATGCCATAGTATTTGGTCCATCTTCTTTAATGCAAGTGATTCCTTACTATATACAATATGTGTTTATACCCAAGAATCTGGTGTGCATCTTTTTTGTTCCTGTTCATTTGGAGTTGCTTTGAGGTTAAGGATATGCCCAAATTGCATGTTCCATTGTCTTTGTTGTGGGCAGCCCATTGACCTTGCATTTAAAGTATATACTGTATGCTTCAAGTTGCCTTGAGACAAAAAGGGCGGCTTATAAATTTTATAAATAAATAATAAACAAGAACACACTTTTGTAATAAAGCTGATATTCAGAGCATAACTGGATGTACACACTTCAAAGCCCACTACAGCACAGTTAGTCCTCAACGTATGACAATTAGAACCAGAATTTCCATTGCTAAGCTAGGTGGTTGTTAAATGAGTTGTGCCAGATTTTATTTTTACCTTTCTGTTAGGCAAATCACTGCAATTGTTCAGTGAATAATTCAGTTGTTAAATGAATTTGGCTTCCCCCATCGATTTTGCTTATTGGGAGCCAGTTGAAAAAAAATCACAAATGGCAATCACTTGTGGGACACGGCAACCACTGTAAAGACATGCTGGTTGCCAGGCACACAAATGTTCACCATTTGTGGCTGTGGGGATGCTGCAACGGTTCAAGTGCAAGGACTGATACAAGTCACTTTTTACAGTGCCACTGTAGATCACTAAAGAAATGGTTGTAAATTGAAGACTTATGACATTTTTCCCCAGTTGCCTTCGCAATATGAAACTTCCACTTTTTATTTTCAGATTTCATAATGACTTTAACCTATATTTTATTCCATCAAAGGTAACTTCCTCATTTTGCTCCCTTCATCTCTGATAATCTTTAATATTACCCATCACCCTTAGAACCGAAAATTCTTTCTTCTTTCTTCTTTCTCCTAGCACAGGGCTTTTCAACCAGTGGTACGCGTACTACTGGTGGTACACGAGCACCGGTGGTGGTACTACTGGTGGTACACGAGCACCGGTGGTGGTACGCGGTGTTGCCTTCCTCCCCCCCCCACATCGCACCCATGAACCAGCCTTGCTGCGTCAACCTGCCGGGAGCTTTCCGTGGACTGGAGCCCATCGGTGGAGTTCGGGGCCGGCCGTATGTGCCGATCAGCTGGTGACTCCGTACGGCTGGCCCCAACCTCTGCCGATGGGCTCCAGTCCACAGAGAGCGCCTGGAAGGTCAATGGCTTCCCAATGGCAGCTCCGGCCAGTGAGGAAGCTGGGAGGGAGGTGGCGGCCCGGCGCTAGGGCTGCCAGGGCTCAAGCGCCAGGATCAGTACTGCTTTGCAGCTGATCGGCACATCTTCGGGGCTGCCAGGGCTCAACAAAAGTCCCAGGATCAGCACCAGGCTCCAGCTGGAGCTGCTGAGCCCAGAATATGCACCAATCACCTGAAAAGCAGCATCGGTCCCTGCTCATACACACACAAACACATGCGAGCAGTTACAGCTGAAGGCGTTTCAGCCTTCAACTACGGCTCCCAGTGCTCCACCATTTGCAGAGAGAGAAAAAGAGAGAGAGAGAGAGAGGCACTTGCGCTTCCCTTCTCTCTCTCTCTTCATGCCAGCTTGCTGCCTAGCAGGGCTCCTGATTGGCCCTGTGCCTGCTCCTCTCCCATTGCCCTTTGCAGGTGTGCCATACAGCTAGACGTGAAGCACCCGGGGAAGGAGCCCGGAGGTGGGTGGGCAGCGAGTCCCCTCCAAAGTGAGGCTGCGGAGACACCACATCCTCCCAGACCGCGCTCCGTCCGTTGCCTCAGTACTGTGCCTGTCTTCCGTGTGACCGCTGCCGCCGTCCTTTTCCAATGGGCGTGTCCCCAAGGAGGCTTTGGGCGCCACCCACCCAGCTCCAGGCTCTGCCCCCACCCCAACGCCACCATATGAGGGTGGATTTCTGGCCTCCCTCTGCGCGTCTCCGATAAGGAGCAAGGCCCCTCATGCCTTCCGAGGCAGCCAAAGCCCGCGTGGGAAAGAACGATCTTTATGGAATCAAAAGAAGCCCAATTTCAGGACTTTAAGGGCAACTACAATGGAAGCATGACTGTGTCTGATACCTCCCTATCTTGGACTTCAAAAAGTGGTTTTCCTAAACCGAGAGTGCCTGGTAGCAAGAGGAAATAATGGGGAAAGGAGACGGGGTGGGGTGGGGTGGGGTAGTTGGAGTCGTTGAAAGCACAATTGCTCGGAGGATGGAGGAGAAAAGAAGAGAAGAAGCAACCCAAAAATCTTAGGGAAGAACTGGAAAAACAAAAAGGTGACAAAAGAAGAAGCCCAGAATTGTGAACTGCTGAGAATGAACTGAGGTTGATGGAGGAATAAAAAGAACTTCTTCAAATATGATCAAGTTAAAAGAAGAAGAAAAACAAGGAAGGAAGGAAAGAAAGAAGAAAGGGAGGGACAGTGGGAGAGAGGGAGGGAAGGAAGGGACAAAGGGAGGGAAGGAAGAAAGGTAGGGATATTTGCCCTTCAGAGTATAAACAGTAACATGCCTATTGAAAAGTTTGGTTTCCCTCCTGCCCACTCACAATAGTAACCCATGAATTCCCCCCCACACACAGGCACCCTAATGGAAGGGAGGGAGAGAAGGAGGAAGGGACAAAGAAGGAGGAAAGGAAGGGAGGGAGGGAGGGAGGGAGGGAGGGAGGAAGGAAGGAAGGAAGGAAGGAAGGAAAGAAGGAAGGAAGAATGGGAAAGAGGGAGGAAGAAGGGCACCCACCCCAGTCCTACCCCCCTCCAGCAGAGACCCATGGTTTCTCCCCACACAGGCACCCTGCACCCTGAGTGATGAGTTGCCCCAACCCCCCACCCTCCAGCCATTGACTTCACTTGTCAAAAAGTTGCAAAAGGTGATCACGTGACCCTGGGACACTGTGACCATCATAAGTATGAATCAGTTGCCAAGCATCCGAATGTAAATCACATGACCCTGTGGATGCTGCAACAGTCACAAGTGTGAAAAATGATCATAAGTCACTTTTTTCAGTGCCATCGTAACTTCGAACAGTCACTAAGCGAATTGTTGTAAGTTGAGGACTACCTGTACTTTATCATTTTTTCCCTCTTTTTTGGTCAAGTTTTTGACACCTTGCTGGGCGACTGGTGGTACTCGGACGTTGCCTTATCCTAAAAGTGGTACAAATGGGTGAAAAGGTTGAAAAGCCCTGTCCTAGCATACTGGCAATAACCCATTTGGAAGCAGAAACTTCTGGTATCTTCTTTGGGTCAATGTATTTTGTTCATCTAGAAATAAGGATTTATTTCCTGTGTTTTGTACCAGGTTAATTCTATTCATTATTTTTCTGACCTCATCAAGCATTTTGTCACAGCACAGTCATGTTAACAGAAGGAAAAAGATTTATAATTGAAGTATGCTCTTGGAGAATTCTGAATTGTGGTAATAATGTCCCCTGAGAACTGTCCCCTGAGATCTATTTCCAAAATGTGGTGCTACATTGGGAAGATTTTAACCCAATGTAGATTGTCGTCTTTGTATACTTCTGTCTTTGAGAATTAGATCAAATGAAGCAACCTCTATCTATTAGAAATTTCTTTCAATGCAAAAATGTTCATAGTTATATTTTCATTCTCTTGCAATTTTGCTACCAATAAAGCTGGTCTGTATTGAATGAGAGTATCTCATTAAGGGTATCTTCATGTAAGAAATGTATAAAGTGCTCTGTATTTCATGAAACTGTGATTTATTTATTTTTTCAAAAACCACACCTGATGAGCAGGAGAGCAATTTAAGTTTGTACACCAAGGTCTTTTTCCTAGTTAGTTACCACCGGTTCAGATTTCAAATGTGACATCTTTCCACTTAATAATACAAATGAAGAAGGGACACAGATACAGTACAGCTATGTAGGTATTTAAAGCCACTTTTTTTTTTGCTTACTTACACTGCCATCTTAAGGATGAAGATGGTAAAATAACTTTAGCTTAGGAAGTGGGGAAACGATTGCATTCCTGCCTCAATGAGATATCCAATGAAATGCAATCAACACACCTGAGACAAATACAAGGATGCAAAACAATTGACAATACCACATTTGTAGTTCACCATGACTCTACAGACATATGCAACAAACTGTATATAAGAAATCTTTTCTTAGTTTTGAATTCCACTGCTTACAGCAGGAGTATCAAACTGCCGGCCCACGGGCCGGACACGTCATCTGGAAGCCACGCCCACCCCATTGCCGGCAATGGGAAAACTCTCCCGATACATTGCACGACATCACGTGACGTCGTGAGTTGGACATGTCTGGCTTAGCGATATACGCTAACACTGCATAAATCTATTTGTAGTTTTTTCAATTACATATGATGTGATCTCTATTATTTTTCAGATACCTTCCTAAAAAATTCAGTAGAGTGTCCACAAATGTGCTGCTTTGCTAAATTATAATTTTAAAAAATAAAAATACAAGTAGTTCTTGACTTCTGACACAAAGCAATGCAATAATTGAGTGAATTGTATCTGACTTACAACAATTTTTTGCTGCAATGACTGACTTCCCTCATAGATTATACTTGTCGGAAGTCCCCTGGGAAGGTCACAAATGGAATCACTTGATCTTAGAATGCTGTAACAGCTGCAAATAAATAAACAGAAATTAAATGAATGGTCTAAGACTCTAAGTTGACAACTACATGTTAACTTTTGATGTTTTTTTCTGATTTTTTTTTTGTCTTTAGCACACACAGTAAACACTTCCATAATACTCCCAATGTTACTTAATATATACCCAAGATGTAGAACATAAGAACAAATGCAGGTTTACAAGTTTTGTTTTTATTTTCTGACTCATTTACCCACAGACACACCCATAAATAATCCCCAGCCAACTCAAAATCTAGCTGGCCAAGCTTAGTTTCAGTTCCAGAAGAACCAAAGCAAGTTACAATGCATGATACCTTATTCTATGGCAGGGGTGTCAAACTCAATTTCATTGAGGGTCGCATCAGCATCGCGGTTGCCCTCAGGGGGCCGGGTGGGTATGGCCAGGGTGGGCATGGCTAGAGTGCATACTGGGTGGGCATGGCCTACTGGGTGGGCATGGCCAGCTCTACATCGTTCGCACCAAGGGTGCCTATGGGACCCTGGGCAGGAGTGGGACAGATCTGAGGGTCTCTGGCAGAAGGAGGGTCTCTGGGGCAGGGCCAAGGCAGTGGGAGCCATTCCCTCACTGTTTCCAGGATGGCTTCACGGGCCACATGAAACCACTTCGTGGGCCGGATCCGGCCCCCGGGCCTTGTGCTTGACATGTCTGTTCTATGGGATGACTTGAAAGTACTACAATGCCCATAGCTTCCAGCAAAGCTTGACCAATCCCCTCTTGGAATTCTTCTGATTCCTTTTGGTATTTTTCATCTATGCACATTGCCTCATCCAGTTTACTCAGGAAAAAAATGTTATAAGAACCATCAATTCTTGTGTCTTTTTAGAAATCTTAATCTTTTAGTCAAAGCCAACATTTCCTATAAAACAGGCCTCTTACCTCTAGGGTCTACTTTGAGCAGGTCTCCCATATTCAATTTTTCATCTACTGTATGTCTATTCATACCCTCACAAACAGGTACATGCACAAATATAGCATAAAGCAATATTTATGATAAGGACCTAGTAATACAGGTAGCCTTCGACTTTGGTGACTATTTGAAGTTACAATCTCACTGAAAAAAGTGGCTTATGGCCATTTTTTATACTTATGACTGTTGTACCATCCCTGTGGTCATATGGTCAAAATTCAGATGCTTGGCATGTATTTATGACGATTGCAGTGTTCTGGGGACATCTAAGCCCATTTTGTGACCTTCTGACAAGCAAAGTCAATGAGGAAGCCAAATTCACTTAACAGCCGTATTGCTAACTTAAAAAAGCAGCAGTGCTTCACTTAACTATTAAAGCAAGAAAGGTCATAAAATGAGGCAAAATTCACTTAACAACTGTCCAACTTAGCAATGGAAATTTTGGGCTCAATTGTGGTGTTAAGTCAAGGTGTACCTGTCCTTGTAACACGGCGGCATTATAGGTCCTTCTTCAAAATGTACTAATTAATGGCTAAAATGTTTTCTTTCAGCCTCGGTCCCTTTGTTTGCATATAGATCTAATCATCTTAATTTAACTGATAAGGTTGTTGTAAGAAATATAACTAGAACATGTGGTCTAGTGGATAAGGTGCTGGACTGGCATTAAGGAGACCTAGCTTCTAGTTCCCCCTTAGCCATGGGGGCTCTTTTGATAATGAGTCACTATCATCTCTTCTTTTCTCTCCATCTATCCTATTTTACAGTATTGTTCTTGTAGAAAAAAGCTGGAGGAGGGAAAACCATTTAAGCCAACTTGAATTCCTGAAGGAAAGGCAGGATGTAAATCTAACAAAAAAGTAAATATATATATAAAGGATTTTGACCCTTAGAAGCATTCCATAAATGTCAAATCTCTTCCTTCTTCTACATGTTTATTTAATCATTTCCTGGGAGGAAGCAAAGTGAAGTAAGAAAGAAGAATGTTTATTTTTGCAGTTCCAGATTTATATTACCGATAGTCCTCGATTTATAACCACAACTGAGATCCGAATTTCTGTTGCTAAGTAAGGTGGCTGTTAAGTGAATCACACCTGACTTCATTTTTGCTTTTTTCTTAAGCAAATCACAGCAGTTGTTCAGTGAATCATGCGAATGTTAAGTAAATCCAGCTTCCCACATTATCTTCGCTTGTGGGAAGTCAGCTGGGAAGGTCGCAGATGGTGATCATAGGGACACTGCAAATATCATAAATACATGCAGGTTGCCCAACACCCAAATGTTGATCATGTGACTATTTGGATGTTGCAATGGCCATAAATGTGTGGGCTGGTCATTTTTTCAAAGTTGTTGAAACTTTGAACAATCATTAAATGCACATTTGTTAAGTCAAGGAGTACCTGTATTCTTTATACAGAAGTATACAATATTTTCAGGCTGGGAACCACTCACCTTTTGAGTTGCAGCTATTGAGTAGTGGGCTTCAGTAGGCAAGGAGCAAACCAGCATAGTTACATTATTTATTGACTCAAACTAGAACTGAAGAACTGCAAGCAATTGCCTGTAATTTATACTCTGAGCCCACAGGGCCTTAACCAATCACAATACTTGAAAAACCCGCCCAAATATGAATGTTCAAAGTTTCCCTCCAAAACAGTTGGAGTTAACAGTCAGGGTCATCTAAAGGTTAATTACATTTTAGCTTCACAAGCAGTTGGAGTTAAGTTAGTTTCACTTTAGCAGGGATTAACACAACTTTATATATATTCAATACATAACAGCAGCAACTGAATTGAAAAGCAGCCATGAGCCCAACCAGAACCAAAAATTAGTCCAGTTATAAATTTATTTTAAACTAAATAAAAATAAATGTAAAAGACACAATATGTTTGTAGGTATTAATTTCCTCTGTTATGTGAAAAATGTTTAAAAAAATTAGTCAGAGATGTCCTCCTGATCTCCTATTCAAGGACTAAGCATGCCCAATCCTGTTTGTCTTCCAAGCTTAGACAAGCCTAGGTAGATGTTACCATTTGCTCAGCCCCAGTAACATCCCTCTATTCAGACACAAAATATTATGCCGAAAATACAGAGTTCAAAGTTGCTGGTGAAAAATTCAACTTTTGTACACACAGAGGCTTAGGCAAATCTTCCATATATTGGCAATCCACGTATCCAAGTTAGAAAAGAAAGCCTTTGACAGTTAACAGTATTTTTAAAAGGCTTAGAGATCATCCTAAGTTTGCCAATGAATTCATTCCTTTGCTTTTCACTTGACTAAAAGTAGGTAGAAAAAGAACACCCAAGTCTTATGTTAATTAACAGTTCTTTAAGAATTTCCACATTTTCTGCTCTGAACAGTTTCTTCCTATTTGACTGCAGTGCCATTGCCAACATTTTAACGATCTCACGAAGAGTTCATGACCATGCACGCCAAAAGAAAAACACACACACACACACACACACACGCGCACACACACACACACACACACTCATAAACAACAATGACACATATCAAGCCTTCGGGGCATGTCAGCCATATCCTGCAATGAGTTTCTATTTCCTTTAAATGAAAGGAAATGAATGAATGAGCCTGGAGTTGAATATTCCAGCTGCAATCACTAAAACTTTTTTAACTTTGTCAAAATTGAAAATGTTTTAACGTTTGCAATTGCTGGTATATACACTCATTTGGAACTAGGCTGGGAACTCAAAAATAAGCTGTTCTAATGCCATGCAGGTATGAATAATTAAATACACGTAGTCCTTGATTTATGACCACAACTGAGTCTAAAATTATTGTTGTTAAGTAACTTTGCCCCATTTTATGGCTTTCCTTACTACAGATGTTAAATGAACCACTAAAGTTAAGTTAGTAACACGGTTATTAAGCAAATCTGGCTTCCCCATTGACTTTGCTTGTCAAAAGTTCGCAAAAGGTGACTGCATGATACTGGGACATTTTAACTGTCATAAATATGAATCAGTTGCCAAGCATCTGAAATTTGATCATGTGACCATGGGAATGCTGCAACAGTCATAAGCCATGTGAAAAAAGGTGATAAGCCACTATTTTCAATGCTGTTATAACTTCACACGGTCATTTAATGAACTGCTGTAAGTTGAGGACTGCTTGTATACAGAATTAGTATACTGTTAAAAATGGAAGATAGCAAAAATATCAGGATATTTGCTTCAAGAACTTATCCTTTAGTGAATGACTTAAAAACAAGAAGTTGTGTAGCCCAGGATCCCAAGAATCATTTAACAATTCAAAGCCGCCAGTTCTCCCTAATTCCAGTTCCCAAACTCTATAATGAAGCAAACTCACAAGGATGGGCATACTTTAAATTTTCAAGGAAAACACAGTGATATTCAACATCTGTCTGACATCATATGAACTACTAGTTCAAAATAGTTCACAGTTTTGGCTTAAAGGTGCCATAAAAAAGTATTGTGACATTAAGGTCCTGTGAGTTAAGAAAATTTGGCATCTTCTGCCCTAATTGATTGTTCTCCAATCATGTGGTGACTACAACAACCAGAATTTCCATTGGCTAGATATTCTGGAGTCATAGTCCCATACTCAGAAGCAGTGCTTTTTTGTTATAGAACACACTGGAACAGAGTTCAGGCACCTTTTTTGAAGGATTTTCCGAGTTTTAAAAGTAACTTGAAAATTTGATGTTTGGTCCATGTGGACTTGAATCGGCCTGTCGAGTGTAGCAGGTCAGCGGCAAAATCATTAAGATGGTGCATGCGTGTGTCGAGTCCAATTCATGCGTACTTCATCTGGCTGCTTGGCTTATGGCACTGCTCGGCTTGTGATTGGTCATGTGGTCGCGCGCCGAGTGCTTACTGCAGACGGTTACACAACTGATGTGTGTGGGTGTGTGTACAATGATTGACTATGTGCGAAAGGTAAATAAAAGATTAGCAAGATGCGAGTTCCGGCACCTTTTTTCTTACAAAAAAAAGCACTGCTGAGAAGACAGATCATTGGGGTTAAAAAATGTGGTTAGGGTTGTGGATTAGGACAGGGAAACTCAAAGCTCATATTGAGCAATGACTGTGTACTTTTGGGAAGTCACTATTCTTAACTCAATACATTCTGAAGTGGAAAAATTAAGAGAAGGAAGTGTTGTGGGACATCTGGAGAAGAAATGGTAAACTGAAGACAATTCTGCTAAAAGCAGATGACTACTGTAATGTATTGGCCTTTTGTATATGTTGTAAGTGTTTGTTCTTGTTGCGCTGCTTGCTAATTGCTTGCATTTAATTGCTAAGTGCTAGTTTACGTGTATAATGTAATGGTTGCTAGCCGGCCCAGACTGGTTGTCTCCAGCTGGCTAAGTAGGTCTTTGGGCGGGAAACCTCTGCTTCAAACCTATTGGTCGCCACCTTTCGGCCAACTGTATAAATAACTGCGCAGCAGCTCCTATTTTGCTTCTGTTCTGTTGTGACCTTCGATAAAGCATGTTGCTGTTTTGAACCTTCCGTCTCGCTCAATGCCTGCAAAAAACTGGCTACACAACACTGGCAATGAAGGTGGGATGTGCTGCTTCATCGTAAGAGCCTGAAGTCACTAGGGGGTGAGACCAGCACAGAGCCTGGTAGGGAACAGTGTTCCCCCACCTCGGTCTGCCTAGCAGTCCCAGGGCCTACGAAGAAGCCAGCAGCACGAGGAAATGCGAGACATGAGCCGTGAAGACTTCTCATCATGGCAAAGGTCGGAAAGCTCGAAGAATTTGATATGATGCACCCAGAGAGATGGTCATCCTACATTTCCCGCGTAAAGAACTACCTGCTTGCAAGTCAAGTCAGCGAAGATGGGCTGAAGGCCATGTGTGTGGCCCAGCCACCTTTGCAGAGAACTTGGTTGCCCCAGCGCCATTGGAAACCGTCATGTATGCAGACCTAAAGAAGAAGCTGCATGACCATTTTGAACCAAAGCTTTCAGTGATAGCATGGAGGCACACCTTCAAACAATGCAAACAACAACCCGGCGAGCTGGTGACAGAATTCATCGCAGCACTTCATCGAGCTTTGCGACTCTGCAATTTCTCTGACCTAGAGGAGTGACTAAGAGACTGCTTAGTCTGTGGACTCAGAAACAGAGAGCTCCAACAAAAACTCTTTGCGAAGGAGACTCTCTCACTTCAAGAAGCCTTAAAGGAAGTTATGGCGGATGAAGCCGCCGGAGGGGCCGTGAAGGCATTGTGGCCCTGCAAAAATGCACCATCTACAGAAACCATCCACTACGAGGACGCCGAACGAGTGGAAGACGCCAACTCCGACCACAAAGCCGACAAAATTCAGCAGCACCACGAAAGAGGAACAAGGCCGGCTGACAAGGCAATTTTATTCCCGAAGTGTTTGGGCTGGGAAGAACACCATCAACGTGCGGATTGCCATTTCAGGACAGCCAAGTGCCGGGTGTGTGGAAAACCAGGCCACATTGCCGCGATCTGTCGAGGTCGCCAGAGGGACTGCCAGCTGGACAAGACTTTCAGGAGAGGTACCAGGGCCCCAGGGCAACACAGGTTCTGCTCCAGCCACCGGATCATTTTTTGCACAGGTGCCCATTGACCTCTTAAACAGAAGTTGTGACTGCAGGTCGAACTTCAAGGCATTCCATGTAAAATTGAACTGAACACAGGCTCTGCTATGTCCATCATCTCCATTGGAACTTTTCGGCACGTTTGCAGCCGTAGTAACAGATGGGTCAAGCTACGACCATCTAATATCCTACTTACAGACTTCCAGAATTCCGGAGTGGTGGTCAGGGCGAGGCCACCCTTTCAGTGAAGTTCAAGGGGTTTTCAGGCCCGCTAGATGTTATTGTGGTAGATGGCCAACGAACGAGCCTTATAGGACTCGATTGGTTCAATGCATTGGGCATTCAGGTCACCGGCATTCACCGGACTCAAACAACAGATTTGTCTTCTGTCTGCAAGTAATTTGCAGATGTTTTCGGCCCAGGTTTGGGAGAGTATAAGGGCACTCCGATAGCTTTTAAACTTAATCCCCAGGTCGCACCAATTCAGGTTAAGCCCCATGTGCCATTTGCGTTAAAGCATAAAATCGATGCAGAGCTGGACAAGCTTGTTAGGGGGGGGGTTGGGCCTGTAGACAGTGGGGAGTGGGAGACCCCCATTGTAACACCACTCAAGGCTAACGGAGAGGTACGAATATGTGCTGACTACAGGTGTACCATTAACCAGGCACTACAGCAGCATGTGTACCCTGTTCAAGTCGTCAGCCATATTCTTGCATCATTGCAAGGTGGCCGCGTGTTCGCTAAATTAGATTTAGTGCAGGCCTACCAACAGCTGCTGGTAGATGAGGCCACAGCAGCTGCACAAACAATTGTTATGCACAAGAGGGCCTTCAAGGTAAAGCACCTTCAATTCGGGGTAGGTGTAGCCCCAGGGATTTTTCAGGGAATCATGGAGTGTATGCTCAAGGGTATTCCAGGGTTCTGCCCCTACTTCAACGATGTACTCATCACCGGGGAGTCCACAGAAGTTCTGGCTGAGTGGCTTAGAGCTGTCCTTCAGCGGTTCTGCGCCGCAGGACTTAGATTAAGGAGAGACAAATGGAAGATTGGAGTTCCATCCATAGAATTCCTTGGGTTTAGAATCGATGCCGAGGGCATCCATCCTGCAGAGTCAAAGCTGAAAGCGATTCAGCTGGCACCAAACCCTAGGTCCAAAGGAGAGCTTCAAGCCTTCTTGGGCCTCCTGAATTTTTATCATTCATTCCTCCCCAACAAGGCCACAGTGGCAGAGCCACTACACAGGCTCTTAGACAAAAACCCCATGGCAGTGGACCAAACTCCACGAAAGGAGTTATCAGGCAGTCAAGGCATTGTCCTCGAACTTGGTGCTCACACACTTTAAAGAAAAGCTGCCAGTTTGCATCGCGTGTTATGCATTCCCATACGGGGTTGGAGCTGTGCTGAGTCACTTGGCAGATGGGAGACAGTCACCCAACACCTATTACTCGAGGACCTTGTCCTCAGCGGAGCACAACTATGTGCAAATCGACAAAGAGGCCTTGGCCATCGTGGCTGGGGTTAAGAAGTTCCATGACTATTTATATGAGAGGCAGTTCACAATCTTTACTGACCACAAGCCCTTGCTAGGCTTGTTCACAACGGACAAGCAGACACCTCAAATTCTGTCAACATGAATTTTGAGGTGGTCTATCTTCCTTTCGGCCTACAACTACAGGCTGGTTCACAAACCCAGCAAAGAGATGGGCCATGCAGACAGACTTAGCAGATTGTCATCGCCCCATGTGGAGCCGGCTCCGGCGCCAGCTGCACACATTTTAGCAATTCAAGACTTGCCAGAGTTTCCCCTATATGCGGGAGATGTTGCTGTAGAAACGGCAGCTGACAAAATCCTAAATCACGTGTTGGCTTGGATTCACACAGGGTGGCTGGAAAATAGCGGGGGGGGGGAGTGCCAGAGTTTTTTCAGTCAAAAAAACAAGCTTTCACTCACAAGGGGTGCATCCTTTGCGGCAGCAGGGTCGTAATCCCCAGTTCACTCAGGCCCAGAGTTCTCCAGTCTCTGCATGAAGCCATCCGGGTATCGTCCAGATGAAGGCACTGGCAAGGAGCTACCTCTGGTGGCCAGGGCTAGATAAAGCTATCGAGGCCCAAGTAGATGGGTATTACACATGTCAACAGTCCAGACCAGAGATGCCACAGGTCCCTGTCCACCGATGGGAGGAAACGCACACACCGTGGTCAAGGATCCATGTAGATTTTGCCAAGCCCTTTCAGGGACAATTGTTTTTAATAGTGGTCGATAGCCACTCTAAATGGTTGGAGGTGGTTCCAATTCCCAATATGACTACTGCAAGGACCATCCAGGTGTTGAGGTCACTGTTTGCAATGCATAGGCTTCTGGATGTCTTACTCTCTGACAATGGAGCCCAGTTCACTGCATCAGAATTCCAGGCCTTCCTCAGGGCCAATCTCATTAGGCACGCCACATGAGCTCCCTTTCACCCATCGTCGAATGGGCAAGCAGAACGGATGGTTCGCACAACTAAAGAGTCCCTCAAACGCATTACTACAGGGAACTGGCACCACAGGCTGGCTGACATCTTGTTATGCCAGCATACAACGCCTTGTACAGCTACTGGCAAGAGCCCTGCAGAGCTGCGCTGGGGCAAGAGACTAATAACAAAACTGGACAGACTACACCCAGATAATGCCTGAAAGCATTTACAGGTGGGGGACCGGGTTTGGACTCGGAACTACAGGCAAGGGCAGTTGTGGGTACCAGCGAAATTTGTTAAAGTGTCAGGACCACTCTCCTACAAGGTGGTCCTGGAAGATGGGCGAGTCATTCGCCAACATGTCGACCAGTTGCACTGGTGACTAGTGGAACAGTCATTGGCTCAGGACTTCCAAGGGGAGCAGACCGGGAGCCCACAACCTCATACTTCAGCAGAGCAGTTCAGATGGTCTGAGACATTTTGCATGACAGAGAATGGAGCCGGGGCAGTAAAAGCGCTTCCCCTGACCGGATCGCAGGGGCTGGGCAGTCACCCAACACCCAGCAGCAGCCATGCCGATTTAGTGGCACCGTTAGACTTTGGGCTAGGCCGACCGGGACAGGCCAACCAAAGGGACTTGAGTTGTTTTGACTCCATCGAACCACACAGCCTGGGTCTACCAAGCATGGCAGACGAACCAGTAGACCAGGAGATTCCAGCAACCCCTCAATGCTCTGAACGAGCCCAAAGACCCCCCAAATATCTTCAAGATTTTGTAACCAAATAATTGTGTGTTCCATCCAGGGCGAAGGGGTGTAATGTATTGGCCTTTTGTATATGTTGTAAGTGTTTGCTCTTGTTGCACTTCTTGCTAATTGCTTGCATTAAATTGCTAAGTGCTAGTTTACATGTATGTTGTAACGGTTGCTAGCCAGCCCAGCCTGGTTGTCTCTAGCCAGCTAAGTAGGTCTTTGGGTGGGAAACCTCTGCTTCAAACCTATTGGTTGCCACCTATCGGCCAACCGTATAAATAGCTGTGAAGCAGCTCCTATGTTGCTTCTGTTCTGTTCTGACCTTCCATAAAGCATGTTGCTGTTTTGAACCTTCCATCTCACTCAATGCCTGCAAAGAACCAGCTACACAACAACTACAACAGAATGAAGAACAGGCCAAATAGATAAGCACTTTGTAATTTCTCCACAGACAACAAAAGGACTTGAGATTACCCACACATATTCCAGATCCTTAGAGAGATGGAAACACAATGATGTCCAGTGGGTTTAGAACAGTGGGAGACAAGGAAATAGCAGTCTTGCTCTGGGTCTGCACCTTGACAAGGACACCTGGCTTACATATTTCCTTTTCTAATTACTCAAAATTGCTTAACTGTTTTTTTCAGTTATTAGGAATGTTTGGATCAACAGGTCTGGAAACACCAGGAGACTTTTCTTTAATCCTTACTGAAAGAAGTTTTAAATACAAGCAACAGCCCAGCGGTACTCTTGCTCCTGTCCAAGGTTTTCATTGTTGTGAGCATTTCTGTTGAGGATTGGCAGCAGGAGTGGGGTGGGGGGTGTTTGGTTTTTATTTCCCCCCGTCTTCTGGGTGGTTGCAGCAAGTTTTGGTCACTTCACATGAGCCTGGGACACTGTGACCATCATAAATATGAATCAGTTGCCAAGCATCTGAATGTAAATCACGAGACCCTGGAGATGCTGCAATATTCCAGCTGATTGGCACTTCTTCTGGGCTCAGAAGCGCCAGGATCAGCACCGAGCTCCAGCTGGAGCCTGGCGCTGATCCTGGTGCTTCCATTGAGCCCTGACAGCGCCAAAGAAGCACTGATCCTGGCGCTTCCGCTGAGCCCTGAGAGCCTTGCAGCTCCAGCCATCTCTCGCTCAGGCTTGTGCGGTGCTGCCACCGGTTCAGCTCATTCCCCTCCCCCGCTACCACTTTTATAGGATGGTCGCATACCACCTGCCAGGTGCCAATGTACCACAGGTGGTACCCGTACCACTGGTTGAAAAGCCCTGGTATAGGGTTTCCTTCCTGAGCAGGGGGTTGGACTAGATGACCTCCAAGGTCCCTTCCAACTTTATTATTATTGTTGTTATTTTTGTTGTTGTTAATTTTAAGGATTAAAAATTTAGGAGGAAGTGAATAAACAGCAAAAGTGTAATTAGAACTGTGATTTAGTTACTGAAATTGTTTACATGTATTGGGATGAAAGGGGAGTTCATTGTCTTATATATTTCCTTTATTGTGAATGAAGGCAAACATATGTATCCCAGGATAATGTTGCAGGATCCAAACTGAGTCAGTCACTGAGATCAAAGGTTTGTTCTTTCAAACTTTTGGAGTTGTACTGGAGCCCATCTTAAGGGAACTTCTCAATTTCTAGGATGTGTTCTTTTCCTTTATAAATTTCCTTTATTTTTCATTTTATTACTAT
Organism: Vipera berus; assembly: GCF_964194415.1. Taxonomy (NCBI): domain Eukaryota; kingdom Metazoa; phylum Chordata; class Lepidosauria; order Squamata; family Viperidae; genus Vipera; species Vipera berus. The sequence continues at coordinate 120,527,686 of NC_138205.1, read as the reverse complement.
TAATTTATTTTCTGCACCTCTTATTTTTATTTTAGTCTTTCAGAGTTTTGTTGATTTGCATTTGTTTTTATCTTTTCTCTGCTATAAGTTTTAATAAAACTATTTAAAAAGAGAGAAAGGTATACATCCTCTTGACGACTCAAAAGCAGGATATAAATTTAACAAATAACTATGGTATGCCAGATGTACCCTAAGACATATTTCTCTTCTTTCTGAATCACAGTGAAACATTATTTTAATGGATTATTGGGGGAGAAGGTCTATTATTTTCAAAAGGATTTCATCACAGCAATTTATCTCATGTGTGACCTTATATCATTCAGCAAATAGCTACAGATGGAAAATTATGAAAAGATTAACATGAATTTTGCTACCTTTTCTGGAATGCAATATTACTTCAGATAGAAATCCTAGTGGAAATTTGATCTGCTGCATTAACTATTGTATCTATTAATCTGAAGCTATATTACACTGAACTGCATGTGGCTTCAAAACGCTTGGGCTCCCCAAACTGGCTTCTTGAGCAATAATAAAATTAGGGTGCAATAGAAACACTACTGTTCACCCATACCCGGACAATTGTACCTCCAAGACATGGTCTGAAATTGTAAAATAATAGGAATTTTAATATCTTATGAATGGATGATTCTAAGTCCGGGAGAACTTGAACTAAGAAACTAAGCCACCTTTGTTTTCAGCTTTGTCTCACAGGGTCTGAAATTTTAGAGATTAATGGTTCAAGAAATCTGGCTGCCCTCCAAGTTCAACCAAACTTCTGATTGGCTTGCATTATGCTTCGTTCAAGAGCACAGTGTGATCCCAAAGAAACAAGTCAACCGTAAAGCAGGTTAATCAGTAAAAGAATAAAACTCTCAACCAGGAGCCCATGCTAACCTCAGGAACTTGGTGTCAAAGCTTCTCTCTGTTGGGCACTGATTCAAAAATAGTAGTTCATATCAAGCATGACATCCCTTGAAATAACAACAATATACAACAGTAAAATAGCAGAAAAGGGGACCCCCCTCCTATGCAGGGGCCAAGAAAATATACTGAACAAGTGGCCGAAATACTGCAAATGGCAACAGCTCAGCTTGTTGAAAGGGAGATATATGGGGTTTAAACTAACATGCATATACCTCTTAAAGCAGAACTTATTTTAAAAAGAAATAATGCATACAGATGCCATCCTCTCTGAGGGAATATGAGATTTCCTGGCGACTTTATCCCATTCATTTGCTGAAAAAACTTCATTGTATATTGTGGGGAAAAAGGAATGCATTACCTCAGCCATTTCCAATGGGAATTATGGAAGCTGTAGTCCAACACACTTGGAGGTTAGGGTTAGCAGGGTTGCTTTGCTCCATACAAACTTATATGAGGGGAGAACCAATTTGGAGGTAACAGGCTGCTGCATAAATTTTATTAACATCAAATTGGATGGAAGGAAACTTTTCATGGAAAGTACATTGGTTGCACAATGTGTTAAATTCTCATGTATTCTCTCACAATCTTGTTTCTGTTTATGTTAATTGTCAAAACACATCCTTCGTAGGATGCAAGCAGGAGTCTCCAAACAGCAGTGGCGTAGCGTGGGGGGTGCAGGGGAGGCCGGCCGCACCGGGCGCAACATCTGGGGGGGGGTGCGCTCGCACTGAGCTGCTCAGGGAGCCCCAAGGGCTGCACAGAGTCGGCTTGGCTCCGCTCTCGAGCTGCTCTTTCTTGCAAAGCGAAACGAGTCCGGCAGGTGAGATGGGCGGCCACATAAACTGAATAAAATAAATAGAAGCACCCAACTCTCCGCCCAGGCTCAGGCCAACCGCAAGTGCCCCGCAGGCGCCCCGGCAGGCTTGGCCGAGCGAAGATGGACCCGCCGGCCGGCTGGCCTAGCTTCGTGCGCATGCGTGGCTTTATTTAGCGGGGCTCACGTGCGAGCTTGAATGCAGCGGCTCTTGCAGGTCGGAGCCCCGCCCAGCCGCCCTCGAGAGGGACCCGGAAGCATCCCGCATGCACGCGACTCTTCTTGGAAAGTCTACGCCGCTGCGGGGCGCGTCTTTTCGACGGTGCCATGACGTCACCGGGTTAGGGGGCGCAAATTGCCCCGGGTGCTGACAACCCACGCTACGCCACTGCCAAACAGGAACGTGTAACAAACAAGAGGCTTTATTCAGCTCAAAAGCACAAAAGCACAAAAGCAAAGTCAGCGTTGGAAGGTAATTGCTCCCAATGCTTACATAGCCGGTCGAAACAGGGCCCTGCCCCCAGGTCACAAACTAGCATCCGCCCACAACCCATTATAATCCCTCCTCCCCCTTGCAGTCCCCTTTGCTGCTCTATTCTACTCACCACCCTCCGCACATTCACCAGTCCCTCCCCCCACGTCCAACAGTCCACTGGAATTCAGGTAAGCACTCCATGCAAACCCCACCCAGAAGCCCAGATGATCGACCCCACCGTATTCGGCTCTGCTGCTACATCTGCCCCCAGGTCTTTGCTGAGGCAATCCAGGTCCTGGAAGCTCGCCATGGTGACGTCGGCCCTCCCAAGTGCCGTGCTGCCAGTTGGAAAGCGGTGGGGCCAGCAGAGAGTTCGAGGCAACCAGCTGTGTCAGCGGTGGCGCGCAAGGAGGTGGCAGCACTGCTGACTGCTCAGCGGCACCCGCCGGCATTTCCTGGGCCAGCTGGCAGGCAGTGGACCCAGCAGGAAGTTCCGGTGGCTCAGCGGCACCCACTGGTGTTTGCTGGGCCAGCTGGCAAGCGGTGGAACCAGCAGGAAGCTTGTGGTGGCCAGCAGCAGCAGTGGCGAAACCCACTGATGTCTCCAAAGACAGCTGACAGTTGGTGGAGCCTGCGGGGAGCTCGGTGGCATTGGCAGTGCTGGGCAGGGAGGTGGCAACGTGGTTAGTGGCCCAGTGATGCCCTTCAACACATCCAGAACCCCGGTCAATTTGGAGGCAAGGAAAGGAGCTGACATGAGGCTCTTCCTCCCCCCCCTTGCTGAATGTCGGGCCCACGGGGCTCGACAGCCAGGTCCCCCTACCAGCGCTCCACCTAGAAGACAAGAGGATATGGATGAACATACGTCCACCCGACTGGATGGTTCAGCCATTCCCCCACTCGGCTTCCCTGGATGCTGGTGATGAAACACCCGAACCAAACGAGGTGCATGGACATCCACCTCCTTCACCCATGATGCCTCCATAATAGGATAACCCTTCCACAAAATGAGGTACTGCAACCTCTCCCTCTGCACCCGAGAGTCAAGGATTTCCTGGACCTCGAAGTGATCGCCCCTTACGGGCTCTGGGCCCCCCTCTATTGATTCACGGGACAATTCCCCAACCGGCTTCAGCAGGCTGCTATGAAAGACGGGATGTATTTTCCCCAGATACCTTGGCAACCAGAGCCGTATGGTTACAGGGTTGATGACTTCTATCACTTTAAAAGGTCCTAGGAACTTCGGCCCATGCTTCTTGCACAGTACGTGCAGCCACAAATACTTTGTGGAGAGGTACACCAAGTCCCCCACCTGGAAGGGCTTAAGGGGTTTCCTCTTTTTATCTGCCTGCTGTTTGGTTGTTTCTGCAGCCTTTGCTAGGGCTTTTTTCACTGTATCCCACAAATCCCCCACCTGTGTCATCCACTCCCTAGGTTGGCAAGGTGAGGGATCCCCCTGAACATACTCGGGGATGGGAATGAACTCATGACCAAATACCACCCTGAACGGGGAAAACCCAGTGCTACTGTGCACTACGTTGTTATGTGCCACCCCTGCGAACGCCAACAGATCCACCCAGTTGGACTGTTGATATGACACATAACATCTCAGATACCGTTCTACCATGGCATTCGCTCATTCTGCTGCCCCGTTGGTGCTCAGATGGTATGCCGAACTGAGACCCTGGGATGATCTGATAAATTGAATGAAGTCACACCAGAAGCAAGCTGTGAACTTTACCCCCCAGTCCGAGATGATTCTTTGGGGTACTCCATGTAGGCGATAGATGTGGGTTAGAAATATCCAGGCTAACCTCCTGGTAGATGGCAGTCCCTTTCAGGGCACAAAGTGCGCCTGTTTAGAGAAGAGATTGATTACTGTCCAGATTACATTGTAGCCTCTACTCTCTGGTAATTCGACAATGAAATCCATTGCGATGTCCTGCCAGGGCCTGGTGGGGTGTGCTACAGATTGTAGTAATCCCAATGGCTTCCCCATATGGGGTTTTGCGGTGGCACAGATGTAACACCCTAGGACGTAGTCCTCGATCTCCGCTTTCATTCGCAGCCACCAAAACTGCCGTCGTGCCAGGTGTAAAGTTTTTAAGAACCCGAAGTGGCCCGCCTGTTTGGCATCATGACACTGATGAAGTACCCCTTGCCTCATTATTTGTGGGACATAGATTTTATCCCCATGCCAGGCCAGACCATCCCGTCTCATCAGAAGATTTGGATGGTCTTTCAACCAGGTATCATCCTGGAGCGCTTTCTGTAACTCATGTGTCAAATCCCCCATAACAATGCGGGATACTGCTCCTGCCATGTCTTGTTGGTAAGGGGGCATAATTGCTTGCACCACCTCCTCCCTCTTACTTTCGTATTGTGGCAGTTGTGAGAGGGCATCGGCCAGGAAGTTCTTTCCCCCCGGCACGTATTTCAGAGTAAAATGGAATTGTCAAAAGTATTGAGCCCATCTGATGTGTTTCAGGGACAGATATCTGGCGTTTGTAGCACCTCCAGGTTTTTATGGTCTGTCCACATCTCAAACGGTTTTCTAGCCCCCTCCAGGAGATGTTGCCACATCTCGAGCGCCCAATGTATAGCAAAAGCCTCCTTTTCCCAGATTGTCCATGCACGTTCAGTGTTCGTTAGCTTCCTTGATGTATAGGCACAGGGTTGCAGGGAGCCATGACTGTTTTGTTGAAGAAGGATGGCTCCTACCGCAACGTTGCTGGCATCCACCTGCACCACAAACAGTAGTTCGGGGTCTGGGTGAAGCAGAATGGGTTCTCTGGCAAACAAGGCCTTCAAAGCCTCAAAGGACTGTTGGCATGCTGTAGACCATGCCAGTGGCTGCCCAGGATGAGGCTTCATTGCTGCTTGTCGCGTGCACAGGAGGTCTGTAAGGGGCAAGGCTATTGTGGCAAAGGATGGGATAGACTGCCAGTAAAAGTTGGCAAACCCTAAAAACTTTGTAGTTGGCAGCGAGTCCTCAGTGCCTGCCATTCCAGGACAGCCTTGATCTTGTTGGGGTCCATCTCCACCCCTGCCCCAGATATCCTGTACCCCAAGTAGTCCAACCGAATCCTATGGAACTCACATTTAGGCAATTTCACATATAACCGGGCCTGCAACAACTTTCTCAGCACTTGTCTCACCAAGGTGATGTGTTCTTCTATGTTGGTGCTGTAGATGAGGATATCATTCAAGTACACTAGTACTCCGCGGTACAGGTATCCATGCAGCACCTCATTAATTAATTGCATGAATACTGCAGGAGCCCCTTGCAACCCAAATGGCATAACCCGGAACTGGTAGCTGCCAAGTGGGCAATTGAATACCGTCTTCCATTCGTCACCCTGCTTAATACAGACCCTACAGTATGCCTCCCATAGGTCCAGTTTTGTAAATATTCTGCCCTTAGCCAGGTACACCAGGAGGTCCTTCATCAGAGGAAGGGGGTACAGATGTTCTACACATACCCCGTTTATGCCTTGGAAGTCCACACATAGACATTTTTTTTCTTTAAACAGGACCAGTGCTGCTATACAGAAACGGGCCAGTTGGATGAAGCCTCTGGCCAGGTTCTGGTCAATGTAGTGTCGCAACTCCTCCATTTCCTGTGGTGTCATGGCATACATACAGGGCTTGGGTAATCTAGCTCCAGGTTTTAATTCAATGGCACAGTCCATCGGTCGGTAGGGTGGCAGGATGTCGCATTCTTGTTCGTCGAAAACCTCAGCGGGGTCAGAGTACACTTCCGGGACTTGGGTCTCCTGTCCTGTACCAGCCTTGTATGCCCCTACCTCCTCGCTTTTCCTTTCAGGCTTTCCAGGGTCATGGGCTGGTGGCCGGGGACCTACCCCAATGCGTATGTTACGACAACCTCCCTTCCACCAAATCATTGGACACCATTTATCAAGCCAGGTAAGCCCCAGAATCACGGCCTCAATCATAGAGGGTATCACTGTGAACCGAAGGACCTCCCAGTGAGCCCCCATCTCCATCCGAACAGGCTCTGTTATGTGGGTAACAGGTGTTCCCCCCAAAAGGGACCCATCTACCTGTTCAAACCTGAGTGGGGTGGCTAATTGTTCCATTCCAATCCCCACCTCAGTCACTACGGCTTTACTGATAAGGCAGCGGGTACAGATGGAGTCAATCAAGGCCCTGTATATTCCCCTATATCCCGTCTGTGGGCTTACCAACATGATAGGGATGGCAAAGGGACACACCGGCGCACTCATCATAGGGTCTTTGAGTGAGTCGTCCGCGCTGTCATAAATCACCAGCTGGTGCCCAGCAGCCGTTGGTGTCTCTTCCCCCATCTGGGATGGCTGTCGGGATGACTCCCCTTCCAGCTGGTGTACTACCCGTGTCTGTTCCACAGGTTTCTTCAGTGTGATGCCGCGTATCCCAGGAGTCAGTGGGACAGCATGTGGTACTGGAACAGGACACTCTGATACTCTATGTCCCGGCTGGTTGCAGCGGAAACACCTGATTGGTGGATGGGGTGCTGGACTGGAAGCTCCTGGTGTTGCAGACTGGATCTTCTGTCCTTCCTCCTTGGGTTTCTCAGTCGATTTCCAGGGCCCAGGTGGGTTCTCCATTCTACTCTGGAATTCCTGTAAACCTATGTCCAGCTCAACTGTCACCCGGAACCAGTCCTGTAACCGGTTCGGGATGCCTAGGACAATACATGCCCGACGAAGAGCCCTGTCCAGACCTGTCTGGAAATGGTGGACCAGAAGGCGTTCCAGCCACGATCTTAGTCTATCAGCCACCTGCTGGAACTCATGGATGTATTTTATGACAGGCCAACCGCGCTGTCTCAGGGCCACTACTTCTGCCTTGGCTCGCTGGACCCGGGAGATGTCCTCAAACCTTGCCTGTAATGCCTCCAGAAAGAGACCAGCGTTGCCCAGCTCCCTGGTGTGGTCGTTATAAAGATCTGCTGCCCAGGCTGCCACCTCACTCTGCAGACTAGCCGTTACTGCCACCACCATTGCCCACTGAGATGGGTAGGCCAGGGCATATCTGTCCAGATGGCTAATGGCATGACTGAGAAACATTGCCAGGCAATCGGGATGTCCGTCGAATGACATCGGAAGTGGTGGCGGACCCCACAACCCCAAACCCCATGGTTCCATATATGACCCTGTCCCTTGTAGAGTGTTGTCGTAACGTTGGGAGCTCGCTGCCTGCCAGTCCAAAGCACCAGATGGTCTTGCTGTCTGTCTGGTAGGCACTCCGTCCGTTGATGGCCTGGTGTCCTGACCAGACCATGATGTTACCGCCGGGACGTGCACAGCAGGACCCCCCCCACCTGGGACATGCCAAGGCTGGATAGAACCTGGAACCATGGGCTAGCCGGCTGGAAACAGGATGGCCCTGAGCGAACAGGCTGTGTCTCATTGCGAGACCACGGCATGGTATTGTGTCCAGCCTCTGGGCCTGACCAAGACAGGGGGTCCCGGTACCCTATCTCTCCAAACCTGTCCTGAAGAATATCCATGGTTTGTCTGCCCGGTGCCGTGGAGTAACTCCACTTCTCCTCCTCATCGTCGGTAAGATGCCTTTCCCTCCACTCCGTTAAATGTCCTGCGGCCCTTGGCGTTTGCCCTTGACCAGGATCCAGGTGGCTGAGGGTGGGGCTAAACCACCATTTCCCCCCAGGAGCAGGGTCCCATCTCCTGAGACTCACCCATCATGGCTACCGGCCATGGGTCCCGCATCTTAGGCCTGTCGGCTGATGAGCCCCTGGCTCTGCCACTGGTATTGGTGATGCAGCTCCAGCTGGCTCTCCTTCCTCAGCCACCGGGGCAGCCCCTTGTGTTCCCTTAGCCATACCTGAGGATAGGGTGAGGTGAACAAAAAGAAAGGGTACGATGACTTACTGTCAAAACATGTCCTTCGTAGGATGCAAGCAGGAGTCTCCAAACAGGAACGTGTGACAAACAAAAGAAGCTTTATTGAGCTTTAAAGCACTAAAGCACTAAAGCAAAGTCAGCGTTGGGAAGTAATTGCTCCCAATGCTTACATAGCCGGTCGAAACAGGGCCCTGCCCCCAGGTCACAAACTAGCATCTGCCCACAACTCATTATAATCCCTCCTTCCCCTTGCAGTCCTCTTTGCTGCTCTATTCTACTCACCACCCTCCACACGTTCACCAGTCCTCCCCCCCACATCCAACAGTCCGCTGGAATTCAGGTAAGCAGTCCATGCAAACCCCACCCAGAAGCCCAGATGATCGACCCCACTGTATTCGGCTCTGCTGCTACATCCGCCCCCAGGTCTCTGCTGAGGCAATCCAGGTCCTGGAAGCTTGCCACGGCAACGTCGGCCCTCCCAAGCACCGTGCTGCCAGTTGGAAAGCAGTGGGGCTGGCAGAGTCCGAAGTGACCAGCTGTGTCAGCGGTGGTATGCAAGGAGGCGGCTGCACTGCCAACAGCTCAGCGGCACCCAAAGGCGTTTCTTGGGCCAGCTGGCAGGCAGTAGACCCAGCAGGGAGTTCCAGCGGCTCAGTGGTGCCCGCTAGCATTTCCTGGGCCAGCTGGCAGGCGGTAGAATCAGCAGGAAGCTTGTGGTGGCCAGAAGCGGCAGCAGCAAAACCCACCAATGTCTCCAAAGACAGCTGACGGTTGGTGGGGCCTGCGGGAAGCTCGGTGGCATTGGCGGTGCTGGGCAGGGAGGCGGGAATGCGGTTAGTGGCCCAGCGACGCCCTTCGATGCATCCAGAACCCTGGTCAATCCGGGGGCAGGGAAAGGCGCCGACACGAGGCTCTTCCTTCCCCCTCGCTGAATGAAAGGCCCACGGGGCTCGACATTAATGATTTTAATGGCTTTAAAAGGGTTTTAATTGTTAGTTTCATTGCAGACCACTCAGGCTCACATTTTTGAGATGGAAGACTATATAAATTAGATAAATAAATAAGCACTCTTTTATCCCAGTGTTTCTCAACTTTGGTAACTTAAAGATATGTGTGGACTTCAATTCTCAGAATTAGGCTTGAGGTGAGTAGAGAGATTCTTTCTTGCCATCTAGTGACCATCCAAGTTTTGCAGGGCAGATCTGGTTACCCTATTTTAACTATCCACATGCATCTGAGACCCACATAAGTGACTTGACTTCATTTGCGATCATATTTGTATTTGTCTAAAAGATGCAGACCGCTGCACCAAGGAAGGAGTCACAGCTGATGAAGGCCACAGCTGGATGCATATATGTTAAATATTCATTATCTATAGCAGGGGTGTCAAACTCAATTTCATTGAGGGCTGCATCAGCATTGCCGTTGTCCTTGGAGGGCCAGATGGGTGTGGCCAGAGAGGGCATGGCCTTCTGGGTGGGCATGGCTGGAGTGGGTGTGGCCTACTGGGTAGGCATGGCCAGCTCTACATCGTTCGCATCAAGGGTGCTTGTGGGGGCCTGGGCAGGAGTGGGACAGAACTGAGGGTCTCTGGCAGAAGGGGGTGGGACCAGGGCAAGTGCCAAGGCATGGTCCACTGGAGAAGCCTCACTGTTCCTCTCAGGCCATGCGGGGGGGGGGCTGGATGGTGCCACGCAGTCCAGCCCCACTTCCCCAAGGGGGCACCCAGCTGCACTTACCTCCTCAAGGCTGCTACTGCTGTGCTTGGTCTCCTTAGCCAGGTTGCTCATGATGGGTATGAGGGCAAAGTCAGAGGGAGGCCCACTCCCTCTCCATGGGAGGAGACCCAGCTTTGTATCCAAAGCTTCCTTAGCAATAGGATGGGAGACCCCCAAGATAGGCCAGGAGGAGGGGGCAAGGAGATGGTGAAAGGGCAGCAGGGCAGGACTAAGGCAGGACTTCCTTCAGACCATCCCTCCCTCTCCTTCCTTCCTTCCTTCCTTTCCTTCCCTTCCTTCCTTCCTTCCTTCCTTCCTTCCTTCCTTCCTTCCTTCCTTCCTTCCTAGAGTGGTGGGAAAATATTTGAGATGAGGGAGGGAGAAAAACAGGCAAGAAACACAGCTGCGGTAGTGTCACCCTTCATAGGAATGAAGAAATGCACCATTGCCTGGAAGTGGCCAGCACATGGCCCTCGCCTACTTCACATATCTGGCTTGGTGGGCTCTGGGGGAGGGGACGCCATGAGCAGCGAGAGTCGATGTTACCTGCGCAATGCTGCCCAGCCTCCAGCCTGCCCGGTTTCAGCAGGCAGCAAGGCGCTCTCCTCACAGTGCTAAGAGGCTGAGACAGGCAGCGCGAATCTGAAAAGTGCGATGCTGCCCTACCTGCTGGATTTTGGCAGACAGCAGGGCGCTCTCCTCATAGTGCCAAGAGGCTGAGCCAGGCGGTGTGAATCCAAAAAGAAGTGCAATGCCACCCAGCCTGTCCAGTTTTGGCAGGCAGTGGGCGCTCTGCTCACAGCGCCGAGAGGCTGAGCCGATGGCGTGAATCTGAAGAGAAGTGCGATGCCACCCAGCCCCCAGCCTGCCTTATTTTGGCAGGCAGTGGGGCACTCTTCTCATAGCACCAAGAGGCTGAGCTGGGCGGCGTGGATCCAAAGAGAAGTGTGACACCGCCCAGCCCCCAGCCTGCCCAATTTCAGCGGACAGCAGGGTGCTCTCCTCACAGTGCTGAGAGGCTGAGCCGGGCAGTGCGAAGTTTGCCAGCTTTATATCTTGCTGCCTGCTGAAACCGAGTAGGCTGGGGGCTAGGCAGCATTGCACTTCCCATCAGATTCGTGCCACGTGGCTCAGCTCTTGGCACTGTGAGGGCAGAGCCCCACTGCCTGCTGAAATCGGGCAGGCTGGGGGCTGGGTGCCATCGCGCTTCTTTTTGGATTCGCACTGCCTGGCTTAGCCTCTCGACGCTGTGAGGAGAGTGCCCCGCTGCTTGCTGAAACCAGGCAGGCTGGGGGCTGGGCAGCATGATGCTTCTTTTTGGATCTGCACCACCCAGTTCAGCCTCTTGGCACTGTGAGCACCCCGCTGCCTGCCCAAACCCCTCCCCCAGAGCCCATCAAGCCGGATATGTGAAGTAGGCAAGCACCGTTTGCTGGCTACTTCCAGGCAATGCTGCATTTCTTCATTCCTCACAAAGGGTGACACCTCCCCAGCGTGCAGCCCAGGGGCAGGACCAACACGGCAGGGACTAGTCCCTTGCTGTTTCCAGATGGCCTTGTGGAGATAAGACAGAATGCGTACAAAATTGTACATTGGCTCTTGGCTGGCCAGGGCTGGGGCCAAGGAAGCGGGGGCCGTTCCCCCACTTTTTCCAGGATGGCTTCGCAGGCCACATGAAACCACTTTGTGGGCCGGATCCGGCCCCCGGGCCTTGTGTTTGACATGTCTGATCTATAGGAAGACAGAACACAAAGAAATTATAGGTAGTAGTTGATTTATGACTAGTAGCTTAGCAACATTTCTAAGTTACGGCAGAACCCCTTAAAGATACTTATGACCCAGATTTAAAGTTCTGATGGGTGGCCGCCTTCTGAAATCATGCAATTGCATTTTGAGTGCTTGGCAAAGAGTCCACATTATGATCAACACACTCTATAACAATAATTCTGGGCTTGATTACAGTCGTAAGTTGAGGACCACTTTTACCCATTCCTGTTGGGCCAGATACATCACAAGCTGAATATCCAGTTGGAATGTGCTGTAAAATGAATTACTTCTAATTCCTTATCTTTCACAAAATCTAAGAAGACCTCAAACTTGTTCTGTCAGTCAAGGCTTGCTAGATTTTATTAGTCCAAAAGAAAACAAACTCAGTCCACACAAAATCAACAGAATTACTTTCTACTTCCTCAAATTTCATCAGTCCAAGCCACAGCTATGCAAAAGGCACATAACATTGCTTTTTCTGTTTTCCATTTACCAGGCCCTAAAATAATGCGTTCTCTGTGAGAAGAGTCATTTGATCCTTCAAATCTGCCATTCTTTTTGTGCAGTGTCAACAATCAGTATTCGTAAATCCATAAAAAACTTCCATTTTTTAAGAAAATGTCCTGAAGTAACTTTACGTGGCAACCGGGTCAGCTTCAACCTCGGAGGTCTGTTTCTAACTAAATAAATATATAGCACATTTGTACGATTTCTGACTCATGAAGATGTAGTGCATATAGGCAAATTTTGATCATGGAGATGCTGCGTGTGAGCAATGGTCATAAGTCACTGTTTTCAGTGTCATCGAAAAGGTTACTAAACGAATGGCTGTAAATCGAGGACTACCTGTATACAATTTTATAGGTTGGAAAAGGGAAACTTTAAAATTATACAGGTAATATATTACAGAACGCTTGTACTCAAAGGTTTTCTGTACTCATAACTTACCATGGAGATGTTGCAGGTGTGTGAGAAATGGTCATAGGGAAGATTACCTTTTTTTTCCAGCAGAAAGTCCATAAGAGGTTTCTAGTCACTCATAAATGTAATGATTGTCCTTTCTCCAATCAAACAATTTTGCCACCTCTGCTAATTGTGTCATCTTCATTAGCCATTCCTCTGTTGTGAGTTGGGGCATATAATAATCTTGCAGCAATTGTCATTTACAAAAGCAATTTTCCATAACAAATTTCTAATTGTCTATCCATTAGTCCAACAAGAAAAACACCAGTTTCAATTGAACATCAATCTTTAATGTTCGGAGGCGCTGGACCGAGTTGTACCCTTGCGGCCCCTGACCCGGTGCAGATCCCAGTGCGCTCCATGGTTTTCTGCGGAGCTCCGGGAGATGAAGCGTAGGAGACGGGGCCTAGAGAGCTGTTGGAGATCCACCCGGTCTGAATCCGACCGATCACGACTAAGATCCTTTACAAGGTCTTATCTCGCGGCAATGAGGATGGCGAGGTCTAATTACTTCGATACCCTCATTGTGTCCGCAGATAATCGCCCGGTCGCCCTGTTTAGGGTGACTTGCTCCCTCCTTAATCAGGAGGTGAGGGAGGATCCCTTGCAGGGTTGTGCCGAGGAGTTTAGCCAACATCTGTCGGACAAAATCGCTTGGATTCGGACCGGTTTGGACTCTGACTGGGCAGAGTCTGACGATCAGGACATGGGTGGTCTTGTAGATGTTATCTGGGAGGAGTTTGATCCTATGACTCCAAAGGAAGTGGACAGGATTATGAGGAAGCTGAGCTCCACCACTTGTTTATTGGACCCGTGCCCTTCCTGGCTGGTTTATGCGGCTCGGGAGGGAACACGAGGCTGGCTCCAGGCGGTGATATCTGCTTCCTTTAGTGAAGGTTGTTTCCCCTCCGTCTTGAAGGAGGCGGTGGTGAGACCTCTCCTCAAGAAGCCTACCTTGGACCCAGCTGTATTAAACAACTTTCGTCTGGTCTCCAACCTTCGTTTTCTTGCGAAGGTTGTTGAGAGCGTGGTAGCGCATCAGCTCCCTTTGGTCCTGGAGGAAACTAACTATCTGGACCCGTACCAATCAGGTTTCAGGCCCGGGCACAGCACGGAGATGGCATTGGTCGCTCTGGTGAATGATCTCTGGAGGGCTTGGGACAGGGGTTGTTCCTCTGTCCTAGTCCTATTAGACCTCTCAGCGGCTTTTGATACCATCAACCATGGTATCCTGCTGCAGCGTCTCAGGGGATTGGGAGTGGGAGGCACGGTTCTTCAGTGGTTTTCCTCCTACCTCCTGGGACGTTCGCAGTCGGTGTTGGCAGGGGGACAGAGATCGACCTCGAGGCCTCTCGTTTGTGGAGTTCCTCAGGGGTCGGTCCTCTCGCCTCTCCTGTTCAACATCTATATGAAGCCTCTGGGTGAGATCATTCGTGGCTTTGGAGTTGGGTATCATCAGTATGCTGATGATACCCAGCTTTTCATTTTGACCCCAAACCACCCCAGTGATGCCCTCGACATGATGTCCCGTTGCCTGGAGGCGGTCCGGGTCTGGATGGGGAGGAACAGGCTTCAGCTCAACCCTGACAAGACTGAGTGGCTGTACGTGCCAGCATCTCAGGAAATTCAGATCATTCCATCTCTCACTATGGGGGGTGTTATTACCCCCCGTAGATAGGGCCTGCAACTTGGGAGTTCTCCTAGATTCACAGCTTTCTTTAGAAGATCATATAGTAACTGTGACTAGGGGGGGCCTTTGCCCAGGTTCGCCTGGTGCGCCAGTTGCGGCCCTATCTAGACCGGGATGCCTTGCGTACAGTCACTCATGCGCTCGTGACCTCTCGGTTAGACTACTGCAACGCTCTCTACATGAGGCTGCCCTTGAGGACCACTCGGAGGCTCCAACTGGTGCAGAATGCAGCCGCGCGAGTTGTGTTGGGGGGTACTCCCATATTACACCTCTGCTCCGTGAACTGCATTGGCTTCCAGTTACCTTCCGGGTGAGATTCAAGATACTAGTAATGACCTACAAAGCCCTACATGGCATGGGTCCGGAATACCTATGGCAGCACCTGCGGCCGGCGTCAACTTCCCTCCGCCCAGTGCGCTCCCACAGAGAGGGCCTCCTTAGGGTGCCACCGGTCGGAGAATGCCGTCTGGTGGCTCCCAGGGGGAGGGCATTCTCTGTGGGTGCGCCTGACCTTTGGAACCGTTTACCGGTTGAGCTCCGGATGGCTCTCGACCTTCGCTCCTTCCGACGTGATCTAAAAACCTATTTGTTTGAACAAGCCGGCCTGGTATGATGGGTTTGGGTTTTAATTATTGTTTTAATGTAATTTATTTTTACATTTGGGCACCAGGGTTTAATTTGTTTTTAATTTTGTATTTTGGTTATTTTGGTATTTATGGCCCTGTTCACCACCCTGAGTCCTTCGGGAGAAGGGCGGTATACAAATTAAATTAAATAAATAAATAAAATAAATTATTATTTTTTTGTATCATGGTGTATATTTGAAACAAAAAATTCTGTGTTTTTTAAACAGGGTCGCCAGGTATAATAAAATGACCTCCATATTAGTTCTAAGGAAATATCAAGGTAGGCCACATTTCTTTTATGTCAACCTCCTTTTATGAGATTAAAATCCAGAACTACCTTTAGTGGAAAAAATTGTCTCTGGGAGTAAAATATTTAGAAAGAAAATGATATCACAGATACTATTAACAGTATGTTTACTTTTCCAATATGGATATTTTTGTTTTGTTTTCTGTGGCTACTTTGTGTGGTATTGAATCAAGGAAGTCAGGGGGTCCCAACCCTCAGGCCATGGATCAACACTGGTCCACGGCCTGCCAGGAACCAGGCCAGATAAACAAGCCTCATCTCTGCACACAAGGGATCCAGGCATTTCACTGCCATTTCACTGCTTATAATCAGTGTGTTTCAACATGCTTTCGGGGGGAATTCTGGGAGTTGAAGTTCACACAACTTAAAGTTGCCAAGTTTGAAAAACAATAGCCTGTTTTCCATAGTAACCATGCTATGACTTCTGTACTTCTAGTTATTAGTAGCAAATGTGATTCTTATAATTAGTTTCTTAATGTTAAAAATTATCACAAGCTTGTATCAGTAACCTATGTAACAATGAGATTGTTTCATATGTAAATTCTAATTCTGGTAATTTTATGTAGCTTACTAACGGTGCCAGTGAATTTTTCATGTCACAATAAAGCCTAGCTTTTTGATTATTATTTTTAGTTTGATTATACCTTATTGTTCATATTCCACTGTCATATTTTAGTCTATTTACTCCTCAAGATTATATGGGCCCAGATGCTACAGACTTTCAAAAAATCTATGCACTGAAATAGTATGTGGGAATGGCCTTGGTAGAGGACAAGTAGGTAGGTAGGTAGGCAGGTTGAATGCCTACAAAATATTCAGATAAGAGAGGGCATAGACAGCGGCTGCATAATGGGTGGAAAAAGGAGGCTCCAAAGGGATCCCCTTTTCTGCCAAGTTCTCAGATTGCAATGGAGATCCTGGGAGATTTGCACTTTCAAACTTGCAAGATTCTGTTAATGTAGCTTTACAATAAAGTAGGATCAGTTGGCCAACCTGGAACATAGCATAGAACAGAATTCTTTATTAGACAAGTGTGATTGGACACACAAGGAATTTGTCTCCGGTGCATAAGCTCTCAGTGTACATACAAGCAACAAGTGATAAATCATGATCATCATAATAAAATACTATTATCATAAATCATGATGCAAAACTCAGTGATAGTCATAAGATACTAAATAAAAGCAATCAACATAAATCATAAGATATAAAACAACAAAGTTATAATCATAAGATGCTGAAGGAATAGGTAACAGGAAAGATGAGAAGGATAATAGTAATACAATCCTACTAGATGGTTTGATGAGCCCTGACCTAGGGCATAAAAAAGTGATGTGGGAATTAGTTGTTTAGCAGAGTGATAGCATGGCGGGGGGAAAGACTTTGGATGTACTCCCAGACATCAGGGTCAGGAAGCGAGCTTCTTAATATATTAGATTTTTTTTTACCTCAGGGGTCATTATAGGATCTCTATATTAGCTGTTTTCAGTTCTTTTTAATATCAATAATAAGGACAATTCTTATTATTACATCTTGGTGTTACCAAGATTTACTATTCTAAGTAATCCCTATAATATTAATATTATTTAATTATTATTATTATTAATTATTATTAATATTATTCCGTGCCTTACTCATTTTTTGAATGGTTATAATTGTATCTATTTTATGGTGGCTTATAACTCAAAATAAAGAGATAAATTGAATCAGGAGTTCCACTTGAAGATATCATTACTTGCTATTACTAACACTGTCATCAGATTTATTAAGATGCAGTAATCTTACATAAATTTATGCAGGATACAAAATAAACAATAGGAAATTCAAGCAATAAATATGCAAGTACATGTTGTATCTTTTTTACATCTCCGAAATATAATATATATGCACTTTATAAATTTTAAATACACTGTATTAGAAACTAAGTCATGTTTAAAACAGACCCATAGGAATTGAGAATAGGAACTCATTACTCATTTAAACCTAAATGAATTCATCATCATTGGTATGATTTAAGTTTAGAGCAAAACCATTAAACTAAGCAAAATGAAACTAACACTCTCTATGCAGCATTTTTTTAAAAAAAAAATCTCTCTCGAATATTATTATTTTTTATTTTTTGGTTGTAAAAATTCCTCAGGCTTCTTTCAAGAGTTTTGAAAAAGTTATGAAGGAATTTGGAAGGTGTAAACAGGCTTCCCCCCACTCACCCTTCGTAGTGCTCTCCAGATGCATCTGGCTTCATTTCCACAAACACAAGACAACATTGTCTTTGTACAGGCTATGATCAGAATTGTAATCAAACAGCCAGGCCTGTGCAAAACTTAGCCAATAACTTCATCATCCTCATAAAATGGAAAGTTAATGTTATTATGTACTTTTTTAAAAAAATGGTCAGAATTTGTCTATACTGAATACAAATATGATCCCTATGATATAGTCTCCATGATTAGCTAAACTACAATGTTAATTAATAGAAATATTAACATATTCCTTACTTAGGAATATAAGTATTCTTTAACAATGAAGGAGAGTATTTGCAGCTCAGGGTTGAAATGAGGGGCCTTTGCTGCTCTCTGAGCTTGCTTGTTTACTTGCAGACATTTCATTACCCTAACTAGGTAACATTCTTTATGCTAGTAAAATAATATTTTAATAAACAGATTTCCCTTTTTTACTAACTCAGGAATGATCAGTCTAGATGATGCTCTATGAATACACTTCTTTTAACATGCTTATAAAATCTGAAACAAAGCAATTATTTCACAATTATTTTTGCACATTTACAGATTATGCAAGTCAGCTATAATTCCTATAGTTAACCAACTTTTAGTTCAAAACAAACCCAATAGTTTAAAAATAGTTTTGCAACAGATAACTACCGTAAATCAAGTTTTACATTTCTCCTAATTATAACCTGGTTAGTCTTGATATTACCTCAATATTCAAAAATATCATACAGCCCATCTTAACAGGGTGACTGTTATTCTATTTCTGTCTAATTAACATCTCACACATCCCCCAACAAAACAGTAAAAAGTTTATCAATTTTCAACCTACAAAGTGAGTCCTGCATGGAAGACTTGCCATTCATCACTGCAGTGACTCAGAATGCAGTACATATTAACACTGCAATTAAGAAGCCTACATCATCATACATTTTATTTGCAATAAGAAAACCCACCTATTTTAGAAACCTGTATATTAATTCTGTGCCAAAATCAGTTTCATAATTTTGCTAGTTCTTTATCTTTGTAAAAGAGGCTCCATTTTTAAAAAAACCTCTAAAGACTGAGTGCCATTGTTTTGTGTCAATGACTTCCATAATTTTCACGATGTGAAGATTTGAAAAGGGTCCATAGGAATTTCTTCACGATTCAATGCACTGAATTCCTTTTGATCGAATGGAATAGCACACAGCTGGAGAGGCGATAATCACGCAGGCAAATGACTGTTCAATGAAAGGCAACCTTTACACATACCCCTTGGCCACCTATAACCACAGAAGTGCAAAAGCACAACACCCCAGGAGTTTCACCAAAATTCTCTTCCTTTGAAAGGAATTTCACAATCAAATCTTCTTCCATCAAACAGAATGATCACAGAATACAGATTTTTCCCCCTCCCGGCAGTTACGATTTCGTCTCTTTATTAAAAAAAATCACTGAATTCCATGGGATATATTTTCAAAAAATATCAATAAATTTGGGTTTACCACACTTAGAATGTAATCATCTAAATGATTGCATCATTTTAATTATTGTCACCTTTAAGTTGGTCAAATTTTTTAATGCCTAATGATCACCTTAGCTTTTTTAAAAATTACTTTCCACCGCAAAGATAAGAAACCATGAGTACAATTCATGCAATGCTTAGAAACCCAACGATCCTTGTTAATTCTTTGTACAGAGCATAATTGCTCTTTACTGCTTCCAAAAATCTTGCAATTTTGGACATCACGGAAGTATGATTTAAAAAAAAAAATCTTCCAAAATACGATGGCAAGAAACGAACTATCTTCCCGTCATCTCTTCATATTGCAAATTTAGACTATCGCAACTCAGTAGAGATCGTTCCAATAGTTGGAAAAATTGCCTTCTAGAATACCATCCGTATCTCTATGCTACATTTGAGAGAGAGAGGAAGGGGAAAGGGGGGGGGGAGAGTGGAAACGAAGAAAAAGAAAGAAAGCCACGGCAACTCCATCAGACGCCACTAGAGTTCTCCTTTTTCCGAGGATCCGAGGCTGTATCCTAAATCCTGTTTATCCCAGAAAGCTAGAAGTGTGCAGACGGCCAGGAGCGAGGAGAGACAGAGAGGGAAAAAAAATTCAGACACAATAAAACTCCGATGGGGAAAGAAAATATGTAGCAGGCGGAAGAAGCAGCCGCGGCCTGGAGCAGGAATTGCAAACTTTAACCTGGGCGAACTTCTTTTCTTCCGCCTGCAGAATCTGCAACTGGTAGAGACGCAGCCGGACAAGGTGAGGGACCCCGGCTTCAGTCGGGGTGGAAGAGAAGGAAGAAGAAGAGGAGGGGGAAAAGGGGGGGGGGAGAAGAGAAGGGACCGAGGGGAAATCAGCGAAAAAGCCCGCTTTTGCAATCCCTGCGGTGCAAATCTTGAGTGTCTTATTCCCTGGCTTGGAGGGAGTAAGGAAAGAAGGAGGGACGGGGGCAAGGAGGTAGAGGCGGCGGCTCGGGGTGTTGGTGAGAATTCTTGTTTTTTCTTTTAAAAATAGGATGGAGGATTATAAACATGGCGCCTTAAAAAAAAAACTACAAAACCCGGGTCTGCTAGAGTCAGCCGCGGGAGGGAGAAGAAGGTTGAATGCGACGGGGAGGAGAAATAAATACCGATGGGGGCAAAGATAGAGATGCAGCGGCTCCGGAGGTGTGTGTGTGGGGGGGAAGGAGGTTGCACAAAATCAGAATACAACGAGGGTGGGGGAAGAAGGCAGAGTACTAACCGCCTGGGGAGCAAGCCTACTCGCTCTTGCAGAATGCATGGGAGGGGGTCTCTTTCTCACTCCACCTTTCCTCCTTTCTTCTATCACCCCGACCCGTTTCCTGGAACCCCGTGTGAATCCGGGGGTGCCCCTTGCAACCCGGAGCGGGAAAGGCTCATCTGTTCAGCCTAGCTCCCGCACGAGACGGGGGACTGCGGCGAGGAAGGGGCTTCCCGGACCGACCCCCCCAACCCCCCCGCCGCGACGGCGGCCACCTGCGGGGAAGGGGAGGGAGGTCGCGGAGGAGAAGGGGTGTGTGCGTGAGCCCATCGCGAGGCGGGAGCAAAGGACGGGTTGGGGAAAAATTCCGTCCCCGGGAAGGCCTGCTCGGACGGGGAACCTGGGAGTCGCGTGACCGGAGAGGCCTGGGCGGGTCGCCGCTCTTCGCAGCCGCAGTCTTCTGGATGGGCCTCCCGCTCGGAGACGCCCGCGCTCGCTTGCTCGCCTCGCTGGGGCGGCTTTGGAGCAGGTCTGGGCCGGATAATGGCAGGCAGGCAGGGGTGTGGGCAAAGAGGAGGAAAGGCAGGCCTGAAGGGAAGGGGGCTTCGTGGTCTGGGCCGTAAAAGCCTCTCCCCTGGGCTCGGGCTTGGTTTAATCCTGGCTTAAAGTAGGAAGGGGAAGTTTTTGCATCCCTCAATAAAAGGGAAAGGAAAGAAGGTTGTAGGTAGCCTTTGGAAGTGGAAAATGGTGGTGGTGGTGATGAGGATGTTCATAATAATCGATAGTAGCATCAGACTGTCTTGCTTTTGCAAGGATAGAGGGTTTGAATTCAGCCTGTCTGGACTTAAGTAATATGCCTCTTAGGAGGTTTGAAGGACACGGGTACCAACTTCCCCCCCAAAAAAGAACCCGAGACGGGGGCAAAGGGAGGCACCTTCCAAAGATCTTTCTGACCTTTATAAATTGCTCACGGAGAGTTGCCTTAGTCTTTCCTGGAAAAGATTTTACTCGCTTTTTTAATCAAATTAGTAGTTACTGCTAGTTGAGTCTATAATGGACTGACATAGTATATCTCCAGTTTAATGGATAGCAGATTTATGTTAATCTGGCTGAGTTGCTAATAGTCATTATTTTGTATTAATTAACACACTTTTGTTTTCCTTTTAAGGATACAGGGTTATCTAGAGAATAAAGTCCAAATGCATAAGCCAGAATGAACTTGGTGTGTTTTGTTTGCTTATCTGTTCAATTTATAGCCCACCATTCCTTGAGCTTGCTAACAGTCATCCTTGTACAAGAAGCCTGGAAAAGATTGAACAGGCTGTTCTCTTGTGGCTGGTTGTGGGGATTGAGATTCCTCTGTCAGATACAATGATTGGGTTGACTTGGTTTTGTGTTCTGCTCCTGCTGTAAGGTTAAGAATTATTATGTGTGTCTAAAGATATAATAATGTTTTAGTAACAGATTTATTTGCTGTACGCAAAGCCCAACCTTAGTGTTTTTACCATCTAACCAAAGCTGGACTTGCTTAAGTTCAACAGAGTTGATACAGAATTCTTCAGGGGTTGTAGCTTGTTGTGATCTGGATTGGATACTTGCCATTTATTTTTATCTAAGGGTGTTGTTTCCTTGTCCCCCACTTAATTAGGTGTCCTTCGAGAAGGAATTTTCTTACATAAGATCTCCATTTTAAACTACACTGAGCAGACAAGTAAAAAAATATTGATATACATGTTCAATTTTTCCACATGAAATTCATATTTAATCCAGGAGCTGATCCACCAGTGATGTGTACATTGCAAACCTTTGCTCTCCAAAAGAAAGCAACAAAACCCACATAATTAAATATAATATCAAATGAAGAAAAAAGTAGATTTTTTATTATGTTGAATTTTTTTTAAAGAACAATGTCTCAAATGTGAATTTCATTATCCAATTTTACCAGCATTAACCCATTTCAAAACAACAAATTGAATCTCTGTTTTTGTTTTCACCTGGATGTTTGGATTCCAGCATCTAAATCCTACAAGATCTTTTAATTATGAGAATCATAAACAAGATAGAAATTTAGCAAAAAATGGAGTTAGTTCTATTGCATTGCCATTATCAAATGTACAAAACTAGTGTTTGGAATAATAGGGTGTTAAGACGGACTTTCTTTGGTATCTGTGGTCTTATGAATATACTGTTCTATGTGACAGCTCATGTTTTAAATATCATTCCATACTGTAACCAAGTCAGGTAATGCTTGAAATCTCTCCATTTTGGGGTAGATTTATCACAGCATCTCTCCTCTCCAGGACTGAATTGGAAGCCCACTCTTAAAAGGTATAGCATTTCAAGAGGTCTTACAAGAATTTATGATTGGTCCTATCAGAGCCATGGTTGAAATCTGGAATAGGGTCAGATGGCTAATTAATAAAAATCCTTTAATTTTTGCAAAATAGTTCTCAGTAATGAGAATTAAAACAACAAGGTAGATGGGTGGAATGCATTCTAGTAGATTTTATTCCGCTAGTCATTACTGACTATAGGAGGTGATGTCATCTCTGTTGTCCGAGGACCTTTCCGTGGTGATGTGGTCGACATGATGTCATGGAGTACTGTTACCTTCCCACCGAAGATGGGTAGAGTGCATTTAAGGAATTATTATTTTAAAAATGTTTGGTTGGTTGGGGTTTTAATACATCTTAACTATTGTTTTAACCTTGGGCATTTATTTAATTCGCTTTTAACTTTTGTATCCTGTTTTTATTTATTGCCCTGTACACCGCCCTGAGTCCTTCGGGAGAAGGGCGGTATAAAAATGTAATAAATAAAATAAATAAATAATAAATAATAAGCCCAGTTCATAATCAGCCCAGATAATAAAGAGTTGTATTCAAAAATTGGGCAATAGGTTGGACTAGAAGATCTCCAAAGTCCCTTCCAGCTCTATAATTCTATGAAATTATTGTATTGACTGGATTAGTTTCAGTTTGTGACATCTGAAAATTTGGAGAGTCTTAAGAGATAGGTAAATATAGACCAGTCTTTAATCTTTTGTGATTAAGGTGGTTTGAGAGGCTGGTGGCTTCTTGGCTATAAGCAGCAATCCAGTAATTTTGTTATTTTAATCCTAACCCTAACCCCAATTAAATAATTTCTGTTATTGCTATACTATATTTTTTATTAAAAGATGTCAAGTAAATTACAATTTTAACAGTACTATCTAGGCTACATTAAATCAATAAAAATAATGGAATAAAATGATAAAGATTATTCCAGTATTCTCCTCCTCATTAAATTTTCTGTAGATCAGCTCTAATTTCAGAAAGTGAAATGAAAACAGACATTCTGTCTGAAAATTACCTTGAGTTTGGAATATTACATAAAATTAAAGTTTCAACAGAAGATTTTACATTACTGCAATTTGACAACTCTCTTCAATGCTAATAGATAAACCCTTTAAATCATATTTATGAATTGGGTAGGCTTCTATTTTCTTTATAATTAATAAATGGCAAATGTAACTGTTGTGTAGCTGAAAGATCTAGCAGACATTTTTTTATAAAATCAGTCCATATCCTACAAACAAAAGGTGAAATTAATTTTTGACCAGAAAATTGTTTGTTTTGATCTGTTATAACATGTGAAACTTGTTTAAGTTGTTTTCTTCATAGTTGAGGGGCTACTTGCCCAATCATAACCAAGTTTTCATATGTCTTTTGGACTGGCAATCTAAGTCTTAGGTATTTCTATCAGATAAAACATGAGAAAAACGAGATAATTCTGCAGGACATAAATTAACTTGACACTTTTCACATTGGCTTCAAAGTAGGCTACAAGCCAAAGATTGCCTTCCTTTGCCTGATGAGTGATCTCTGTCTGATAGTTAAGAAAATAACTCTTTTAGTACTTTATAAGTTTTCAGTGATTTTTAATGCCATCAACTATGATATCTATCCATTTGAATCCTTCTGGACATTTGGAAATAGGAGCACTGCTTTAAATTGCTCTAGTCTATTCACACAATCTCTCAGTAACATTTTTATGTTAGACACTAACACTGTTTTGCAATTGTTAATTGGCTGTATGAGAGCAAATAAACTAAAACTAAATTCAAATAAGTGTAGAACTAGTTGTAGAGGTGGCAGTTTATGTATCTCTTTGTTATAGAGCCAATTTGATCAAGTGATTAAGGCACCAAGCTAGAAACCCGGAGACTGTGCTTTTATCCCACCTTAGGTGTGAAAGAAGCCAGCTGGGTGATTTTGAGCCATTCTTTCTCAGTCCAACTCATGTCATAGGGTTGTTATTGTGGGAAAAATAGTAGGAGGAAGGAGGTCATCACCTTAAGTTATTTTAAAAATAATAAAGGCTGGCTGAAAAAATCCCTAAATAAATTATAGATAGACTTGTTTTCAGAAACTAGTATTTACTTTGAGAATGTTCCTCTGATTTCTTAGATTGAAGCCAGAATCATCATCTTTCACCTTTGGTCAATACTTTCACTTTTAGAAGGAAATAACCTAAAGTGATGTAGATATAAAATTGCCTCTGTAGATTTCAAATCGCACAAAATTCTGGAAGAATTGAAAGAGACAATTCTACACCTGTCCTAAAAACATCATACTGGCTACCAGTTTGTTTTCAAATGGGATACAATTTGCTGGTTTGTTCTCTTTGAAATGTTATTTGGCTTGGGCTCAGATTTCCTGAGAAAATGCCTTTGTGTACCCGAGAAGTTTCTGTCCTCACCACAATTACTGAATTCATTTGAAGAGGTGTGTCTATACCTACCACAGGCTTATCTCTTGGCAACTTGTTCCAATTCTTGCTCCAGTTTTTTGGAATCAATTCTGAACTGAAAAAAAGTAAATTCTTTGCTTTAAAACTTTAAAATTATGGTTTTGGACAGGCATTTAATTTTTGATTATTTTGATCTATTTTAGTTTCATGGTTTTAAATTGCTTTTAAGGTTTAATTTTTGTGTGTGTAAGCTGTCAAGAGACTTTAGTACTGGTATTATACAGTCTCATACTATCTGTACTACTACTAATAGCGATAACGTTGTGTGATATATGAATGTATTTGGTTGGGCCTGACAGATGAAAACTGTAAATCTGAAGCATTTATACTTTAATTTAAATATTCTAAAACAATGCATGGTATGATTCTATTGCTGTGGCCAATTGACTAGTGTACTGGCTATAAATGTTATGTTACAGCTTTCACTTTATAATAGGCCAAATCTGGGCTGCAAAGTTCTAAATTATCAATTGATTTCAATACCGTAGAAAAAATCAGAAAAGTCTAACTTTGCCTCTTTCCATTGGTCATCCAGATTTTTGCACCATAGATATTGCAGGCTCACACTGTCTCATCCGTAATTTCTATTTGTCATCATAGCAGCCTTGGATCAAAGAGAAGCTTAAATTATTTAGGATTTTCATTAAGAGAGATTGAGGGTTCAAAGCAATGCTCCTCAGCTGTCTCAGTTCAGAATAATTTTTCTTTATGTAATACTGTCAGTATTTACATTTTGTTTAGAGTACAAAAAGTGATAAAGTTTCTATAAGTAAAACAGAGTCATTGTCAACAATGTGGACAGATTGATTACAAAGACAGGAGTTCATACCTACTGTATCTGAGAAGCTGAACTCAGATGCTTTGAAGGCGTGTAGAGAATTGGAGAGAATAATTTGCATTAGAACATAATTTGGAGATTTAATCTCCAGAATCTCCATTTTAAATGTTTCTGCTGCTGTGCTTAGGAATGTTTTTATTCTGGTAAAGAAATATATGCCAATTTAATCTTTGGGAAGAAATTACCAAAAATCTTTCCAAGAATCCCATACTTAAACTTATTGGAGTCTGCTCAAATTTATTGAATGTGGTGGAGGTGGATGACTTAACAATTTTTATTTTATCATTTTATTATATTTATCCAGAAAGTGTTAATATCTGAAGCAGTGGCTTCAACTAATACTTAGAATTCTTTTGGTCTTTCACTATGGTGTTCCAGGTGGGACCAAAATCTTTTTGTAGTCCATTTTTCCACCTTATTATTTGTTGTTTTAAGTTATTAGGCCTATAATGATTAAGCCTGTGTTCAAATACACTTTTCTATTATACAGTATCTCAGAAAGAGTTAGGTTAATGTGTTTAGGCATACTGTTTATTTGGAAAAGATTTAATCAACAAATTAAGTGCATTTTTTTTAAAAAGTGAGTTCATGCAACTTTACAATAGGAATGTATATTAGAACAAATTAATCTAGATTAATTCTCTCAAATGGACGGTCACCAAAAGGTTGAAAATGTATAGGGATTATTCTATATATGGTATTTTTAAAGAGATTAGTAGTTTTTGTTACTGTATTTTCCTGGCACTCTCAATATAGCAAAATGAAGACTTTAAAATATTAGGGCATTAGGAAATGTTCCCTTGTTTATTTGAGCATAGTAGTATTAGGGTTTTTCATTACAGTTATTTTATAGAATTGGAAGGTGAAAAAAAACTAATTCAAAATGGTCTTAAAAGAAGTAGAAACACTCAGGATATCAAATTATTGAATATGTTACAGTATGGTTTGTATTTTGGTATTTTGACATTGGAATGTAGTCTTCTGCAGGTCTGGTATTATTTATTGTGACAAAGTAGAAATAAGATGGAAAAAACTAGATGGAAAACTTCTGAAAAGTACCAATTATTTTTGCTGAATGTTCATCATTGTAACCCTAGTACTCTTATACATAGTAATTTGCAAATGTTGGTTAATCCTTTAGAGCAGATATGTCAAACTCACGGCATCATGTGATGTTGCGCAACGTATTGGCATGGTTTTGCCATTGAGGTGATGGGGTGGGCGCGGCTTCCGGATGACGCGTCTTGCCCATGGGCCAGCAGTTTGATACCCCTGCTTTAGAGCCAGTGATGATCTAAGAGAATACAGTTAGTTTGTGGAGTCCTTGGTGGAGAACTTAGTAGTTTTCTTACAGACATTTCATTACCATACTGAGCAACATCATCAGTGCTATGATGCTATGTTTTGTTTGTTTGCTTTACTATCTTAAGTTGGAAGTACAGTACAGTCAGGATCATTGTGTTTCACAGGCTTGCATTTAAAACATGCTGAACCATCAAAGAAATGATTACCTATTTGCTGTTGGCTTGCAGCCTTGCTATACTGTCAAATATTTTACATTTGAAGTAATAAAATCTACTTTTTAATAAGCTATTCTTTAGTAATCTGCATAGGCAGGCACCTATTTTTTGCTTATTATTGTTGGTACTTGCTGATTATCTTATGGTTTATTTGCAAATTATGTTTCTGTTTTCATTGTTGCACAGGAATTTAATTGCTCACTGCTGTTGTTACGTATTAGAAAAAAAGTGTTTTTCCCCTCATTAATTAAAAGCAGTATTCTAAGATAAATCTATTGCAATACAACCTAACACTGAAAAATAATCATAGCATTTCTTCGAAGGCAATGATGATAATTGTTATAATGTTGCTTATTACAGTTTTGTGCAGTAGAGTTTTGTCATTTAATGAATGTTTGGAATGATAGTTAATTTTATTGGTTGCTAATTAGAATGGCTGTATATTATCTAAACAAGTTCATAAGACCAGCTTGGTCTGTTTACTGGTAGAAGGCTTAGTGAATTATATATATTGACTATCCTGATTTCTAAAAAAGTGAATTGCTACAAAAGTAGAAGACAGGGAAATGTGTTTATGGACTGGAAAGATATGTTGCACTCCTTAGCAGGAACTTACGCTTTAGTATTACTTTATTTAATAGTTTATTTGATTTGATTTGATTTGTATCCCACCTTTTTGCATTGGTGATCACATAGCAGAAACTTCAGGAACAATACAATATGAATGCGCCTGGTGGCGCAGTGGTTAGAATGCAGTACTGCAGGCTATTTCTGATGACCTCAGCTTGGCAGTTTGAGTTCGAGGCTCACAGGCTCAAGATTGATTCAGCCTTCCATCCTTCTGAGGTCGGTAAAATGAGGACCTAGATTGCTGGGGGCAATATGCTGACTCTGTAAACCACTTAGAGAGGGCTGTAAAGCACTGTAAAGTGGTATATAAGTCTAAGCGCTATTGCTATTGCTAAATATGTTTTACTTGCCAGAGAAATGTAATGCTAATTTGTATTGGTAGGTATATTTATAGCCAGCCTCAAAAGTCTGGGTGGTCAAACACTAAATATGCTGTCTGGTAATGTTGATGTTAAGAATCCTCACAGAATAAGGTTGCTGTAAATTATATGTTTAATAACAAGAAGAATGATTTGTTTAACACATTCCTGGATGTCTTGCCTCCTTATTATCACTACTTTTGGTGTGTTTAAAACAGTGTCCATCTCCCACAAAGTGCAAATTTAGGTCCAGCTTTTTCATTCAGGAATTTTATGCACTCTTCTAATTTTGGCTTCAACTATAAAGGCTAGTGATAAAATGTGGGCCTGATTTTATATATGGAATACTGGAAATGATCTTTACTGTTCAGATCTACAAATTATTCTTTTTATTATCTTAGATTCATTAACATTTCTGTTAACAGCAGTTGATTTAATCTCATTTTTGCCTTATAAAATTATCAATAATAAAATATTTTTGTATTCCTCAGTAATTTTTAAATTTGAAGCTTTTGTTTGAGAGTGAAATATAAATTAGAACTTAATTTCAGTCATTGTTTGAAAACAAATATTTTTATTCAAGTTTATATTCCTTTCATCTGTCAAATTACCTGGACAGTTTACACTTGGTAACAATAACACATAGTTGCCAAAATGTGGATATATTAAAACAATGATCAGTAAAAGTGGCAAAAAATATGAGGCACAATGAACTTAAATAAATTACTGAAAATGTATCTGCATAGGACAAAAAAGCCATATCTGTCCCTTTTTATCGTATGTATCAAGCAGGTCAGGTAGTATTAAAATAATCACTATGGAACTATAACATGATTTATTACAATTCTGTTTTCAGCTCATATATTTCTGTTCAAATGAACACAGATTATAAGATTCAAACAATGGGCATTTTTCTTCCTATGCATTAGAATTTACAGAATTGAATTCTGTAATGTTATAAACTAGTATTATATTAAATTATATTAAAAGCCTTGGTCCAGCTCTTTAAAATGCTTTTTATATTTGGAATTTTTAGATGCTAGATTACAACTAGATAATTCCCAGCTATCATGACTAGCAAAATTTTGGCTAGAAGAGGGGTTTTTAAAGAAAAATATGTGATTTATACACAGTGCTTTTTTTGTAAAAAAAAAAAAAAAGTGCCGGAACTCTCATATGTCATACAACCCACCTTGTCTATCCTACAGGGCTTACCTTTGTAGTTGAAAAAAAAACCTTCAGTTTTTAGTGTATCTGAAAGACTAGGATTTTGTTCAAGGTAAGCTAATACTATTAATGTTACCATGCACAAATTCGTTGAAAAAAGATGCCGGAACTCTGTTCCAGTGCATTCTATGTCAAAAAAAGCCCTGCTTATACATATGAGGACTTGGAGTCTATTAGTCATCAAATTATCATTTCTGGAACTTCATCTACTCTTGGTCTATTACCATGATGTTCATTGGCCAGTACCTGCCTGTCTGTCTGGATCCGGAAATCCCACAGGATCTTAGCTTTCATTTTCCACACCCTTTTGTGGGATCTCCTATCTAGACCTAGGAGGGTCTAACCCACATTCTGTACACATATTCTGTACATGTATCCAGGTATTGATGTTAAACTGATTGGGTCCATTTTTCCCCCCTTTCTTGAAGATGGGAACCACATCAGCCCTTTTCCAATCCTCAGGTACTTCCCCGGTGCTCCAAGATTTTTGAAGGATGTGGTGCAATGGTTCTGAGATAGGTGTTCTCTTGCCATTTTTTGCTTATTTTAATTTTTGTTTCTGATTTGTCTTGCTGTGGTTTTTTTTGGGGGGGTATGTTGTAAGCTGTAATTTTTGTGTGTGTAATGATTGATGCAAAAAATGAGTTAAGCAGCTCTGCTTTCTCCCTATTGCCTGTTATTTCCTTGCCACCTTCTCTCTTTAGTGGACCTACAGTTTCCTTGACTTTTTTCTTGTTAATATGTTGGAAGAAACTTTTTTTTATTATCCATGATTTCTGTTGCAAGCCTTTGTTCATTCTGATCCTTTGCTCTCCTGACTTAATCTTTGTATATTCTGGCTCTTTCCATTTTTTGTTAATGTCCTTTTTGTCTTTCAGTTTGTCAGAGAGATCTTTGTGCAGCCATGCTGGTTTCTTTTCGAATTTCTTGTTTTTCTGTTTCAGTGGTATTGTACTGGTATGGGCTTTTATGATCGCATTTTTCAGAGTTTCCCACGCTTCTTGGGTTGTTTTTTCCTTTAGGACTTTTATCCATGGGATATTTCCTAGGTTCTCTCTGAATTTGTTAAAGTCAGCTCTTTTGAAGTTCAGAGCACTGATTGGATTGTTTTCTGTTGCTAGTGATTGCATTATATTAAATTCCAGTGTGACATGGTCACTTTCGCCCAAGGTTCCAGCAACTTCAACTCCCTCTATCACTTCTTATTAGTTACAATTAAGCGTAGTATGGCTTTACGTCTAGTTCCTTCTCCACCTTTTGCATCACAAAGTTGTCGGCTAGGTTGATTAGGAATCTGTTTGACCTCCTGTTCGCTGCAGAGTTTGTCTGGATAGTTGAAGTCTCCCATTACTATTGTGGTATGCTTCCTACATACATTTGTTAGCGGGTTGGCAAAGAGTTCATCTATTTCTTCTGATTGGTGGGTGGCCTGTAATATACACCTAGGGTAATGTCACTTTTTCTCTCTCTTATATTGACCCATATACATTCTGGAATGATTTTATCTTGGATCATGTGCATTTCTGTAGATATGTAGTGTTCTCTTCTTACATATACTGCATCTCCCCCTCCTCTTTTTGTAGACCTGTTTCTTTTGAACAATTTATATCCATCCATCGGTCCATTCCAGTCATGGGTTTCGTCCCACCAGGTTTCTGTAATGCCAACTATGTCAAACCCACCCTCGTGTAGTTCGCCCTGTTTGTTCCCCAAGCTTTGAGCATTTGTATATAAGCATTTAAGACTTTTATGCCTGTCCGTGGGTATGTTTGTTGTTTGAATTTTTCTTTTTTCTTTTTTCTCATCACTCCCTACCTCATTGTTTGATTTGTTTTCTTGGAATTTATGATTGGTTTTAGTTTCTATAGATTCTAAAGATAGGTCACCCTTCCCCCTCAATTTTAGTTTAAAGCCCTCCTGATGAGTTGGGCCAGTCTTTTTCCGAGTACATTTTTCCCTCTTTTCGTGAGGTGCAGCCCATCCCTTGCCAAGAGTCCTTCGCATAGGAAATGCAGTCCATGATCCAGAAAACAAAAGTTTTCTTGGCAACATTAACCCTTTAGCCAATGGTTTATTTCTAGAATTCTTTTTCCCTCAATGGGTGCTGGCCTTTCATTGGAAGTACTGATGAGAACACTACTTGTGCTGTTAGCTTCTTAACTTTATTGCCTAGTTGTTCGTAATCTCTCACTATTGTACTCAGGTTCTTTGTTGTGTCATTTATCCCAGTGTCGAGGAGGAGGAAAGGGTAGTAATCAGTAGGCCTAATTATTTTGATTAGGTTCTCAGCCTTATCTTTGTTTTTTGTTCCAGGGAGACAACATACCTCCTTGGATTGTATGTCTGGTTTGCAGATGGATGATTCCGTTCCTTTGAGGATAGAATCTCCTATTACCAACACTCACTTTCCTTTTTTGGGACTGCAGTCTGTTGTGCTTTTCTGTTTATGTCTGGTGTATTTGTTGATGTGACTTTTTAAGGTATAATGTACAATGTATTAAGATAAGAAAGGCTTCCCTAAAAATATGTTAGAACAGTGGCTCCAACCTTTTGAGTACCAGAGACCGTTTCCATGGAGACAGGGGGCATGGTTTCAGGTGCTGCCTGCGTATAGGACTTCACTTATTTGCACAGCCAGGTTTCTGGTATACCACTGACCGGTGCCGGTCCACGGAACGGGACTTGGGGACCCCTGTGTTAGAATAAACATTTTATCCACATAAGTCTTTAATAACCTTCCATGTCAAGTTTCATATTGTTCTTAGTATATTCGTGCCTATATTGCTTCCCAATTTAGTTTTACTAGCGATGTGTATAATTTCATACAAAATTCCTCATGCAAATCCATTTCTTTTCAAGGCATTGCTTGCTTAATAATCTTAAGTTTTTGTTTAAGAAAATGTATGATATGTTATTAGACAAATGCTGTTGGGAAAAATGATTTCATTAAGGAATACCACTTTTAATCTTGTGAATCCTAAGAAGCATGAGGTGTAGAGTCAGTTGATCAAAGTGTTAAGAAAGTATAAATATTCCAATAGTTTGTACCACATTTTTGAAAGCATGTTGCCATTATATTTGTATCTTATTATTTTTCTATTATGAAGGCTGCAAGTTTGAATTGTAACACTTTTCAGTCTCTTAGACTTAGAGCAGTGTTTCTTAAACATTTTTCTCTCTAGACATTTCCCACTTTTAAAAATTATGGAGATTCCAAATATAGCTTTGTATGGGTTATATTTATCAATAAAAGTAGTCCTTGTTGAATGATTGAATGATTACTTGTTTAGCAACTGCTCAGAATTACAGTGGTGCTGAATGATGGGGATTTACAAGGCTCTTCATAGTTGCATAGGTCCCTATGATCACATGATTGCGATTTGGGTGCATAGCAATCGCCTTGGTGTTATGACAATTGCAATTGTAATAGCAATAGCACTTATATATTGCTTCATACTGCTTTACAGCCCTCTCTGAGCGATTTATAGAGTCAGCAGATTGCCCCCAACAAAGGGGCAATTGTTTACCCACCTCAGATGGAAAGCCGAGTCAACCTTGAGCCAGTCGGAATCAAATTCCTAACTGTGGGCAGAATCAGCCTGCAATATTGCATTCTAACCACTGCTACCACAGCTCCCATAATCATATAATCGTGCAGTGTCCCATGGTCATGTGGTCATGCAGCATCCCACAGTCTCCTGATCACCATTTATAGCCTTCACAGCCAGCTTTTGGCAAACAATGTCAAGGGCGAAGCCAACAGGAAATTACAAATGAAGACCACATAACACGGAGCACTGCAAATTCTCTTAATGAGAGCAACTGGGAACTATCGCAATTTCCGACATACATAGGCATGATCATGTTATGTGATTTACAATAGCATCACTTAGCAACAGATTTGCCCAATTACTACTGGTAAGCAAGGCTAATCTGTATTTACCATCTTAAAAACTAAAATTGACATGTTTGCTGCTTTATCACTTCTCACAATTTGAGAGACTTGTAAGATTGTAATATTTTTCAACATAGGCTGGTAAGTATTTTTGATTTTGTGTCTCCGAGAGCTCTTGAAGAATGCCCACGTGTCCCAGAGCCACACTTTAAGGAACACTATTCTGGAGCATTTTTGATATTTATGCAATCATCTTTTCTACTCTGCATTTGAGAAATTTGATTCCTCAGTGACATAGAGATGAGTTGAATGTTGTCCTTTCAGCTGCTGGTTTAGGAAGGTTTTTGAACTGGCAACTGGACTCACAGCAAATAAAGAACAGGTATCATCCTTTTTATCCATATATTTGTATAATTATGGAACTGACACTAATAATGTAAATAGGTCCACTTTAGTGCAGTGAGCAGAATGCTTTAGTTTGATTTATTAAAAGGATACAATCTGATGCCAGGGAAAGCAGTCTTTATCTCTTCCAGAGATATCCTTTATGTGTAGAATATGTGTTCAGAATTATGAAATGTAATAGCTATGTTGTTATAAAGTATGACATTGTGTGGCCTTTTTGACTTAGCAGTTCCAGATTCCATCATTGGCTGAATCTTATATGATTGCATCATCTCATAGGCATGGGATCACTATTTGCCAGCAGTTCCAGTTTCTATCATTAATTGAATCCTGTATGATTGCATCATTTCATAGTTTTGTGATTGTCATTTGCAACCTCTTGCTGGCTTTCCTATTGGCTTTGCTGAGAGTAAAGGTTGCATATGGTGATCATGTGACCATTACTGCAATGTCATAATTGCAAGCTGTTTTCCAAGCACCCAAATTGCAATAATACGACTCCAAGGAGCTATTGTAAGTATCCATCATTTAATCACTATGTTAAGTTTGAATGGTCACTGAATGAATGTAACTGTACATACTTTACAATAAATTTATATAGAGGTAGTCTCTGACTTACGATCATTAGTTTGTCGATAGTTATGATAGTGCTGAAAAAAAATGCTTAGAGCTAGTCCTCATACTAATGACTGTTGCAGCATCACATGATCACAATTCAGATGTTTGACAACTGGTATGTTTTTATGACAGTTACAGCATCCTGGGATCATGGGATTGCCATTTATGACCTGACAAGCAAAATCAATGGCAGATGCTGAATTCGCTTAATGACTACCGCAAAAAGTTATAAAATTGGGTATGATTAATTGTTTAGTGATAGGAGCTACAGTCATGGCCGAAATTGTTGGCACCCCAGAAATTTTTCCAGAAAATCAAGTATTTCTCACAGAAAAGTATTGCAGGAACACATGTTTTGCTATACACAGGTTTATTCCCTTTGTGTGTATTGGAACACAACAAAAAAAGGGAGGAAAAAAAGCAAATTGGACATAATGTCAAACAAAACTCCAAAAATGGGCTGGACAAAATTATTGGCACCCTTAACTTAATATTTGGTTACACACCCTTTGGAAAAAATAACTGAAATCAGTCGCTTCCTATAACCATCAATAAGCTTCTTACACCTCTCACCCGGAATTTTGGACTACTCTTCCTTTGCAAACTGCTCCAGGTCTCTCTTATTGGAAGGGCGCCTTTTCCCAACAGCAATTTTAAGATCTCTCCACAGGTGTTCAATGGGATTCAGATCTGGACTCATTGCTGGCCACTTCAGAACACTCCAGCGCTTTCTTGCCATCCATTTCTGGGTGCTTTTTGACGTATGTTTGGGGTCATTGTCCTGCTGAAAGACCCAAGATCTCGGACGCAAACCCAGCTTTCTGACACTGGGCTCTACAGTGCGACCCAAAATCCTTTGGTAATCTTCAGATTTCATGATGCCTTGCACACATTCAAGGCACCCAGTGCCAGAGGCAGCAAAACAACCCCAAAACATCATTGAACCTCCACCATATTTCACTGTAGGTACTGTGTTCTTTTCTTTGTAGGCCTCATTTCGTTTTCGGTAAACAGTAGAATGATGTGCTTTACCAAAAAGCTCTATCTTGGTCTCATCTGTCCACAAGACGTTTTCCCAGAAGGATTTTGGCTTACTCAAGTACATTTTGGCAAACTGTAATCTTGCTTTTTTATGTCTCTGTGTCAGCAGTGGGGTCCTCCTGGGTCTCCTGCCATAGCGTTTCATTTCATTTAAATGTCGACGGATAGTTTGCGCTGACACTGATTCTCCCTGAGCCTGCAGGACAGAACTTGTTTGGGGCTGCTTATCCACCATCCGGACTATCCTGCGTTGCAACCTTTCATCAGTTTTTCTCTTCCGTCCACGACCAGGGAGATTAGCTACAGTGCCATGGGTTGCAAACTTCTTGATAATGTTGCGCACTGTGGAGAAAGGCAAATCTAGATTTCTGGAGATGGACTTGTAACCTTGAGATTGTTGATATTTGTCCACAATTTTGGTTCTCAAGTCCTCAGACAGTTCTCTTCTCCTATTTCTGTTGTCCATGCTTAGTGTGGCACACAGAGACACACAATGCAAAGACTAAGTGAACTTCTCTCCTTTTTATCTGCTTTCAGGTGTGATTTTTATATTGCCCACACCTGTTACTTGCCCCAGGTGGGTTTAAAGGAGCATCACATGCTTGAAACAATCTTATTTATCCACAACTTTGAAAGGGTGCCAATAATTTTGTCCAGCCCATTTTTATTTATTTATTTATTTTATTTATTTAATTAAATTTTTATACCGCCCTATTCCCGAAGGACTCAGGGCGGTTTACAGGGCAGCATAAAATACAATATAAAAATAGTATAAAATTAAAATAGATTAAATTAATTAAGCCCAACAATTAAAACAATATTAAAAGCTAAAACCCCTTCAGTCCAGGCCTGATAGATCAAAAAACCAGGTTTTCAGGTCCCGGCGAAATGAACGCAGATCGGGGGTGGTCTGAAGTTCCACCGGTAAATCATTCCAAAGGGCAGGTGCGCCCACAGAGAATGCCCTCCCCCTGGGGATCACACGCCGGCACTCCTTAACCGCCGGCACCCTGAGAAGGCCCTCCCTGTGGGAGCGCACAGGACGATGGGAAGTTGATGCCGGCAGCAGGTGTTCCCTTAGATAATCCGGACCCAAGCCATTTAGAGCTTTATTACCAGCACCTTGAATCTCACCCGGAGGGCAACCGGAAGCCAATGCAGCTCACGGAGAAGAGGTGTTATACAGGAGTATCTGGAAACTCCCATAACAACTCGCGCGGCTGCATTCTGCACCAGTTGAAGCCTCCGCGTGGTCCTCAAGGGCAGCCCCATGTAGAGAGCGTTGCAGTAGTCTAGCCGGGAGGTCACGAGCGCATGGGTGACTGTGCGTAGGGCATCTTGGTCAAGATAGGGCCGCAACTGGCGCACCAGACGAAGCTGGGCAAAAGCCCCGCTGGTCATGGCTCCTATATGGTCTTCAAAATTGAGCCGTGAATCCAAGAGGACGCCAAGTTGCGAGCCCTATCGACGGGGGGGTAATACCTTACCCCCCATCATTAGTGATGGAACAACCTGGTTAACCCGAGATGCCGGTATGCACAGCCACTCAGTCTTGGCAGGATTGAGACGAAGCCTGTTTCTCCCCATCCAAACCCGGACCGCCTCCAGGCAACGGGACATCACGTCGAGTGCATCACTGGGTTGGTTTGGGGTAGAAAGAAAAAGTTGGGTATCATCAGCGTACTGATGATACCCCACCCCGAAACCACGAATGAGCTCGCCCAGCGGTTTCATGTAGATGTTGAACAGGAGGGGAGTTTTGTTTGACATTATGTCCAATTTGCTTTTTTCCTCCCTTTTTTGTTGTGTTCCAATACACACAAAGGGAATAAACCTGTGTATAGCAAAACATGTGTTCCTGCAATACTTTTCTGTGAGAAATACTTGATTTTCTGGAAGAATTTCTGGGGTGCCAACAATTTCAGCCATGACTGTATAATCCAAATTATGGTTGTAAGTGAAGGATTACCTATATGTAAATAACGAATAAAGATAAACAGTTCAAAGTGATTTGCAAACTCTGGTTAAATTTTGCATTGGTGTTGAATATATCAATATATATATCAATATATGTATGTCCTGTTCTGCTTGCTTAGCAGCATACAAGTGTCGTCATAATCACACACATATTATCTCATGTGATTTTGAAATTCTGAAGCTAAGATTAAGACCAGAAGCTGAGGTTAGTAATGAATATGTTTAATTAATATGTCCCCTCATGATAAGGTGAAACAGCAAACTTGGATATATGTATAAAATTGTTCAGTGACTAAATAAGTCTCTTTGCTCTGATTAATGTTATTGTAGCACACAATGATGAATCTTTTAATGCTATGATTTTTGAATTATACAATTTTATTCCCTTCCTGTTTCTTTCATCCACTTTGACCCCTTATATTTGCCTTTGAGATAAATGAAGCTTAATAGGCATAACTAATACCTCAGACAATTGGAATATTATTGTGTAGTGAGCGATGAATTGATCCAAATGTTGGCCATAGTGGGCCGTTTAATTTTTAGTATGTCATTGAAGTGCTTTAGGCAAGGGATACTCGAAAAATATTTCATGACAGTGGTTTTAATGAGCAGGACTTGTGAGGGATAATTGGTAGTGCTAATGTATTTCACAAAGGCATGTTCAGAAAGGCTTATTTATAGCCATTTTGAAGGGATATAGGAGTTATTACTGAATAAGATGAGGCATTGCTTGACTAACCATAAAAATATAAGCTAAATCTTGGAAGGAAGAACTCTTATATGTATTCCTTCCCTTTGAACAGCCATGACATTTAGTAAATGTTTAAATTTATATTAATATGAAAAAAGTGATTTATGATTATATAGGTGGTCCTTATATTTAAAACTGTTGCAGCATCTCCATGACCTTCCCAGCTGTCTTCTGACAGGCAAAATCTGTGGGGCAAGCCGGATTCTTTTAATGACCATGTGATTGTGGCAAAACTTGTAAAATTGGGTGTGACTCACTTAATGACTGTCTTGCTTAGCAATAGAAGTTCTAGTCCCAATTGTGATAATAAATCAAGGATTGCTTATATTGTTTTAACTTTGCTGCATCCTCTTGAATTAACCTATACCTCTCTGGGAGTTGTTGGCTGATACATTATGGAAGAAAAAAATGGACTGTGAGCTAGGAATAGCAGGTAAGTTAAGGATCTACAAAGACAGGATTCAGTTATTCAAGAAAGCAGCCACTTTAAGTAAAGGCAGGGCTTTTTTTCTCATAGAGCTCTCAGAACGGCGTTCCGGCACCTTTTTTTGACGGATTTTTTTTTCAACTTTTGCACAAAGTGTGCTACTCCCTCTATTGGCCACTTTCAAAAGCCAATAGGAATTGCTGCTGAGCGCGCAAAAAGACCCAGCCGGCAAACATTGCAAAGGCAAGTTGTCTGCAGCGAAGGTGAGTTGGCAGGAACTTTGCACCCCTCCTTGCTGCCCAACTACACCATCTCCTAGTTGTAATTAAGAGAGGACCAGGAGTGGGAGGTGGGGAGCAGCACTTAATTCTGCCCTGCCGAAAAAGTGGAGTCCATGTGCACTCCTGCCTTGTGCTCACCCGTGTCAGCCAGGCTCTCCATGCCGCACTGCAGCATGGAGAGCCTGGCACCAAAGCACGGAAAACGTGTGCACCTGCCTTATGCTCACCTCGTGTCAGCTAGGCGGACCACAAGTCAGAAGGAGAAAACGCAGTGGCAAAGAAACCCTCTCCTCAAATAACTTGCATTTGTCAAGTCCACCCTGCTCTCTGCGAGACCCTTGGCCCAATGGGCCTGGCGGACACCTCTTTTTAATTGCTGAAGATACCTGGAAAAGATGGGAGATGTGACGCCACGGTGCTTTGGGAGCTGCGGGGCCCGCTCTACACGGCAGGGTTGCGCATGGCAGGTGGGGCGGAGGCAGCGCTGGCAGGGTGGCTGCGGGTGCTGGGTACGGAGGTGGCACGCGTGGGGCACGGTGGGCGGCTGACCTTCCATGGGCCAGGCCAGCTGATGGCCTACCCGGTGCTGGACCTGCGCTGCCTCCGCTTGGCCCAGTATGCCTACCTGGCTGCCCTAGAGTGCCTGGCCCATGATGTCTGCCTCTGCTGCCTGCCCCATGCAGCCCTGCCATGTAGAGCG
Source organism: Vipera berus (assembly GCF_964194415.1). Classification (NCBI taxonomy): domain Eukaryota; kingdom Metazoa; phylum Chordata; class Lepidosauria; order Squamata; family Viperidae; genus Vipera; species Vipera berus. Next base: position 120,488,127 of record NC_138205.1, on the reverse strand, counting down.
GGCCCCACAGCTCTCATAGCACCAGCTGCTCCAGCCCCAGGGTGCAGCCCGCTGTCGACACCCATCATGCCCCCGCCTGCAGCCATCCTACCGTAGTCAATGTAAGTAGGCAATACTGGGATACAATTCCCAAAAAGAAAGATTCATCTCTGAATCCAAGGCAAACCATTCAATATCACAGTAGTCCAAGTCTATGCCCCAACCACTGGTGCTGAAGAGGATGAAATTGACTGGTTCTATGAAGCCCTATAGCACCTTATAGAATTAACACCAAAAAACGATGTCCTTATCATCATGGGGGATTGGAATACTAAAGTAGGATGCCAAAAGATAACCAGAATAATAAGCAAGTTTGGCCTTGGAGTAAAAAATGAAGCAGGGCACAGGCTGGTAGAATTTTGTCAAGAGAATACGATGGTCATAGCAAACACTCTTTTCCAACAACCCAAGAGACAGCTCTACACTTGGACATCACCAGATGGTCAACACAGAAATCAGATTGATTATGTGCTCTGCAGCCAAAGATAGAGAAGCTCTATACAGTCAGTAAAAACAAGACCAGGAGCTGACTGTGGCTCAGACCATGAGCTTCTGGTTGCAAAATTTAGGCTTAAACTGAAGAAAGTAGGGAAAAGCACTAGGCCGCTCAGGTATGAACTAAATCATATCCTTGACGAATATACAGTAGAGGTGATAAATAGATTTAAGGAATTAGATCTGATAAAGAGTGCCTGAAGAACTATGGACAGAGGTTCGCAACATTGTACAAGAGGTAACAACTAAAACCATCCCAAAGAAAAAGAAATGCAAGAAAGCAAAATGGCTGTCTGAGGAAGCTTTGCAAATAGCTGAGGAAAGGAGGAAAGCGAAAGGGAGAAAAAGATACACCCAACTGAATGCAGAATTCCAGAGAATAGCTAGAAGAGATAAGAATGCCTTCTTAAATGAATAGTGCAAAGAAATAGAAGAAAACAATAGAATAGGAAGGACCAGAGAACTTTTCAAGAAAATTGGAGAGATGAAAGGAAAGTTTCATGCAAAAATGGGCATGATAAAGGACCAAAATGGCAGGGACCTAACAGAGGCAGAAGAGATTAAGAAGAGGTGGAAAAATTACACAGAAGAACTATACAAGAACAAGCTTAACGTCCCTGATAACCACGATGAGGTGGTCACTGACCTCGAGCCAGACATCCTAGAATGTGAAGTGAAGTGGACCTTAGGAAAGCTGAGCAACAACAAAGCTAGTGGAGGTGACAATATTCCAGCTGAGCTATTCAAAATCTTAAAAGACGATGCAGTAAAAGTGCTACACTCAAATTTGCCAGCAAATTTGGCAAACTCAACAGTGGCCACAGGATTGGATCAGTTTACATTCCAATTCCAAAGAAAGGTAGTGGCAAAGAATGTTCAAACTATCGCACCATTGCACTCATTTCACGTGCTAGTAAAGTTATGCTTAAAATCCTACAAGTTTGACTCCAGCAGTATGTGGATCGAGAACTACCAGAAGTACAGGCAGGATTTCGAAGAGGCAGAGGAACTAGAGATCAAATTGCCAACATACACTGGATCATGGAGAAAGCTAGGGACTTCCAGAAAAACATCTGCTTCATTGACTATGCTAAAGCCTTTGATTGTGTGGATCACATCAAACTGTGGCAAGTTCTTAAAGAGATGGGAGTGCCAGACCATCTTATTTGTCTCTTGAGAAACCTATATGCGGGTCAAGAAGCAACAGTGAGAACTGAACATGGAACCACTGATTGGTTCAAAATTGGGAAAGGAGTATACTGTCGCCCTGCCTGTTTTACTTATATGCAGAGCACATCATGAGAAAAGCAGGGCTAGATGAATTAAAAGTTGCAATTAAGATTGCCAAGAGAAATATCAACAACCTAAGATATGCAGATGATACCACTCTAATGGCCGAAAGTGAAGAGGAACTAAACAGCCTCTTGTGGGTTAAGAAGGAGAGTGCAAATGTTGGGTTGAAACTTAACATTAAGAAAACCAAGATCATGGCATCCGGCCCTCTCAATTCCTGGCAAATAGATGGGGAAGAAATGGAGGTAGTGACAGATTTTATTTTCCTGGGCTCCAAGATCCCTGCAGACAGGGACTGCAGCCAAGAAATTAAAAGACGCTTGCTCCTGGGGAGGAAAGCCATGGCAAATCTAGACAGCACACTAAAAAGCAGAGACATCACCCTGCCAACGAAAGTGTGTATAGTTAAGACTATGGTCTTCCCAGTTGCAATGTATGGCTGTGAATTTTGGACCATAAGAAAGGCTGAGCACCAAAGAATTGAGGCCTTTGAACTATGGTGCTGGAGAAGACTCCTGCAAGTCCCTTGGACTGCAAGGTTATCAAACCGGTCAGTCCTAGAGATCAACCCTGACTGCTCTTTAGAAGGCCAGATCCTGAAGTTGAAACTCAAATACTTTGGCCACCTAATGAGAAGGAAGGACTCACTGGAGAAGAGTCTAATGCTGGGAAAGATTGAGGGCAATAGAAGAAGGGGACGACAGAGAATGAGGTGGCTGGATGGAGTCCCTGAAGCAGTAGGCGTGAGCTTAAATGGACTCCAGAAGATGGTAGAGGACAGGAAGGCCTGGAGGAACGTTGTCCATGGGGTTGCAATGGGTCGGACACGACTTCACAGCTAACAACAACAATAGAAAAACATAAGAACGGCTGTGATTAAGAAAGGCTGAGTGCCAAAGAATTGAGGCCTTTGAAGTCCTGCGAGTCCCTTGGACTGCAAGGCGTTCAAACCGGTTACTCCTGGAGGAGATCAACCCTGACTGCTCTTTAGAAGGCCAGATCCTGAACTTGAAACTCAAATACTTTGGCCACCTAATGAGAAGGAAGGACTTACCTAAACATGCAATAGAAAATATAAATGTGGGATTTAAACAAGATGTGATAACATATAAAGAAATTCTTAGATTGGAAAAGAATGAATGGCAATTGAAGTCTTTTAATATTTTAAAAGAAGAAAAAATAGTACAAACTTGGTTTCAGTATGGGCTAGATGGAAAGAAGTTACAGGCTAGATGGAAAGAAGATCAGAAAATTGGTATTTCAATATTAGATGGGAATTTGGTAAAGCAAATTAGAGATCAAAGTCGAACGCATATAAGAAGGATATATAATGCATTGATAGAAATTGACTCAGAAGCGGAATTGGTTAAGGATTGTATGATAAAATGGGCCCAGAACTTTCAAGAACCAATAATAATGGATACTTGGGAGAAAATATGGGTTAGGAATGTTAAATTCACACAGGCACAAAATTTAAGGGAGAATTTTTACAAAATGTTTTATAGATGGCATTTAGATCCCAAAAAATCAGCATGTATGTATCCAAATTGTCAGCCAAAATGTTGGAGATGTGGTTGTGATGATGCAACGTATTATCATGTATGGTGGACTTGTAAAAAAGTTAAAGCTTTTTGGATTAAAATTTGGTGGAACATGCAGAAGATTTTTAAGAAAAAGATAAGATTTTTACCACAATTGTTTTTGTTGGGTATTATCACTGATTGTACTCTTATAGAAACCAAATTGATGCTGAATTTAATAACAGCTGCAAGACTTTTGGTAGCGCAATACTGGAAGAAGGAGGACCTGCCTACTATTGAAGAATGGACTTTGAAAGTTTCGAACTTGGCAGAAATGGCTAAAATCTCGGCATATGTGAAAGATCACTCGCAACAGAGATATATAGTGGAATGGAAAAGATGGATTGATTTTATTCAGAACAAATATGGGACTACAAAGTATCATTTAGCATTTGAATAGTTATTAGTTATTGTAATTAGAGGCTATATTATTATTTTTTATATGGTTAAGGAGAGTTAAAGTGTGATAGGGTTTAAAGAGTAATTATAGTAATTAGAATATTTTAGAGCAAGATTGTATGATGTAATACCCTGTATTTGGCTCTGGGAAGTCGGGGGGGTGTTGGGATGGGAGGGATGGGGAGAGGGGTGGGGTAGATGGGGTATATGTTTCAAAAATGTATTATAAAACTTTTCAATAAACAAAAGGGAAGGACTCACTGGAGAAGAGCCTAATGCTGGGAAAGATCAAGGGCAAGAGAAGAAGGGGACGACAGAGAATGAGGTGGCTGGATGGAGTCACTGAAGCAGTAGGCGTGAGCCTAAATGGACTCCAGAAGATGGTAGAGGATGGGAAGGCCTGGAGGAATGTTGTCCATGGGGTCGGGATGGGTGGGACACGACTTCGCAACTAACAACAACAACAAATATTTTTTTTAGTTATATAAATAAATATATAAATAAAATTATATAAATAAAAGATTAACAAGATGAGAGTTCTGGCATCTTTTTGGTTTTTTTATAGGGAAAAAAAAGCACTAAGGTCTTCAATTCCCCAGTTAGCCTGACAATTTGGAGCTGAACTGCAAACATTTGCAGACATAAAATGAGGAAGAAGACTAGTAAGATCCAAAGCCAAGCAAGGGAAGTCTTCATTCCTACTATAGATAATGCCCCACCTTAAAACTGGAAGGCCCAGTTGGAACAAGAGTTACGGAGGCCCACCTACACTGAGCCAGAAGGTGGGGCGCTGAAGACACAAAACCTTCAAGGTTCTCCAAGGCAGCCTCTTGCTGAACTCAATACTAGCTCTTCTTGACGACTCTCCTTCTAAGGAGCAGACCTAGCTGGTGGGGAAATGGAGCGGGACACATGTTCCAATTCCAGTTAGGAGAAATATATTCCTTTTCAATTCAGAAGGACCAGCCAAGGCCAAAGGAGAGATCTGTTGAGCTACCACCCAACTTTTCCCTTCTTCCCTCTTCCCTTACAAAAAGTCCGTAAGGTGAGGGCAGGACATTTTTCTGCAAACAAAGGATGTTTCATTCCAGTTTTAAGTGAACTCACCTAACCAAGGGGGGGGGGAAAGGCCAACTTAAACAAACAATGGCATGGCAGGCCAAAGGCAGCAGGCCAGTCTGAAAGACAGAACCCCTCTCTTTTGTAAAAGACACACCAGAACATACCAAAGGAAATTCCTGCAGGAAGTTGGCAACGGGGGGGGGGAGGAAGTGGGGAAGCGTAGAGTGAAGGGAAGGAGACTAAAGTGCATTTAATACTCCCAGAGGGTGGAGGGGTCAATGGCATCAGCAGAGGCTTTGAGGACCCCAGCGTGGTCGCCCTTCAGGTATTTGTTGTTGACTTTAATGGCCACCTTGTTCAAGTCGCAGAACTCAAAGAAGTCCATGGGAGAATCGCTGCTGCTGGTGATGGACGCCTCGCTTCCCACCGTCCAGTATTTCCCAGTGGAATCTTTGATATTGTAGGCACCATCGTTAAACTCCAGCTGAAAGATATCGTAAGAGGACCGATTGCAATCTAGGGTGCCTGTCATCTTCCGACAGCCGATGAAGCCATGTTCTCCACGGAAAACAATGATTGGCCGATTGATCAGCTTCATGAGGAAGTGTTCTGTCTCACTGGCAGTTTCGACCGTAGCAGCAAGCTGCCCGTTCTTCTTGGCAGTGACATATTTGCCATTGGCGGCTTTCAGAGTGATACGCCGGTCACACCACTCAATGTCGAAGTAACAGTTGGCATTCTTAGTTGAGGCAGTAGATTGCACCCCACCGTTGGAGGTCAGCGTCCAGTACTTCCCTGTACAAGTCCTGAAGGTACATTTTTTGGTCTCTCTGTTGACCTCCATCTGGAAGGTCTCTTGGTCGCCCTCTTCATCTTGGTTTGCTGAGAGATCGATCCCTTGCCGGGTGGAGACGTTGCGCTCGTTGGCGCGCAGGACCACCTGCGGGCAGCTCTGCTCCAGGCGGAAGAGCTCGTCTTTGCCCACCTTGGCCGCCTTGCCGGCCTTGAGCGTGCCGCTGGGCCCCGAGGGCGCCAGGTAGCGGCCCTGGCAGTCGCGGAAGGCTACTTTGCTGGCGCGGAACTCCAGCGTGAACCCGACGGCCGGCTCGGCTCGGCTGACCAGCTGCCTGTCGTGGCGGAAGAGGCGGTGGTCGCGGGCCTGGAGCCGGTAGTGGCCCTTGTGGAAGAGCAGGGTGACCAGGGCGTCCACGCCCCAGGGCACGTCGCGGCCCACGGCCAGCTCCTGGCCGTCGGCGCCCAGCCGGGCGTAGCACTTGCGGCGCAGGCTGAAGAGGTGGAGCTGCGGGTGGAGGGCCAGGTGGACCCGCCACTTCTCGGCGGCCGAGACGGCCTGGGCGAAGCAGGAGAGGCGGTCCTCGGTGCCGCCGAAGAAGCGCCGGTGGGGCTTGGATTGGAGCGACCAGTGGCCATCGTCGTGGGCCACGATCAGGAAGCGGCAGTCGGCTGCGGGCGCCTCCCGCTCGCAGCTCACCTGGCCGTCCTTGTCGGCCGCCAGGTAGCGGCCCAGGTGGCTGCGCAGGAAGACCCCGCCGCCAGCCTCGTCGCCCTCCTGCTCCAGCGTCCAGATCTGCTTCTTCTTCAGGCTGGGCGCCGAGGCGTTGAGCTTGAAGCCGAAGGCCTCAGCCGTCAGGTACTTGTTGCCGCAGTTGATCAGCCCGAACTGGATGGGCAGTGACTCCGAGGGCGCTGGCGGCGGCGACAAGGCGGTCCCGTTGGCCGTCATGGCGAGGCGGGAAAGGGACGGACGGACGGATGGATGGAGACGGAGCGGCTGGGCTGCGTTCTCTCCTCCTTTCCCTCCTTCCTTCCTTCTTTCCCTCCCTTCCTCTCTTCTCTCCTTCCTTCCTTCCTTCCTTCCTTCCTTCCTTCTCGCCTGCCTGCCTGCCTCCTTCCCCGACGGCTCCTTTGTTCGGCTGCTGCGGAGGAAGGGGACGGGCGGACGGGCTCGCCGGGTGGGCGGGCTGGGGCTCCCGGCGCTCCGCAAAGCCGGGCTGCAGCTCGGCGAGAGCAAGAAGACTAGTAGATTAGAAGAGAAAGTCTAAAAGGAAAACAAAATCTGGGGAAGGGAATGAAAAGGGAGGTAAAATGAGGAATGATAGTGATTTGAGAAAAAGTTAAAGACTTTGGCTTTAGACAGTGATAGATATTTGAATTTCAAAAACTTCAAGAACATTAAATAATTTTTTTTAACAACAGAATTCTGAAGTCAGTTATGAATACAAATTTATTTGGAAATTAGGCTAGTATACAAATAATATAGTAATCTTGGTTGGACTTCCGGTTTGCCAAGCCAGCCGTCATGGACGTCTGGAGGACGGCTGTCGTCTTCCACGTCCAGTTTCGCATTGCTGGCGGGTCCTAAAAGGGCTAAAGAGCCGCCTTGGATGGGGCGACCAGATAGAAGGGGCTTTTGCAGAAATGCGGGGGAGCCGCAACCCCCCCGTTAGTGCCTGCATTCCCTTCGTACCGGCGGACAAAAGACTGGCCATAGTAATATGGCCAGTTAGTAGGCTGCAGACTGCTGAAGTCAAACTTACTGTCAGGCAACATTAAAGCAGCGTGGAAGAGACGGGGGTAAGATTCCTCTCTTATACCTTAATCTTCTTTTCACCTAAATAAGCTGCTAAGTACCTTCCCCCCTGTGGAGAGGGAGGGGGGAATCAACCCTCCCTTCAAATAAGCGGCGAGCAAACTCCGGTGTTTTTAAAAAAATGTTGGTAAAAAAGAAACGGACTAAAAGAAAAGAACTTTCAAAGCACTTGGGGGACACCCAGTGGCTAAACCTGAAATTGCAATCTGACTCTCTTTAAAAAAAAAGAAAATATTTAAGAAAAACAAGATAAGATTAACCTTGAACACCAGATGTGAAACTTCATCATGGAAGAGTTTCAAAAACAAATCTATGCTATATGGGAAATATCTTACCAAACCTATCAGTTCCTTTCTACAGCTGGCGATGAAATAAGAGCTTTTGGAAAAGAATTAGAAAGCATGTCGAAGAAACAAACTCAAACTGTGACTACAACTAATATTTTATCGGGACAGAACTTAACAGAAGAAATTGAACAATCAAATACATTGGCAGAAGAATTAATTATTCAACAAATACAGTCTTTTGAAGATCATAATGGGAAACAGGTGGAAAACCAGGACAATTATATCAAGAGGTGAAAATAATGAGAAGATTTGGTGCTGTTAACAGACTTCTCAATCCTTCAAAAATGGAGACTGGAGGGCCACTTCAATATGATATAACAACACAAGAATGCTTTGATGACCCTGAGGCAAAAAAGCGAAAAATGACATGACATAGGAAGAAAGCAAGAATAAGATTGAAGAAATATGGATATTCTTAAGAGGCATGAAATAGATAATACCAAAATAGACAGGATTGTACTTGGATTACGAGAGATTGTTTTGATGAGTAGATAAAAATACTAATTAAAAAAAACAAAAAAAACACATGTATGAATACTAACATTGAAATATTGAGCTCTTTAAATGACATGGATTAAGATGTATATATGTTAAGAATGATAGAGTGTAACTAATATACTTGGATGTAATGACATGTAAGGATGTATTAAATGTTGAAGTGGAAGAAATTTTGGTTGATTTTTAATATGTGGAAACTATAAATGAGAAATAAGAATATTATAATGTCCTCCTCTTTCTCCTTGCAATTGGTATCCTAATGACTACCATTCTAATATTGTACTACTAACATTGATATGGAAATGAGATAAATAAGTGTATTTACATTACTAGGTATCGGAGAAAATTGGGTAAAGGGAAGGGTGGTTATTTAGCAATATGAAAATGAGAGATTTTAAACGTTTAATTTTAATATCAATGTAAATTTAAAGCTAGAAAAAATATATAAGGTGTTTGATGTTTTAAAAATGGAATGTTAAAATATAAAATATACTAAGATACTTTTGTAATATTGGAAAACTAATAAGAAGAGGGGGAAAAAGTAATCTTGGTTGTCTGTATTATTGCATTATATCTACTTTTATTTATGAATTATTTATTTGTAAACTCTAGGTGATATCTGAAGCTACTCTGTCTCTATATGTGTATATATGTGTGTGTGTGTGTGTGTATATATATATGTATGTATGTATGTATGTATGTATGTATGTATGTTTGTAGTTTCTATGATAATACAACCTTAATATATTTAGGGTTTTGTTTTGTTCATATCTTTTAAGTTGTGCTTTGTTCATATCCATTATAGCTCTGAGCTCTAATTTTAATTTTAAAAACCATTTTTAGAAGAATCAGCTACATGTATAATGGGATTGGGAAGAATTAGTTTAACTTATGGTTTCTGTAATACATGATAATGATAATGTTATCCATTTAGTTGTGACTTGACTCTTGGCAATTCTATGGGCCACGTCTCTCCAAATCTTCTGATTTTGCACTAATTCTTTGAGTTGTTCTATGCTCCGTAATACTAATTTCATGCATTATAGCCGGATATTGAGCACAGACAAGGCAGAAGTGACAGAAACAATTTTGCATCCCAAATCTCTAGGAATCTTTTAAACATGCTGTTCCCAAACCAGTTTTTGTTTTAGATTTTTGTTAATTAAGCCATTACACTAAGTTTCAGTTCTAGAAGTTAGATGAAAACAAAAACAAGTGTTAGATTTATACTTTCAGAGGAGAGTATGTCATAGTGTCCCTTTGGGAATTTTTTTAATTCCTGTAACAACAGATAGCTTTAATCCTACATCTGGGAAATAAGAGTTTGGGATGAGAACAATTGGATGGTGGTGTTTACAAATGAGAAGAAGCCTTTGAATCATATTCGGGATACATCATATTTAAAAAAGGGGTTGTTGGTTTATTTCTCCCTTTTACATTTCTACACATAATTAAATATTTTTAAGGTCCTGGATGCTTTAAGAACTAATTCATATATGTTTTGGAAAAGAATTATAAGCAGAGACTCACCTCCTTGGTGTATTCTGAAACTATGGGAAAGCTTAGAAAAGAACGGGAAATTGCAATGGGACTAAATGCATTCTTTTTCTAAATTTGCTGTTGAGACAATTTGTCTCAACTTTTTATATTCATAATTCTATTCAGTCTGTATCAACTTTCCCCAATTTTACATCTTCCCAATTTATTTAGGAATTATAGGCCCAACACATCTGGAATGTGTCATTTAGAAGAAGGCTAAACCGTGTTTCTCAACCTTGGCAACTTTAAGATGCATGGACTTCAACTCCCAGAATTCTCCAGCCAAGCAAGCTGGCTGGGAAATTCTGGGAGTTGAAGTCCACATACCTTAACATGCCAAGGTTGAAAAATATGACTGTACTATAGAAAAACATATTAGGAGGTTTTTATTGTTATGCATAAAATAATCTGCTGAAGAAAGAATCTGTGGAGAGATGTTTTGTTCAAAATAAAGGTTTATGAATTAAAAATCAAGTTTTTTGATATTTGGCGATGTTTGCTGAAATGTAAATAACAGATGGTACACAGATATACAGTTTCACTTGAATATACCAAAAACTCAGGTTATATGCTACAGATTGTTATTTGAATAGGTGAAAATCATCTGCTTTGGTAAGAAACTATCCTTGATTTACACAACAGTTTGTTTAATGACTGTTTGAAGTTACGTCATTGAAAAATGATCATTTTTCACACTTAGCTTGGCCATGGTCATGTGATCAAAATTCTTTGCAACTGATTCATATTTATGGTGATTGCCTTTTGGGACCTTCTGACAAGCAGTCAATGGGAAGGCAGATTCGCTTAACAACCAGGTTACTAACTTAACAATTGCAATGAATCACTTAACAACTTTTGCCAGAAATGTCGTAAAATGAAGCAAAACTCACTTAACAAATGTCTCACTTAGCAACAGAAATTTTGGGCTCAATTGTGGTCCCAGGTTGAGGATTACCTGTATTCTTTTGAGAGGAAATAAAGACATTCTGGAGGAGTACCAGGAATTTTCTAAGCATAAAGCATGTCAGTACTAGACAATGCTCTCTAAACTAAGATGTATGGGGAATTTTATTGTAATTTTCTGTAGTTCACCAAACATTTTTATTTGTCAGTGAGTAATGAATATTGAAAACAGAAAGCCTTATTCCCTCCTGAATTAGGCTCCTAAGCTGAACAATAATTAAGATTAAATTTATGAAAATATGTATGTAATCGCAAGAGCAATTTAGCAGTGGCCCAGATTCCACTAATATGTAACATTATTCCTGTTGGATATATTTTGTACAACATATGGAGTCTGTCTTGTCTTGACAGTTTTTCCCCTCTATTGTTGCTTTTTATTCTTTTGTAATGTCAGCTGCCCAAAACAGTGGAGGGAAATGGTCTTAAATTTAACAGACAAATACGAATCAGAATAAAATGTTTGCTTTAGTAAATCAAGTAATTTATTTCTCAAAAGTAGAACTAAAACACATAGTTTAGAAGTTATGTTTTAGTTGGAAATTCAGACAATAAAGACAAATAATAATGAATAAGAAACTTAGTGATTAAATATTAAAAAAAATTAAAGTCTAGAGTCTCAAGATGTTTCCTTCTGTCTTTGATGCTACACTTCAATGTTCATTAGAAGAAAATGTTTCAGGTTAGAGGTTCTCAAATTAGATGATGGTCTCCTGGATATTGTGATCAAAACCGGCTCCAGTTTTGGTTGGGCAAGCCCACATCAGACATTTACAAACAAACCCAGTAGCAAAGCCTTTGGGGGGAAGTGATCATGCAATATTGGAATTCAACATTATGGAAGCACAAGCAATAGAATACAGCCAAACTAGAGTCTTGGACTTTAAAAGAGCTAATTTCAATAAACTTAGAGAGACCATGGGAAGAATTCCATGGATGAGAATCCTAAAGGGAAAAACAACTCAAGAAGCTTGGGAAATTTTGAAAAGTGAGATAATAAAGGCCCAGTCTAGTACAATACCAACAAAGAAGAAAAATAACAGCTTTCAAAAGAAACCAGCATGGCTGCATAAAGAACTCTCTGATAAACTGAAAGGTAAAAAGGACAAGTATAAGAAGTGGAAAGAGGGGCACATAACTAAGGCAGAATATCAGCAAACAGCCCATGCCTGCAAAGATGAAGTGAGGAAAGCTAAGGCTCAAAATGAACTAAGGCTTGTGACCAAAGTCAAAAATAACAAAAAAAGCTTCTTTCAACATAAGAAACAAGAAAAAAGTTAAGGAAATGATTGGTCCATTAGTGGGGGAAAGTGGCAAGAAGATGACAAGCAACAGGGAGAAAGCAGAACTATTTAACTCGTTTTTTGCATCTGTCTTTACACAAAGGGAAAAAACAGTCCAACCTACCAAAACCAGTGCCATAAAAAACAGAATAGAAACGCAAGTTAAGATAGGCAAGAAAATGGTAAGTGAGCACCTGTCCAGCCTAGACGAGTTCAAATCACCAGGACCAGATGGATTACACCCCAAGGTTCTCAAGGAACTGGCAGACGTGATCTCAGAACCACTGAACTATATTTTTCAAAGATCCTGGAGCACTGGGGAACTACCGGAGGACTGGAAGAGAGGTGATGTAGTTCCCATCTTCAAAAAAGGGAAAAAAATAGATCCTGGAAACTACAGACCTATCAGCCTGACCTCAATACCTGGGAAGATTCTGGAAAAGACAATGAAACAACAAATCAGCGAACACCTTGATGCGAACAAAGTTATCACTAAAAGCCAACATGGCTTTGTCAAAAACAGATCGTGCCAGACAAACCTTATTGCATTCTTTGACCAAGTGACAAAACTAGTGGACCAGAAGAATGCTGTAGATATAATTTACTTGGACTTCAGTAAGGCATTTGATAAAGTAGGTCACAACCTACTACTTGATAAGATAGAAAAATGTGGGTTACATAGCATCACCACCAGATGGATTCGTAGCTGGCTGACAGGCCGTACTCAGTGTGTGGTCCTCCATGGAACCGCATCTACATGGAAGGAAGTGTGTAGTGGGGTGCCCCAGGGCTCTGTTCTGGGCCCAGTGCTCTTCAACATCTTCATCAACGATTTGGATGAGGGGATAGATGGGGAACTCATCAAATTTGCAGATGACACCAAGCTGGCAGGAATAGCCAATACTCCAGAATATAGGCTTAAGATACAGGAGGATCTGGACAGACTGGAACACTGGGCACTATATAACAAAATGAAATTCAATTGTGAAAAAAGTAAGGTTTTACATTTAGGCAGGAAAAATCAAATGCACAGGTATAGTATAGGTGGTAACTTGCTCGATAGTAGTAACTGTGAGAGAGATCTCGGAGTCCTAGTGGACAATCACTTCAATATGAGCCAGCAGTGTGCTGCAGCTGCCAAAAAAGCCAACACAGTGCTAGGCTGCATTAACAGAGGGATAGAATCAAGATCGCGTGAAGTACTAATACCACTTTACAATGCCTTGGTAAGGCCACACCTGGAATACTGCATCCAGTTTTGGTCACCACGATGTAAAAAAGATGTCGAGACTCTAGAAAGAGTACAGAGAAGAGCACCAAAGATGATTGGGGGACTGGAGGCTAAAACATATAGGGAAAGGTTGCTGGAATTGGGTATGTGTAGTTTAATGAAGAGAAGGGTGAGGGGTGACATGATAGCAGGGTTCCAGCATCTCAGGGGTTACCACAAAGAAGAGGGAGTCAAGCTATTATCCAAAGCACCTGAAAGCAGGACAAGAAGCAACAGATGGAAACTAATCAAGGAGAGAAGCAACCTAGAACTAAGGAGAAACTTCCTGACAGTTAGAACAATTAACCAGTGGAACAACCTGCCTCCAGAAGTGGTGAATGCTCCAACACTGGAAGTTTTTAAGAAGAGGGCAGCCATTTTTCTGAAATGGTATAGGGTTTCCTGCCTTAGCAGGGGGTTGGACTAGATGACCTCAAACTACTTCTTCTTCTTCTTCTTCTTCTTCTTCTTCTTCTTCTTCTTCTTCTTCTTCTTCTTCTTCTTCTTCTTCTTCTTCTTCTTCTTCTTCTTCTTCTTCTTCTTCTTATTATTATTATTATTATTATTATTATTATTATTATTATTATTATTATTATTATTATTTGATTGTTGAGAATTGCTAAACTTGTAGGACTAGCCATCTGCTTACTACAGCTGTAGTTTTCCCCTGGCAAGTGACTTCCAGAGTGATGTGTAGTAAAATAAACTTTGAAAATGTCTGTAGAGATGTGCATGTGTTAATGGAATTCCAGTGTTTTTATATGTAATCTTAGATTTCTAGTCCTTCAGAATTGAACATTTTTGTTAGGTGGTAACAGAAAAACTAAAAATGATGAATATACTGAAAGTTTTAATAAATGTTTATGGAAGATACTCTGAAAGTTACATCTAATATTTATGCTTGCCTCCAGAAGAAATCATTTAATTATTTGAAGGTGGGTGTTACACAAGTTCATGGATCATTTTGGAAGCCACATTTGGCAAACAAAATGAATAGGAAAAAAATACTGTTTTCTGTAATTTTTTCTTTTGCTTTTGTTGTATCAAACTGAAGAGTTTCCTGAAATCAGCAAAATTAGACCAGACTATGTGTTGACTTAGAAATTTTCATTTCAAACTTCTCATGGAAAACTGATAAAGTTGAAAACTTCTAAGCTGCCCTTTACAGTTTCTGTCAAAATATGTATTGATAGGTATTGAGAAAAAGATATTTAATAGAAGATGAAGGAAACATACAAATGAGAATATATTGTTATTCAGCAGAATAATCTACATGCTTAAAATTAGCTTTTCATTGAATGCCATTGGCAGAGTAGATAACAAAAGATGTCCAAGTTTTTCTTATATTGTATCTACATGAAACTATAAAGTTATGAAATATTTGAAAGCTAGTAAAATTTCAAATTAATGTGGATTCTCAAATGAATTGTATTGCCCACTGTTTTCTGTAGCTATCCGAATTATTATGTTCTTCAACTTGTTTAGCTGACCGTAATAACACACCTTATTTCTCATAATGAACAGTATGTCATGTATATAAAATACTGAGTCTGAGAAGTTATCTCACAATTTTTGATTTTTGCTAAAATTCTTCATTTATCCAGAAGAACAAATAACAATATATTTTACATGTGGAGGAAATATATTCATTTTTTCTGAATAATACATTGAAATCTGAGCTTTAATAATATTGTGGGTATTAATTGCATTTTTATTTTAAATTAACATATGAAATTAAATATAATTTTAAACAAGATCTATATTGTTATCAAGAAATTATATTCAGAAACAAAAAAGAAGCATCCCTTAAGTAGGAGGACATTAGGAAAAAAGTACAAATTTCAGGATCTTACAAGCCAGCAAATCACTCCGAACTCTGATGGGAAAGAAAGAAGCAAAAGGAGAATAGAAGAGAATAGAATTCTTTATTGGCCAAGTGTGGTTGGACACACAAGGAATTTGTCTCCAGTGCATAAACTCTCAGTGCACATACAAGTAATAATGATAATCATGATCATAAACAACATGAAAATGAATCCACCATAAATTGTAAAATACAACAATCATAAATCATAAATACAACACTTAAGTGAATACTAGCTAAACAAACAACATAAATCATGCTAGGATACTAAAAAGCAGTATAAATTGTAAGCTGGTGCTCCTCAGAAGAATCCTGGATTATGATCCTGTATCAATGAGAATATCTTACTCTGATTGACTTCTCTTTTCACTAAGGATTTCAAACGTTGCAAGGAGCAGCCATATTTTCAGAATCACAATCTCTCATCTTGAGAAGGGTTTATGGCAGCAACACTGTTTTTGCTTTGTTTCTACAAGAGTCATCAGCTTTGTGGCATTACAAGACAAAAGGCCTAGGGAATCAGCTTTGATTGCCATTTTCTTCCCACAGATTAATCTTGTAAATCGATTGTGGGGGACATTTTGCCCTCCATGATTTTGAAAGTATTAAAAATTGCTCAAATGCTGTTTATCCTTAACTGAATGCATGTTGCTGCACTTCATAAATTTCATATTAGTATTACCTAATTAATTATATTTTTATGCACTCAGCCATAAATTAATTATGTCTCACTCTATTAGCCAAAATAATAATCAAAATACATTTTTAGGTTTGTACCTAATTTGCAGTGATGGAAACATAATTAGTTCTTTAAAATAATGCTCATTATTATACTCATTGTGTTTTAAAAAATTAAAACAAATTAATTTTGATATTCAATAAAAATAGTTTTAATATTTATAGTGGCAAATCCCATGTTGAATGAAAGATATCATAAACTAGGGCTACTGGTTTATTGTAAGCTTTTTGTTTAGCAACCCTGACAATACAAGTAGGGATTTTTAAATTTTAAACGTTGCATGTCTCTTCTGCCCATCTGTATTTACACAGTAGCTGCAATTCACATTTTTTGTTGTCTGATGCTGAAGATGTAAAGATAAATCTCTAAAACAGCAGCATTTTGCAATTCTGATACCTAATGAATTGATGACAAGATATTTTTTAAGTAACATTTTGAAAGCTCACTCCTATTCCTACATAATTATATGAAGCATTGTAACAAATCACTGCACTTTTAAAAGATCTCACAAGAACAGGAATGTCAGTTGCAGTGATCTGGCCAAAATCCAGAACCAGTAATTAGGTTGTGCTATTCTGAATTCCGCTTTCTGCAGTTTCAGTTGAGTATTATGCCTATTATTTATTTACAAACATATATATGAAGAATGATCATTTGCAGCACAGTATTATTTGCTTTGCATAATAGCAAAATTTGCCTTTCCTAAAATTTGGTGCACCAATAAATACTAAAATGGGTCATAACAAATAGGCAACAAGGTGGACATTGGATTAAAGAGAGGAAGCAGATAGTGGAGGGTGTACATTGGTACTAGTATCAAATGGAGGAAGAACAAGGAAATGACAAAAGTTATAAATGTTTTAAATAAAAAATAAATGGCACAGATCTACTTTTATAAGGTTTGCAGACAAGGCATTATACAACCCCCAAAACTGACTTTACAAATGAGAGAAGACAGTAAAAGTGCATGACGGTAAATTTAGACTATTCTTGAGAACAGACAGGAAGTGACTTGCAGAGAGATAATTTTGTATTTCCTTGTTCCCTTCGGTTTGTTTATCTGAGCCCACAGTACGTTCATCTCAATGAATATTGTATATTTGATATATCTCAGGCCTGTTCTACCTGGACTTACTCTTTTATGCCTTTCCTAAAGCCATTGCCACTAACTAACAGATTGGAAGTATTCCCAGGAGGAAAAAAGGAGAAAAATTAGTGAATAGAATAGTTTATTAACTGATTAAAAATAAAAAAACATAATTTGATTCTGGGATAAAATACAATTATAAAATACATATGTGGTAGTACAAGGAGCAAGCAATCAAATAAATGCATCTCCCTGAACAGGTACCTCAATTTGTTCGATGGTTCAGGTTCTTAGCTCAACTATTTTAGTTACAAACTTAGCATTGCTGCTTACAGTGTATGCATTAGAGCCCAGGAGAAATAAGACAATCTGTAATCAAGTCTGCTGTACTTTCCAGTAGGAATGATAAAGTATCTAAGCGAGCAAAGGGGGAGGGGCATATAATTGACAGTCAACAAAAAAATGCATGTTTGTAATGATATGGCAAGTCATGAAAAGCACCCATATTTGCCTATGGAGTCCAAGAAATCAAATCTTGCACTGGAATAGGCCCTAATTAAAAATTGTGTCAAACTCATTGAGAATTATTTTTCCAATTGGAAAATAGTCTTGTTCTTAGCCAACCAGCATAAAGGTCTATTTTTAGCCAATAGTTCCACGTCAGTTTGAGCACTGATATCTAGGACTCTATTTTTTTTACAAAAATATTTTTTTGAAAGAGAAAGGGAGCGGAGAACTATTACAGAAGTTTTGCTCAAGTGAACTCTTTTTCCTGTTTTCCTCCTCCCAAAGTTAAGGCCATTAATTATTGTTTGGTAACAATGAACAGAAATACTATTTTGTATCGATGTTTAATCATTTTATTTTAAAAACACTTATGTAGGATTTGAATCCTAAAAGTATATATATGAATAATTTTGATGAACAATAAATAAGATAGGCCTTGTGTCATCTTAGTCATTCTCTGAAGAGCAATTTTGTCCAATTTCAAATTAAAGATAAAGAACCAAAAAAGAGAGTCTGGGGAGAGTCTTTCAGAACATGAATATTTAAAAAACAAGTTTGAAGGTCAATTGTTTAAAGTAAGCTTGAATTTCATTTTCCTTTTGAAAATATATATTTAAATGCAAAAGAATATGTACATTTGTGCAAATGTACCTTAAACATTTTTATTGATGTGTAAATAGCTATGGTAAATCAATATATGCCTCCACTTCCCACTGATAGATTTTCACTATAGTATTTAGTTATGAATTTTCTCTTTTTTTTTAAAGAAAATGAAGAGAATGCATAATTTAGTAAGAATCTTAAATGTATTTCTAATTTGTAATTAGCATATATAAATAAAAAAGTAAAGTATTTTCTCTCAGATCATCATCAGTTCCCCAAATCTGCAGGAAAAGGTATTTTCCAGTCTAATTTCTTAAGGTGTTAAGAGTAAAATTTTAGGATTTCTGTTTGCAAAATACATTCATTATTCTCTGTAATCCTACCCAGATGTCTGATAGGTTTCATTATATGATTCTATCATTTTGTTTTTTGTTAAAAACACTAAAAGCAGGTTTTCTTTTTTAAAAAATCAAGTGTTCTGTAGAAATGTCGTAAGAAAAAAGATTAGAAAGAAAATGTAATTGTATTTAGTTGCTTTCTTATAAAAAAGCTCTTTTTCTGAAAATATACTTTGCTGTGGTCTATGTGCATTGGCTTTTTGCCCAGGTTATACATTTCGTTAATGATAGTGGTTTGATCCACCATGGTAGAGTATGAACAAGGATACATACTTTGCGTGTGCATCAACAGGATGAAAGGTCTAATTAAATGGGTGTTGCATGCATGTGAATGGGATTTAAGCAGTCCCAGATCTGTACATGACAGTCAAATGCTGGCAGAAAAAAGCCCGTTTCTTTTTACAGGCTGGATTGCAGTCTCCACTTCAGAATTTATTGTACTGGGATCCTTATTTAAATAATATTAAGAACAACATGTTGTGTGCGTTGCCCAATCCGGGATATAGGAAAAACTCAAGGGCAGATAAATCTGGGTAAAAAGAATTTTATATCTATTTTGCTGTAAACAAGCAAATTGAAGCTGCAAATGAAATACATTGGGTGGAGTTAATATCAGCTTTGTTTTATTGTGAGTGCTGTTTTCCAAGTTTATGTGAATGCAGATAAGGCCATCATGCTATGCTTGCAATTGAGAAACCATTGAAATGGTACCTAGCCAACTTAGAAGAATAAAAATAGTAATTTCTGTTTTCTAACTGTGTAAAAGAAATGTGCACAGAGAGAGCTGTTTGTAGCTAATAATACAATTATTATATTAATATCAGATCAGGGAAATCCAAATTCAAATCACTCATCCATGAAATTAGGTCAATTATTGGGTGGGATCTTTTTTTAAAAAAACCATGATTTGTTGAATAAACCATTTTGTTCTCAAATCACATTAACAATAAACCATATTCTTAAATCTATAGTTGCTGTGTAAGCATCTAGATCAGAGGTCTCCAACCTTTTGGGCACCAGGGACCGGTTACGTTTTTTCTGCAGACTGGAAGTGGCGTGGTTTTGTGCTGCCTGAATCCTGCAGATGGGGTTTTGCTTGTTTGTATGGCCTGGTGGCCCGCTACCAGTCCATAGCCCGAGGGTTGGGGACCCCTGATCTAGACCTTATCTAATTTGCCTTACTAAGTTACTGAAGGATAAAATAAGTAGCATAAGAATATAGCAGCCATTTTGAATTTCTTGTGGGAAGAATGTAATAAGATGAATAAATATATCAATGGACTTTTCTATAATAGAGACTGAATTTCTTGAATTCTTGAAATATTGTAGAAATCCAGGCTGCAGTGTGTGATGGTTGCATGTAGTCAGTCTTTTAAAGCATTATTTATATTGGCCCAGTTATAAGTATTTAGGCTGAATAACCAGGAAAAAGTTTCTCATCTCTAGATCTCAGCTACAGAGAAGAAAGTCCAGTGTGTCAAGGCACTATTTTTTATTGTGACTCAGTAAACACAATGTAAAACTCCACCAAAGCAGAAGGCCTGCCCAATACTCATGGTACTGTCAGGCACAAATAACCAGAATGACGTGAGCTGATCAAGGTTTTTCTTTATTGCTGCATGCCTATTTACAAGAATCTTGCATGACTGACTTCATTTTCAGGATTCTGGGGGAGGTAAGATCTGCATCGCTTCCTGTATCCTTGTCCTCCTTTTCACTTCTTCCATTCTAGTTGGAGATTTCACCACATTTGTGCTTGTAGTAGCCTCTGTATGTTTATTATATTTGGTCATATCAAAATGAGATTTGAGGGGTATATTTTTTGTGGGTTATTTCACCACCATTGTATCCTGCTTCTTTTTAAATCATCTAAAAATTGGGATATTATAATATTATTTATACAATAATGATGGCTTATTTCAACTGATTTATATATGCTTTTCTACTCTGATGAACACTCAAGGCACCTAATAAAATTTAAACAGAAGAACAGATTATTTAAAAAAATAGATTAAAAAGTAAACTCATCAGAGCAATTTTAACTTGCATATTTATATGTTACTTTTTGTTGATTATGTGCCACTAAATTGCTTTCAACTCCTAGTACCAGATAGATGTTCTACAAGGTTCTTAACTTATATATGTGTTCTTCCAAAACTCCCAATGTTTTTTTCATCTCCACTATAACTGAGTCCATCTAATTTGCTGTTGGTCAGCCTTTTGTCTCTTCCCTTTCATTTTTCCCAGCAATAGAGTGTTCTCCAGGGAACTGGGTCTTCATATAATGTATTTGAAGTTAGCTCATTTGAGCCTGGTCTTTTGTGTATTGAGTGAGAACTCTGGGTTTATTTGATGATGCATTGGTTTATTTTCTTGGCTGCCCATGGTATTTTATGGAATTCTCTCCAATATCAAGTTCAAAACCATCAATACTTTTGTAGTTCTGCCTTTTGAAAATCCAAATTACAGGAAATGTAATTGTTCTGTTCTGATAAATGTAGGAATAAACACGCAATAGGATCTGCATATCTAGTCTGTGGTGTATTTCTTGACTGCTTATTCTTTATTATTGATGGTTGATCTAGACATTATCTACCACTTCGATGTCTTCATTGTCTTTTGTCATAGTTTGGTCTTCTTTATAGTTAATTGTAGTCCCATCTTTCACTGAGCTCTTTGATTCTTTTTATTAGAGTTTGCAGATGCTTTGCATTTTCAGCTATCAGAGTAATTTCATCAGCATGGGGCAAATTATTGTTTCCTATTCTTTTTTCTGATTCAGAATACTATAGGCTGCAGCAAAACCACATATCTGTGTTGTTTTCTATGCCCCATGTCCAGGAGTATTCAGAGAGGAAGTTTAAAAAAAAAGTCAAGATAGCAGCCATGACTGCACAAATGAACCCTCACTATTTTTTTTATATGCATTGCACTCTTTACAGATGCTCCCACTTCCTTCCTTTATATAACTCCCATCTTGCCGGTTTTCTACACACTGATAAACTCTAGTTTCTTATATATATTCATAGCAGGCATGCAAGGTTCAAATGACTTCTAACAGCAAGTGTCCATCCTGTACTAAGTTGCTGATAAAAGGCTTTCTCCTCCCTGTCTCTTATTTTTCATACACACCAATAATTCTTGGCCATTCTCTGAAGCAGTGGCTGTTTTCCCCAGAGAAGATGATGCTATGATTAGATGTAAACAAGAAAATTGTGTGTTGTAGCTTTGGAGAAGCTTTTCTTATCACAGATAAATTTAGTTTAATAATTTGATAGATTATCCCAATGTCTTGAAAATAATGTGTAAGATTGGCCTCAGAGGGTGTTTTAAATCAAGATTGTTTCATCAACTTGCTCTACTTTTGATATTAGGCCATCTGGGTTTATTGAAAGTAAACCAACAGGGGTATTATTTTCTATTCTGTCTTTTGCTTAGGCATGGAATACAACATAGCTTTATAACATCAGTATTTGGTAGTGGTTGTACTATGCTTTTCCAAGTAACAAAGCGGAAAGCATAACGGTTCCATTCATGGTTCTTTATGGACTGATAACAGTTTAAGCTCTGAAATATTTCAATAAGATGCATCTTGGTGTTATTCGAAAAACAAAACTAAAGAACATTTCACCACTACTACTACCACCATCTGGCATTATTTTGGGGTAAAGGATAATGATGTGGAAGAGGTATATTGCTTGCTATTTTAAACATAACACTAAGTCAAAACATTGTGTTAATAAAACATGTTGGATTGATGCAGTTGTTGATAGCTAGAATTAGGGATATCACATATACTAGAGTGCAAAAATGCTATGAACAAAGGAATCTTTTGATTCAGTTTTGACTGAGATCCTTGTTCCATTTTGGATGATATGTCTCTTCTGGTTGGCACCAATTCTTCTTTAAGGCAGAAAACATTCTTAGCCCTCTTCTCTCACAGCTGCCAGGATTTTAAACTTAGTCATAACTTTGTTCCTTTCTATTGGAATCAAAAGCGATTCACAGAACTGTTAGGAGCCAAACTTTCGTTTCTGCATTGTGATGTCTCATTTCAGTATTTTTGAATGTTTATGTTGAATCATAATGGCTCATTTCAGCATTTCTAAAGATTTATGTTAAAAAAGATGTATCACTGATACACCTTTATCTGTGGTAGGATTAAAATAGAAAATCTTCTGTTTTTAAAAAAGCTTAATGTCAAAAGTGGCTGTGATTTCATGGCAAAGAGAGGTAAAATGGAGAAAGAGCAACGCAGAAGAAACTATGATGTCATTTGCAGAGACAGAGGAAACCAGTTTGGTCTTAATCAGCTCTTACTGAGGGTAGCATATGTTTATTGATTCCACTGGCTTGATATTGTGACATATTCTTAACTACTCTGATACATTTTCCTATATTTTCTCCTTAATTAATCACATTTAATCAGTTTCCAAAATTAATTAGTGGTATGACTTGCCTCCAGAACTTGTGGGTGCTCTGACACTGGAGGTTTTTAAGAAGAGATTGGACAAACATTCGCCTGAAATAGTTGGTCTAGAACAGGCATGTCAAACTCGCGACGTCATATGACGTATTGGGACTTTTTCCCCATTGCCGGCAATGGGGTGGGCGTGGTTTTGCTGTGATGCATCCGGCCCGCAGGCTGGCAGTTTGACATGCCTGGTCTAGAAGATGTCCTAGGTCCTTTCCAATTCTTTCTATTATTCCTTTGGTGAATCCTGCAACCCATGCGCTTTGAGAACTTAAATATGTACTTAAAGAATTAAAATACTTCCTAGAGCTGTTCATTCAAATTGCCATTCATATTTCCTGCTGATATGTGATAGTGTATGTGTTATTTGCCTGAATTTGAATGAATAATATACAGATAGTCCTCAGCTTACAACCATGGTTTAGCGACCATTCAAAGTTACTGAAAATAGTGACTTACAACCAATCTTCATGGTTAAAACTGCTGCAGAATCCTCATAGTCATGTGATCAGCATTCAGGTGCTTAGTAGCCGGCATGAATTTATGACAGTTGCGGTGTCCTAGGATCATGTAATCAACATTTGTGACCACATCAGCCAGCTTATTTCAAGCAAAGCCAATGACAGAAGTCAGATTCACTTAATAACCATGGCAAAAAAGGTAACAAAATTGAGTGCAACTCATTCACCTTCCTTAGCAATAAAAATTCAGGACACAATTGTGGTCATAAGGCGAAGACCACCTGTAATATACAAGGGAATCTTCATGCACAGAAGGTGAGAACTCGGTGTGTACAAAGTGTGTTCCTGACTTTGGAAAAAGAGTAAAAGAAAATTTAAGTGAGATGTAATGATGATGTAACTATTAACCATGTTGAGTGGCCCGTCTTCTTCTTGAACAACCAGCAGGAATTGACACAATTCCATGCTGCACTGATGAACTTGCTTTTGGAGGCAGCTGGATGACCTAATGAAAATATATATTCTGAGCATAAGGAAGGCTAGCTAAGTTCAGCAAATGTGTAAAAATCTTACAATTCTAAGTTCACGTTTGATTCTACAGCTTTTGTAGTTGCTATTTGATTCAGTTTTTTTTCCTCTCCTTGTTCCTGTCTAGTACACCAGCATCTCCAGAGGCTTCCTTAGCCCCTGGCAATCTTTTGAAGCAGGTGTTTTGTTCTTGCTATAGTTGCATTATCTCAAGTTGGCCCTTCCTTAATTAAATAATTACAAAGCCAAATATCTGTTATTAGAGTCTGTCCACTAAACACACAGAGCTTCCAGTTCAGTTTATCCCACTTGGAATTATACACAAACAAGAATTTGGGATGAAGGTCAGGTCTTAAATTCCTGGTGGCAAGTAATGTTAAGGAATGTGTGGGTGTTAAGAAGCAAAGGGCAGTCTGCTTTGATTAGAGAAGGCAAAAGGTCATCTACCTCTATAAGAAGCATAAACAGTATAAGTATATATTGAAAACAAGTTACCTAAGGTAATCTGAAAACAATGATTGTGAAATCCAAAGCAACAGATGTTAACAAAATTAGCTGTGAGAAGCTATTGAACATGTGAACTGGTTTGTAAATAAGATGATATGAAGCATGAAAGATTTTTCTAAAACCATTATTTAATATAAAGGACAGAATATTAAAACGTAAATATATTGCAGTAAATCTTTTGGATTTAGCCATTTATTATTATGGTTAAGGGGAAGTTATTTGATGTCCTATGTTACTCAGAGTTTTTTTTTAAACACTGAGGTTGTTTATAAGTACTCTAAAAAAATCAACATGGTTGTGATTAGAAAAGAAAATCAGTTGTAAGCAATAAAGCATTCTGGAGCAGTTTAGTGACTGATATAATAAGAACCAGATCCTGAAGGATATAAAACAGAACTACTGTAAATATTCAATTGTCCACTGAATTGCTGCAGACAATAAGGTTTACTTGTATTGTCCATATGTCTATTTTAAAGCTCCTACTCACTGAGCAGTATTTTTTCCCCAATGTTTTCATCGTTTGGGTTTTGAAATATTGATAGTGGATCCATGTGATGGCTGTTTTTTCATTCTGAGAGGAGAATGTGATTAGCCTTTCTCTGTTGTCTACTGCAGTGGCTCCCAACCTTTACAGCACCAGGAACTGGTTCCATGGAGAGAAGTTTTTCCATGGACTAGAGGGGGCAAGGTTTTGTGTGTTGCCTGCATCACTTGTTTGCATGGCCTGGTTGCTGGCATGTCGTCCCCGGTGCCGGTCCAGAGACTGGTGGTTGAGGATCCCAGGTCTACTGCATAACTGAGGGTTTTTTTGTTGCATGTAGGTTCTGCAGAGTTTATTGAAAAAGGAAAGCCATAGCAGTTTGTTCTGAAGAAGCAAACACCCTATGAGATCAGTAAATAGTGTACAGGTGGCCCTTGAGCCCAATATTTTCATTGCTACACAAGACAGTCATTAAATGAGTTGTACCCAGTTTTACAATGTTTTTTGCCACAGTTGTTCAGCAAATCACTCCAGTTGTTAAATAAACCATGTGGTTGTTAAGTGTATCTGGCTTTCTCCATTGACTTTGCTTGTTGGAAGCTGGCTGAGAAGGTCACAGATGTGATCACTATGGCCTTGGAATAGTACAACTGTGGATAGATAGGTAGGTGGATAAATATGATATGTGTGTGTGTATGTCGGTTACCAAGTACCCAAATTTTGATCACATGACCACACGGATGCTGCAATAGTTGCAAATGTGAAAACAGTCATTAGTCACTGTTTTCAGTGCTGTTGTAATTTCAAATAATTGTAAATGAACGCTTGTAAGTCAAGGACTTACCTGCATGCAGTTTCCTTCCACTGAATTAAATCATTGCTTGTCTGCCAGCATTGGTATTGTCTGCGTGGCATGACAAATACTTTGTTGGAGACGAGAATGCTGATTTTTCCCAGCATTATGCAACCTCAACTCCCAGAATTCCCTAGCCAGCATGAGAAATCCATGTGTCTTAAATTGTCAAGGTTGGAAAACCCTGAGCTAGAGTTTAAAGATAAAATCTTACGTGTACAATGTAAGTACTTGTCTATAGATAAATAGACTTGAATCACTACCACACTGCTGCAACATTTTGGCTCCTGTGTGTATTTGAGAAGATTACTCCACCCACCCACATTTTAATCTTTAATCAAGCAAACAAGCTTTAACATAACTTGGCACTTCTTATTCATCATTGGAGATCATTTAATAATCATTCTCATAAGAGTTTCTTGTATGTCTTGAGAACAACCTCATGTTGGCACTCATTTTCTGGATTGTGTTAAACTGTGGAAGACTGAGCAGCTGTTTACAGATGTTTGGCAGCCACATTCTTAACAGCTGTTCACATACAATCAACAATATATAGCCCTGTAAATAATAGTCCATTCTTTACAACTCAGCTTTTCAAAAGAAATGGATATGATTATGATACACTTAATATGTAATTATTTTTCAATTGCAGTAACATGGCAAAAAAATATTGCATCATATTTCAAGTAAAACAGAAATAAAACCTGCATTTTTAAAAACTATCTATTTCTTCCCATATCAGCATTCATTTCCTTTTGGCCTTTTGGGACTTAAACCTTGGTACTCCCTGAATTTTTTTCTTAGAACATAATTGTTTTAAACATCCTGCCAGCACACAAAACAATAGCTGAAGATGCAGTTACACTTTAAGAATTGTTATTTAATTATAATAGTAGAGGCTTTGCCAATGGATTCTGGTGCCTGATATCTGTAAATCATTCTCACATTTTTATTTCAACAAAGTGTCATTTTATGTAGCAATATTTTGTTTAAGCTCCCTCTTTCCTCTTTGTCAGCAGTCCAGGAAATATGCAAGCCTTACCAGTTTGAATGCAGGAATTTTCCTAATATAAGTAGCTTCTTATGTTGTCAATTTTCAGTCATGCAATTTGTGAATTTTTCTTTTAAAACGTAAAACTGGATCAGATTGTAGATTGTTTCAGAAGAATGGCATAATTGCACCATCCTTTAAACAGGGAAAGTAAATAGATTTTATCTGAAATTATTACTTTATTTCGTCTAGGCAAGGATCATGTGAACTCAGTTTTCTGGGATATAAATGGATGGACAGGTGTGAATTTAATATGCTCTACTTCAGGTTCTCAGTGTGGTATAGATATTAGTCTGTTTTTCTAACCCTGTGGAAGGAGAAATTATGAAGCCAATAGACTGGAATTGCTGATTTCTTTTAAAAAGAAAACACTATGTATGTACATTGTGGGTGGGGTAGTTTTGAATGGGATTAACAAACCTACTTTCAAATTAAAGTGTTTTGTATTGGTCAGAACACACTTGTTCATTTCTACCATCTTGGATATACAGAGTCTTAATACAGGTAGTCCTCAAGCTGCAAACACAATGTGACTGCATTGCTTGGCAATGGGAATCTTGGCATCTACTGTTGCCATTGTTAGCTGAGGACCTACTGAATTGGTTCCACTCATCCCTAAGTCTCAGATCTTCCAAGATAAGAGTTTTCCTCAGTTGCCTTCCCCCCCACCCCCCCATACATACACTTCTGCCCTTTAGGTTACTTTTACCCTGCCTTGTGGGATGGCAAGCAACTGCTGAACTGCATTGTAGTGTGAAGCTGCAACAGCCCTGGGGATTGTACAAAGCCCAGCTATCCAGGAAATCTGGGGCTCAGCTCAGAAGAGCAGCATGGTGTGAAGCTCTGACACAACTACACTCACCACCCTATACTCAGCCACACCAGTTAACCATCATCCTTTTCATGCTCCTGCTCCTCCCCAGTCTGACCCATCACAATACAGCTGCTGGCCACATGACGCCTTCATCCCTGACCCTGCAAACAAATCATCATCTGCAGCCTTCAGAAGTAAGCTCATGTATCCAGCAGCTTCCTTGTAAATGGCAAGGTGGACATACCTCATCAGCAGCAGGAACAAGAAGACAGTGATGGCCAGCTGGGAATGATGGAATGCAGCACAGCAGGAGTTACAAAGTGCAAGGGCAAACAGGGAGAAAGAGTTAGGTAGGTGGGGGGTATGTGTTGGCAGTAACCATAATCATAATAGTAAAGTTGGAAGTGACCTTGGAGGTCATCTAGTCCAACCCTCTCCTCAGGCAGGAAACCCTATACCATTTCAGACAAATGGCAGTCCAGTCTCTTCTTAAAAACTTCCAGTGTTGGAGCATTCACAGCTTCTGGAGGCAGGTTGTTCTAATGGTTAATTGTTTTAACTGTCAGGAAGTTTCTCCTTAGTTCTAGGTTGCTTCTCTCCTTGATTAGTTTCCATCCATTGCTTCTTGTCCTGCCCTCAGGTGCTTTGGAGAATAGCTTGACTCCCTCTTCTTTGTGGCAGCCCTTGAGATATTGGAACACTGCTATCATGTCACCCCTCGCCCTTCTCTTCATTAAACTAGACATACCCAATTCCAGCAACCATTCCTTATATGTTTTAGCCTCCAGACCTCTAATCATCTTTGTTGCTCTTCTCTGTACTCTTGTCTCAACATCTTTTTTACATCATGGTGACCAAAACTGGATGCATATTCCAAGTGTGGCCTTACCAAGGCATTGTAAAGGGGTATTAATACTTCATGTGATCTTGATTCTATCCCTTTGTTAATGCAGCCTAGCACTGTGTTGGCTTTTTTGGCAGCTGCAGCACATTGCTGGCTCATATTGAAGTGATTGCCCACTAGGACTCTGAGATCCCTCTCACAGTTACTACTATTGAGCAAGGTACCACCTATACTATACCTGTGCATTTGATTTTTCCTGCCTAAATGTAGAACCTTACTTTTTTTACCATTGAATTTCATTTTGTTAGATAGTGCCCAGTGTTCAAGTCCTGGTGATCTGGTCCTGGTGATTTGAACTCCTCTAGGCTGGACAGGTGCTCACTCCAGTTGTAAGCGTGGGCAGACTGCCAACCATCCAAATTTTGATCAGGTGACTTCTGGGACTCTGCAACAGCCATTAAGTTTGGGATAGGGTATAAGTGCCATTCATTCAATACTACTATAATTTCAAATGATTGTTGTTTAACCACTTGTTTAATACTGACCCATATGGCTATATCTCATTATAAAAGAACATAGATATATAATGCTAGTGTTATAATAGTGCTGTTTTGCACATTTCCCTTCAGCGTTAACTAAAGCATTAACTAAAATGATAATTGAGCCTCTCATTTGAATTTTTTTTGGATAATAGAGATAAATGCATCTCTTAAACGCCAATGGGATGAATAGAATAAGGGCATTTCTGGACTTTCACATTATGCTGAGAAAGTTGTAGAACCATCTTTATTTCAATAAAAGGATACTATAATGGTAAAAATTATCAAAATAGTTTTGAAAATGAATTTTATTGGAACATTTGAAACTTAGTTCTTTCACATAAAATCCAAACTACGCTTGGTAATAAAGAGAATAATCATGCAAATCATTGTGATAAAAACCTGTGGAGGAATGTTTCTGGCTGAATATCCAGAATATTGTTTAAAATTTACATTCAGAGCTATTCACAAATTGAGATTATTGTATCTCCTTTTTTTCAAGAAATAAAAACTATTACTAATAAAATGCTGTTATTATGAATTGGGTGTCTATAAAACAAATACACACACACACACAATATTAAATAGCTTGCAGAAGTGATGTTCCTGGGGTACAATAGTTGTATACATCAACACACTGTAAAATGCAGGGATTTTAACTTGTGTTATGTAATGTTTTTTATATATAGACCTCTCCCCCTTCTTTTTATCTTGCTTTTTGTCATGGAGAAGAATTTAATCATGTAATATGTCTCATACTGAACTGTAAAAGGAATGTATGTCTTCATTTTTGCCTGGAAGAATAATTTACAGTATAATCCTGAGTTGAACTAGCAAAATGTTCAGGTAATGCTAATACATCAGCCTATATATACCAGCCAGCAGTAGCCATGGGGAGAACTGGGGATGCTCAGATGAAAGCAGTATCACAATGTCACCATGCAAATCCCAATCCTTTTCTGAGTGTGATATGTTGCTGTACACATGCCCCAAAGGGACATAGCTTGCCATGTGACAGGATGACCCTGCTTTTGTAATTGTGATAAAAAGCAGTGAGATCCTGGGAATGCCAGAGTATACAACATTTTCTGTGCATTTCCCCATTCAATCTGCCTTTTCTCCTCTGATCTGTGGTATAGCAGCCAAAGAAAAATGACTCTTTAAGTAGTGCTTTAAATTAGAGATGCAAATAACATGTTGCAAAGTCTTTTCCCCTCCTTTGTTATCAGGTTGCCATTTGGGCAGGAAGCAAAGATATTTCCCTTTGAACCTAGAATTCCTCTATTCCTTTTGACAGACTTTCAACTTCTATGCAGATTAGGTCATTAAATTAGGCAGAGGCTGAAGCAGCCTTCTTGCCTAATTTAACCTTGCCATGGTATTGAAAGAGATTTACTAATGTTGGGTGGCAATTTGGTAGGGAAAATAATCCTTCTAAGTCTCTGCTGAACTGCATGTCCTCAGGTTGCATGAGGTCGTAAAATTATTTCCAACTACCTTACCTGTTTGATAGCCTTTAGTATTATCATGTGTGGGTTATCTGGTATCCTCCATCTTAAAAGTCTCTTAGGGTAGTCTTCTGAAGTTTCCCGGGAGTGGGGAAAGATGTTCTCCATGCCACATCCGGATAGTCTATCTGGTGGTGTTTGTGTTGTAAGGATAAAAACAGAAGTTGATTCCACACATCATTTCTGGAAAATCTTGCATTTTCCTACTGTACAGCAAGAAAGAACCCAGTTTTTATGTCTCTTGTTCCAGCTGAAAATTCTTCATTTTAAATAAAACAATTTAGATGTGAACACAAAGACATTGTTTCCACCTTTCAAGTTGGCACGACTGCTGAGGAAACAGATGTGTGAACTGTCTCTGGACTAGGATGGTGAAAATGGCTAGATTCTGTTTGTAATGGAGTAACACCCTGTTCCATAAAGCTATCTGTTGCAAATAAAAAGCTTTAATTTTCTTACAGTTCAAATGTGATGTGTCTGTGTGTGGGTGTGCGGGTGTGTATGTTCTTTTTGTCAGGAGCTACCTTTTTTTCACATCCGCTATATTTCTGATTAAGATTATTGGAGCATGACTTCAGTGAGTTCTAAAATAGGCATATTAATCTCAGCCTCCATTCAGGGATATATTTTCACTGTAACTTAGTGATAAAAGCACCTCCCTCATCTACTCTGCCATGGCTTTTTTTGTGTGTGTGTCTGGACATATGTCTGAAATAATAATGAAAATATCCTCTTTATTCAGTTCAGGAGAACTCTGCACAAATAAGGGAAAAACAACACAATCTCTTTGAGGAAGCTGCTGTGCTTTAAAGATAAAATGCAAGGTGAAAACAAATACTTCTTAAAATGAACTGCATTTTTCTTCTGATAGGCTAGAGAATAAGGTGTGTGAGATGGGAAAAGAATAGAAATTCCTCTTAACTTCGGTATCTTTTCAGGATTTAATTTCATTCCTACATTTGGCAAAAGCAAATTAGAACTAACATTTAATAATGAGGCATGTAGTTTTATTAATGTCCACTTGCGTTCTGTATAATAATATTATAGTGCAGCATTTTATATTAGTTCTGTCCAGAATTTATAATGAATACTCCTAATAATTAATTTATTGAACAAAAAAAATGACAAATTATTACTGTGGTTATTCAGATCAGGGTTTTTTTTTCCTGTGAAGATGTAGCTGATCTGGATGTAAAAATACCAGTGGGAGAAATGCAGAAAGATGTAATTTAGAAATATGAAATGTATTGATTTCAATTTCTTTTGTTCTAAAACAGCAAGTAAATCATAGGAGCCAAAATGGCTGAAGGCATGCATAATGTTAAAATGGTCAGCTGAGAGGAAGGCAAAGCTCTAGGAATATCTCAGCAGGGATACAATGCCTGTTTTTGCATGTAAAACCACTCAAAAGGCTTTAATTATTTGAACCATCTTGCTGTCATCCCTGTGCCGTTGTTTCTTATGCCCTCCCACTAATTATTTCATCTGTAAGCATGCTATTTTTTGTACAAGTTACATCAGTGATACATATTTGTTATATAGGATAGCTGCATTATTTGTGTTCTTATATTTACACCTAATCTGGCATTAGAGTTTCATTGTTCACTGGAGTTTTATGTATTCATTTTAAAAAGCAAACAAAAAGCTATAATTGCAGAACAAATCATTAAAAAATAAACTAATGTTATATGACCTATTCTTGGCTAAAAAGAAGGATAAAATATTTTGAATAAACATTTATGCTTATATATATTTACTTGCTCTTAATTTTATTGAGCTTGCAGTTTTGAAAATAGAAGTGAATTTCTCCAATTTTCATTCTCATTCTGCTTCTGGTATATAATTAATGCTTGTCCTTTATTCCTTCCTCCTCCCCCCTCCCCACACCCAATATGTTAAAAGTTTGGTGGCAAAGTATATGGGAACATGAAAAAAGTAGTTTCCAGTTTTTAACAAAGGAATTAAAAACAGTTTTGTGCTGAGAATGACACCGCTAGATGCTAACTTATAAATTCATCTATAGCTTAACATTGACTTAATTTAGCCACTGTAGATAACCACCTATAACATACAGCTTTTTTTCTCCCCCAGATTCTGCTGATGTATGGTGAACAATTTGAAAATTTTCTTCTATAACCTCTTAAGAAAGCTATTATTTAAAGCATTTTACACTGACAACTTCTGTCTCCCAATTTGCTCAAATCACCTAATTCAGTGAATTATAACTGAGCCACAAATTGTCTGGGACCACAGCTAAAGCAATAAAAGAAAATAATCAAGTTATTTGGTTGAATAGGCAGTAACCATTGCTGTGCTTTCTTAGCCTTTTCATTAAACCTGAAAGAAACTTTGTTCAGTTAATGAATCTTAGTTAACTTAAGGATTTTGATTCATGATTGCTTACTTTAAACTTTAGAGTTTAGACAAATGCTTTATGTTTTGAAAGCAGTTCTGGGGTTTACTCTAGGGTCTACCATTATTTGAAATGTAAAGATAAATGAGTAAATAGACTTTCCTGAGAGTGAGCTGTAGCTTATTTTCAATCAGTAAAACATTCTTATACTTTAATGTATCTCAAATGTGTCAGATTTTGCTGATACATATCCTTTAGTTCAGGACTGCCAGCCCATGGGCCGGATGTGTCACACCAAAACCACCCCCACTCCATTGCCGTCAATGGGAAAAAAGTCCTGATAAGTCACATGATGTCACATGATGTCGCAAGTTGGACATGTCTGCTTTAGTTGGTGGTTTTTTTTAATCTCAAGAAATATAATAGCGAAAAAAGCAACATTTGAGAAGACAGACTTGATGATATAACTAATATATGTGGAAATAGGTGACAGCCTCACATGTTTTGTCCAATAAGTTATCTGTTCCTCTGCTAACTGTTGGAAGTCAGTTGACTATAGTATCCAAAATTTCTTCCTGTTTTATTTTGTTTATTGTCTTTCTATTCTAGGATTACCTGACTGGACTGTAAAAATGCATGCAACAGTTAAATTGCATTAAATACAGAAGATTCTTAATTGATGCAGTCCAGAGTTTTAAAGGCCAGTAGCCCTGTTTTACATTCTGCTTTTCAGCCAATATTATTTTATAATTAAAATACACTAGAATCTATTTAAACCTAGGTCTGAACTTAGAGAAGCTCTTGGGAAAGTTGTTCTTTTGTTCATGAAAACTGCCTTCAGAATTGGCTGTTACCCAAATAGGCTTACAGGAAACTGAAATATGATTTAAACCATTATTTGAATAGACTTACAGGAAGTTTTATTTGCAGCTTTCTTCTGGATACAGTTCAGTAGCTTTCTGTGAGAAAGGACTACAGTTTTTTGTAAGTGGAATGACATAAATGGATCTTTATTGATGGAAATAGAAATATATTATCTAGAAATCCTACCATTTTATCTCTATTTTCCTTAGTGAGATGATCTCCAAATATTGTATAGATTTTATGACTGAAGCTGTTGGTGAGTTTAGCTGATTTTAAATAATTGTGGAACATTGTGTTGAAAAGAACTGTTGAAATTATTTTGTTTTCCCAATAATTGGAGCAAATAAAAACAAGTAATACTTGGAGACTTGCATTATATGCATTTGAAGAAAGATATTATCTAAATTAAAACCATGAGAGATGCCCCAGCAAGATGCATTTTTGTTGCAAATCATGGGTTTGGCAGCATTTAAGAAATAATGCATCTATAATCAATGACACTGCAAACATTTGAATAAAATAAGTTTCATGTAATAGGGAGCTCCTCTGTTATATTAACATTTTTTATTTTTCCTCTAAGTAGCAAAGAAATTTTTGGGGCCAGGGGAAAACTTTATGGCAGAATTAAAAGACTGCTGTTGGAGATTTTGAATGCATTGAAAAAGTGAGGATTGTTTCAGATCTTTTATTAGGAAATTTAATAGTTGAGAAATATGTGATCTTGAGATTGCCATAGGGTACAAATAGCTACACATTGGATGATTAAATTGCTTCAATGTATATTTTTACAAATACTAGGTTCATCGTCTTTTGAGGTGAATAATTTTTGCCTAAGACACAGTCCTTGGGCATAATTATCTGTGATATTTACTTATTTCTCATAGAATTATCTCGTCATCTCTCAAGCCAAGCAGAGCAGTCTAGTAAAAACCCACATTGATACCAAAGTGGTGTTATGTTGGGTTTATGCACATGACCACAATTTTTGTAGTGATGATATACCAAGTATGGTACCCTCTTCATCCCCTGGACACACCATTTGAAACTCTGACCAATACCTACCATGTAACCTCTTACCTATAGGTACTTCAGATTCCAGAATCTCAAAACTCATCCATGATTTGGGAGCAAATGTGTTCAGGGGATGAAGAGGGTACCATACTTGGTATATTGTCACTGCAAAAATTATGGTCATTTGCATAAACCCAACATAACACCACTTTGGTATCAATGTGGGATTTTACTAGACTGCTCTGATTGAGAGATGATAAGATAACTCCACCAAGCATGGTACCCTCTTCTCCCCTGGACACTTTTGCTCCCAAATCATGGATGACCTTTGAGATTCTGGAATCTGAAGTACCTCTAAGTACCATGGTAGATATGGGTCAAAGTTTCAAATGGTGTTACCAGGGTAAAAAAAAAAGTGATGACAACAATGTTCATTTGCAAAGAGGGAGGATTAATCTTTTATTAAAAAAGCCTGAACCTAGCAGTTTTACAAATTGTAGACCCTTTTCATTCATTTAGCATGGCTCACTGGACTTCAGTGAACTTGAATTATTTCCTCCAAACCAGCTTCTTCTCCTCCTCCTCCCCCTCCTCCCCCCCTCCTATTATTATTATTATATTATTTTGATCAAGATCATTGAGTTCTTCTAATGGAACTCCTTCATCTACATACAGAGTCACAATTTAGGTGAATCTCGCCTATTTTTTGGTGAAAAAATGGTGAAAAACATTTAGGCAAGAAAAACCAAATGTACAGGTATAGTATAGGTGGTACCTTGCTCAATAGTAGTAACTGTGAGAAGGATCTTGGAATCCTAGTGGGCAATCACTTAAATATGAGCCAGCAGTGTGCTGCAGCTGCCAAAAAAGCCAATACAGTGCTAGGCTGCATTAACAAAGGGATAGAATGAAGATCACGTGAAGTGTTAATACCACTTTACAATGCCTTGGTACGGCCACACTTTGAATACTGCATCCAGTTTTGGTCACCACGATGTAAAAAAGATGTTGAGACGAGTACAGAGAAGAGCAACAAAGATGATTAGGGGACTGGAGGCTAAAACATAAGGAACAGTTGCTAGAATTGGTATGTCTAGTTTAATGAAGAGAAGGGCGAGGGGTGACATGATAGCAGTGTTCCAATATCAGAGGGGCTGCCACAAAGAAGAAGGAGTCAAGCTATTCTCCAAAGCACCTGAGGGTGGGACAAGAAGCAACGGATGGAAAATAAACAAGGAGAGAAGCAACCTATAACTAAGGAGAAACTTCCTGACAGATAGAACAATTAACCAGTGGAACAACCTGCCTCCAGAAGCTGTGAATGCTCCAACACTGGAAGTTTTTAAGAAGAGACTGGACAGCCATTCTCCGAAATGGTGTAGGGTTTCCTGCCTGAGCAGGGGGTTGGACTAGATGACCTCCAAGGTACCTTCCAACTACTACTACTACTACTACTACTACTACTACTACTACAACTGCTTCATCATCATCATCATCCATATTATTATTATTATTATTATTATTATTATTATTATTATTATTATTATTATTATTATTATTATTATTATTATTATTATTTGGTTGATCTCCAGATGTTTTAGGCTACAGTTGTCCACAGTTTCATATCCCATTGAGAAGAAGTGAAGCAGCCCTTTTTCTCCATTGCTGAACTACACAAAGCTCCAACTGACTGCAGATTTATTTATTTTTTGTTTATTGATAGTCCTTCTCTTGATCCTTGCTGTGACAGTGCTCATAGAAAATCACATTACTGAGGAAACATACCTTTAAGGCAGGGCTTTTCAACCTTTTCACCCATTGTACCACTTTTAGGATATGGCAACATCCAAGTACCACCAGTCGCCCAGCAAGATGTCAAAAACTTGATGACCAAAAAAAGGAAAAAAGTGATAAAGTACAGGTAGTCCTTGACTTACAACAGTTCACTTAGTGACTGTTTGAAGTTACAATGGCACTGAAAAAGTGCCCCCCAAGCCACAGCCTAGCAAGACACCTGCTTGCCTGCCCAGCGACACTCTTCCTCCCTTCCGAGGTTTTCATTGTTGTGAGCATTTCTGTTGAAGATTGACAGTGGGGGTGGGGTGGGGCGGTTGGATTTTATTCCCCCCGTCTGCTGGGTGGTTGCAGCAGGTTTTGGTCACTTCACATGACTGGGACACTGTGTCTGTCATAAATATGAATCAGTTGCCAAGCATCTGAATGTAAATCACAAGACCCTGGAGATGCTGCAACATTCCAGCTGATGGGTGCTTCTTCTGGGCTCAGAAGCGCCAGGATCAGTGCCAAACTCCAGCTGGAGCCTGGTGCTGATCCTGGTGCTTCTACTGAGCCCTGACAGCCCTGCAGCTCCAGCCATCTTGCTCAGGCTTGTGTGGTGCTGCCACTGGTTCAGCTCATTCCCCTCCCCCGTTACCACTTTTCTAGGATGGTCGCGTACCATCTGCCAGGTGCCAATGTACCACAGGTGGTACCCGTACCACTGGTTGAAAAGCCCTGCTTTAAGGAACATACCCTGCCATCAAAAAAAAAGTTTCTGCATTTTCTTATATCCAGTAAAAGTACTCTGTTCCCTAATATTGCAACAGACAGATTATGAAAGTGCACCAAAGTTCGCACAAATTGCAGTTCTAGAGTTGTGCAATTTAAGCTTGTATCATAAACCAGTTATACTGGATTTCTTTAGGTACAATGAGAAGATCCCTTTGGTCTTACTCCTGTTGTGTCAGCTTTTGATGTAAACCAAAGCAGGAAGCTAATTCTATAAGTTTGACTGGAACTGTTGATATAAGTTACGGTAACAGAATCTTGAAATCTTGACTGCATTTTTCCCTTTTTTCCTCTTCTATCCAGGAGAGTTAGGCCAAAGCCTGTCTGAATTTCTTTTTAATGTTTTCCTTGTTTCTTGGGCTTAAAGCATGTATTTTTACTTTTTTTATATAACAATCACTGCATAGTTTTTCCAAAGTGATCTTTGTAGTTCTTCCCAAATTGCTTCAGATTTATTGAAAAGTTTTCAATCTAAATTTGAGACTGCCAAGTTGTTTGAACTGGGTCAGTGATGTGATTGTTTGCAACTGTTGTGTCTTCTCATTTCCTTCCAGAAAGTTTATGACAGAAACACAGGTAGCCTTTGTATTGTGTCAGAACGCATTCTATCATCATCATCATCATCATCATCATCATTATCATTATCAATGTTGCCTAAATGTGTTATATGTATGTAAAATATGTTATATTTTAGTCCATCTTGTCTCCTGAAAAGTACTCAAAGTAACTTAACAAAATGCAACATTGCCATCATTCCAAAATGCCAGTCCAGAACGTTTACTGATCAATGCATTCAGTAATACTATTATACAGTATTTTAGATCCATTTTCTTTCTACTACTCCTTCTGCGTTTTGCCCTGAAAAACAAAGAGGATGGGGAAGCTACATCAGGTTTGCACTCTATGGTGATGATTTACCATAATTTCTTCATTCCATTTTTGAACTTCAGAAAAGAAAAAGTGAACAAAATAGGCATGTCCAATTTTATTTATCTGTATTTTTGAGATGGAGTGGAAAAAATGAGCTACAAGGCTCATTTTTCCCCCATTGAGTACATTATGAAATATCCTTCCTCTAATAACTAGGTTGACGCCTCATGTTGACCTTGCAGATGATTTTGAAGACCCTATTTTCCTGTTTTCAGGGAATATTTAAGATTGACTTTGCTTGGATGTCTTCTTTTAAATTAAGTATTATAATAGTCCTTACTACATTTTGTCTTTTGATGAGTTGTAAAGATTCAGTGGCATGCAGATTTAAAAAAATATGTAAATCATATCCCCTATAAATGGACATCAAGAAAAAATTTAGCCTTTGTTTCATTTGAACAGGAAAAATGGATGGTAATTCTGATTTCTTGCTCCTTAGCAATATGTATTTGGACTGGCATTTTGATTTTTACAATACTTTTATTTTAAATAATTTTATTTTAAAGTTTTGATTTTTAAAATTAATTAAAAGCTTTTAGCTATGTTTTTAATCTTGGAAAAGAAACAAGTAAACGAGCCAATTGGAGATCAGAACTAAGGTATAAAATAATTGTGATAATTGGCATTTAAATACAAGTGTTTCTTTTTTTAGAACAAGTATAATTTACAGTTGAACCATGTTGGGGGCAAGTGAAAACATTAATTTTTCTGGTATTTCTTTGGCTCAAAACACAATGCTTTAATTTTATACAGAATATGGGATTTGTTCAGTTGACAGACCTTCTGAGAAGCTGTTGATATTTGATAAGCAAACTGTTATTCTGACATTAATTAATTGTAATTGCTTTCTGACCCCATAACAATTAGCATAGACAAGAGATGCATTGCAATTGACATCACTTATTATGCACTTTATAAAATCAGTCCATTTTTATTAATGCCCTGCTCTTGAGCCTGGGATCTCCCTATTATTTGCATTGTACAGATTAACCTATTGCAGGGGTCCCCAACCACCTGGTCTGTGGACTGGTACTGAGCCACAGCATGTCAGCAACTGTTCTGCACAAACAAGCAAAGCCCCATCCATGGGATGCAGGCAGCACACAAAACCACGTACTCTCCAGTGCATATTAAAACCTTTCTCCATGGAACCGGTCCCTGATGCCCAAAAGGTTGGGGACCCCTGACCTATAGGATATATTATTTCAAAATATTGTAAACAGAAAGGAGCAGTTAACTTTAAGACGTTGAAGCCATAGAGGATGCTACAGTACCAGTGCCTTGTGTTGATATGTATTTGATTATGTTTGTTTAGAGTAAGGGTGTCATACTACCGGCTCGCGGGCCGGACCTGTCACAATGAAACCGCACCCACCCCATTGCCGGCAATGGAGAAAAAGCTCCGATATGTCGTGTGACGTCACATACGTCGCGAGTTTGACATGCCTGGTTTAGAGTATGCTTTCAGTGATGCTTATTGTCCCATTAGTTAGTCTCTCTCTATTTCTAATAATATGGAAAATACTGACCAAAGAAAATAGCTAGTCGATACGGGGAATAACACCCTGCTTGGAGCAACATGAAGTGCCATTTACATAGCAATCACCTCTAATGGCAGAAGGGTTATGTAATTACATTTTGGGGTTAAGAGAAGGCCTCAGTTGTATAGTATACATTCTTTATATGCACAAATTTAAAAAAATGTATTTCGGTGGGAAAAAACCACAGAGAGAGATCAGAGATCTGATTTCTCTTATATTATACCAGTGTCCCTGCTTCAATATAAGGCCACTTTGTCTATTTATGCCAGAGGTCTTCAACCTTTCCAGTCTTGAGGACTGGCGGGAAGGAGAGCAGCTTCAAAATTGGTGCGCGTGCATATGTGTGCAGCACTAGCAGCCCCATTTGTGCATGCAGCATCTGCTAGCGCTGTGTGCATGCACAAACAGCCACGCACTCCCCCATGGCGGCTAGTGGCACATGCACAAACACTGCAGACACCCGCCCCGTAGCATCCCTGTTCGTGCCCCGCACACATGCACAAATGGGGCCACTAGCACGAGTGGGGGGGGATGCATCCCCATGCGTGCGCACACTGGCCAACTGTTTCTGTGTCCTGCTGGCCAAGAGCCTACAGCCCAGGACCGGGCTCCGGACCATAGGTTGGGGACCCCTGATTTATGCTATCCTGATATTAACTTCTGTGGACCTGCATAAAAAAGGTGGGTAGATTAAGATGATTGATCCCAGATGTCTGATGGATCACTTTGTTTTTCAGGAGATGGTTGAGGATTTTCTTGCTTCTGAAGACTACCCAGAAAGTGCAACTGATAAGTGCTGAAATTTCAGCAGTGCTAAACCTCTATTGAGGTGCTACAGTTGTTGCCAATACATTACACTAATTTTGACACTTGCATCCATGTTACCTGGGAACATTGCAAATGAAGTCTGCTCAGCCTTTGTGATGGGCTTGGGAACTATTGCTTCCCTTCAGGATATGAAAGGGACAGAGATTAAGGGACTAACACTCTCTAATTGTCCTTTACCCATTTAATATTACCACTCAAGATATAGACATGTGCGTGTTCAGTCTTTGTAGGCTAGAGCACATGGTTATGTGCTGCTTGTTTTTAACTGGATGTTTTTAAGATATTTAAGAAGATTAATATCCTTATGCAAGCTGCCAAGAGTGTGTGGGTTTGGGTGCAACAGAAATTACGAAAATAAGTAGAGAAGAAGCCAATTGTTGCTAGACCAAAATGTTTGTCAAGCATAGAGTATGCATAAAAATCCCTGTCAATTTTTAATTCAAATGGAATTCTTTCCTGAAGTAGAATGACATAATGGTGTGTATGTAAACCTGGAAAAGATTCAGGAGCATGAGGACTTAATAGAGATCAGTTTTCTTAAAATTAGTTCCATGAAGAGCAGACTAGTGGCATTTCAGTGATACAAATTTATACAGTGAGAATGAATGCACAACAGCATTAACTTTCCAATAAGCTTCTGTTCCAATGGAAAAGAATATTTGTAGCCCAGGGTTCCTTGGTGCTCTCTGAGCTTGGTTGTTTTCTTGCAGATGTTTTATTCTCCATCAGATATATTGACTTAAACTGACAGTGTTTTAGAGTTTTTGGAAGGAAGATAGTATTCTAACACTAACTTTAATCTAGCTGCACAAATCATGTTTGCTTTATCTTCTTTACTAATGGCAGAAAGATGGGTCATCCCACCTGTCACTTGTGTATTTTGAGGGATCATTCCAGTTTTCATTGATCCCATTAGGAGAGTGTTGAAAAATATCCGTTACCATTTCTCAGTTGCCCTTTGGCACTATAGTTCAGTATGCAGATATATTACTCAAGAATTACAGAATTGAAATTATCCCCTGGTTCAACATGTTCAACCATCAAATCCCTAATAGTGAGAACATTGACTAAGTACTGTTAACATTACTTTTGAACCAATTGCTAATGCTTCCCCCCAGCTAGTCAGGTGATGCTGTGGTGGTGCTAGCTGAGTGTCTAAAGCAGGGGTCCCTAACCCCTGGTCCATGGACTGGCACCAGTCCATAGCATGCCAGAAACGGCTGTGCAAACAAACAAAGACCCATCCGTGGGATGTGGGCAACACATGAAACCACACCCCCTATGGTCTGCAGAAAAACCTCTCTCCACGGAACTGGTCCCTGATGCCCAAAAGGTTGGGGACTGCTGGTCTAAAGGCTCTAAAGATCTAGATGGGTCAATCCTAGTAAAATGGGAGTGCCTCTGGTTTTTGGCTTTCCAGGTATAGGAGGTATTAGGGTGGCACTTCCATAGGATGAGTTGGTGTGCAGTTTTGGGATTCTCTTAAGAGTCACAGCTTCTGCTTAAGGAGCAGTCATGGCTAGGAGGACTTTTACAAGATTCGTCTTGTGCAGCAGTTGAGCCTCTTCTTGGGCCAGAAGGCCTTGTTCATGGTCAGTCAAGCGTTGGTCACTTTCCATTTGGATTACTGCAATATTGCAATCGGAGCTATGATGGCACAATAGTTAGAATGCAGTACTGCAGGCTAACTCGCTGCTCACTGCCAGAAGTTCGATTCTGACCGGCTAAAGGTTGATTCAGCCTTCCATCCTTCTGGGGTCAGTAAAATGAGGACTCAGATTGTTGGGGACAATATGCTGACACTTTAAACTGCTTAGAGAAGACTATACCGCTGTGAAGCGCTATAAGTTGTGCTATTGCTAATACATTTCATGTGGGTTGTGAGCTCACGTAACATTTCTGTTACGTGAGCTGCACTAGCTCTCAGGTTCAAGAGAGTTTGAACTTGAGACTGTTTGAGGCTGTGTAGAGACTCCAGGCAGATTCTTCTTTTGACTCTACCCCCAGGTTCTGCCACTCCATGCTTTCTTCAGAATGCATCACTAACTTCTTTAAAAACTGATTTTTCTAGCCTGCAATGATTGTAGGTAATAAAAGTCCTATCTGTATATTCTGTCTGCTGTTTTGGAATAATTATGTAGCAGCTTTCTTGTTGCAACTTATTGGTCATAGCTTTTTAGATGGGCAAAAATTTGTTGGGGGAGGAAATCTGTAAAAACCTTATTATAAATGATAGAGCCGTGGTGGCGAAACTATTCCCTCTCTGTGGGCATGCGTGCCGTCACTCTAGACCTAGGCCTTCAGCTGGGTTTTATAAAATCTTTTCACTTTAGGCCTCCACCGCCATGTGCAAAAAAAAGGTTCAATCAATCAATCAATCTCAACTTCTCACGGGGAAAAAAAGATCTCGCAAAGTTGGAATTGATTGAACTTTTTAGTCCCACCCAGTCTGCTGTTACCACCGCAGCTACACCCACCCAATGGGCCACGGCCACCCAATGGGCCACACCCACCCAATGGGCCACACCTACCCGGCACCTGATGATACATATGTGGGTTTTGGGTTGCAATTTGGGCACCAGTCTCTAAAAGGTTCGCCATCACTGTGATAGAGCTTTACCTTGCCCCTTTTTGCTTTTTTTAAATGGATATTGTAAAACACATTTAAAATAGAATTTCTGTTTTTATGATCCTTATTATTCTGGGTACAGTCTTAATGTGGAAAGAGCTTTCTAACCAAGTATTTCAGAGTATTAGTGACACAATAAGTTATGTTAATAATAATCAACTGAAGAGAGCTTAAATGTCATGCTTACTGCATTCAGAGCTTATGAGAAAGTATGTGTCTTTTCATGAATGAGATTGGAGTTAGTGAATTTCACCCTTTTCCCCTCCTTGAGGTTGAGGATATTTAGAGGTTATAGAGAAGTTCAGATGGTTGCTAAAAAATCTTACAAATTAATGAATCTGTAAATAGTCCATCTTTAGTTGTGCTTATCTCCTCTGCCCTCATTGCAAACCCATTTTCCATTGTTCAGCGGTTCAGGAAACCATGACTGAAATGCAGACTTTTAATGCATTGAAAGAACTATAGGCATTTCTGGAAACAAAGGAGAAACTCCTGCATGCTTTGCAGCAGCTCTCAGGTCTGTTGTAAATTGCTGGGAGAGAGACATCCATGTTAGTATTTGAACATAATTAGAAAAGAAAAAGCAATTGGCCACAGCTTGTCTTCATGAATGAAGAACTGTCTTATTAGAGATATTGGATAAAATATTGAACTGTTATTTTATTAACAGAAATAGTGACAAGTGATACAGAAGTTGGCGTACTGCATATCTTTTCTTTGTTCCACAAGAGAACAGGAAAGGTTTCAGAACCTTCAAGTGCTTGGAATGCTAGTAAGAATCATTTTAAATAATTCAGGGAGGCCATCTTGCTTCAGGGGCTCAACGATGGTCTAAATCAAAGGTCTTCAAACTTAGCCCTTTTATGACTTGTGGACTTCGGCTGAGGAATTCTGTGTCAGGACCCACCCCAATTCACGTCTTAGGAAAACAAAAACTCTTTGAGTCAGTTCTAGTCCAAAAGGAATTTTTACTAGGACATGTTTGGTTGTGGAAATACAAGACAGGACCTGGTATTGTTTTACAGATTGAAACTTTATAAAGAGTTCCCGGTTTAACCCCCCTTCCCTCAACCCCATTTGGTCAGCCCCCCATCATTTACTTCGTGTCATCCCTTTCGTGGGAAAAAGGGAACTTCGGATGTTTTACAGTTATTGCCTTCTTCCTTTACAGATTCAAATGGAGACACAGGCCAGATGCCTTCTTCCCTAACCCTCCCCTTTGTTCCCCCAGTTCATAAGGTTTCCCTTGGTCTTTGAAATAACCTAAGGCAGGCTGAATCCACATCTGCTCCTCTTTCCTCGGGAGATGGCAGAATCCAGGGGGGGGGATAATGTTTTAAAAATACATTTATGAATGTGATATAAATGGATTCTGACATTCTGGGAGTTGAAGTCCACAAGTCATAAAAGGGCCAAGTTTGAAGACCCCTGATCTAAATATAGATAGATAATTGCATGGTGGAATCTCAGCTTCTCCTAAATAGATTGGACTATGATTTGGAGAGCTATTGTAGATACCATTTTAATGGCTGTAAAGTAGATGGAGTTACTGTATTTGTGGTTTATGTCTTCCAAGGAAGGTTTTGGTCCTC
This sequence comes from Vipera berus, assembly GCF_964194415.1. Classification (NCBI taxonomy): domain Eukaryota; kingdom Metazoa; phylum Chordata; class Lepidosauria; order Squamata; family Viperidae; genus Vipera; species Vipera berus. Next base: position 120,443,177 of record NC_138205.1, on the reverse strand, counting down.
CAAAATTTTAAAAGTGTTTTCTAGAAACATCTTCTGGTTGTCAGTAATACAGAACTCTATTTTTTAGATCAGATAATGTGATAGACATGGAAGTTACTGCTGTCTGTGTTCCCTTCCTGTATTCCAGAAATTCCAAAATTTCTGTGTTGAGTTTCATATATTGAGGAAGGAAGGAAGATAACAGATTGTATATGGAAAAGAAGAATTTGTTTTGCTCTTTAGCAGCCAGTTGAGTTGTAAGGAAATTGCAGATTAAAGGTAGATTGATTTTTGTATATAATATTATTTTACATATTTATCTGAACTAGTGTCCATAAGAACTATCTATTTGGCTAAATAGCACCAGCTTTATTGTGATTTAATTCTTTTCTAAGGGGGATCCCTTTATACTTTTTCAGTTTTCTGCCTGATAAATAACTTCATTAATCAGAAGTTGACTGCCTGCATGTTGGGTTATAAAACTAAACATACATTGTCTGATGCATCTTTACAAAGAAAATTAAAACAGTGGCTTTTAATGTTACTAAGTAAGACAATCTTATTTCCAATTGCTGTTTCTCTTGCAGTTCAGCAAGTGAAGGGGACATGGCACGTTTAACAAAACGGCGACAAGCAGATACTAAGGCTATCCAGCACCTTTGGTCAGCTATAGAAATCATCAGAAACCAGAAGCAAATTGCTAACATTGATCGTATTACAAAGTAAGTATCTTTTGAATAATAAAGCGATAGTATGAGCCAAGGAGAATTATGCAAATGGAGCATCATCACACAAAGATTTCCCCTTGCATAAGAATGATCCAGGTCCATGCTGTAAAGTCCCTGGATCGGGTACAAAATAGGTCAGTGGAGAAAGTACATTCAGAACTGCTCTGGATTTATCTGGTGGCTTGTTTTGCCAATAGTATCAAGTTGTAGGAAAATGTAAAATGCTTGTGGTCCAATTTAAAATAAATTTCCATTGTAAAGACTATGTAGCCTTGAATTTTTTTTTTACTGCCTATAAAGTATAAAAAAACTGTGAAAGAATTATATTTTTAGTTCAATAGAATTTCTCCTATGGAAATGTGTTGCATCTATCTGCTTTGAAACATAATGTTGAATGTCTGGGATGAGTCCAGAGACTAGTTAATGAATATATCTTTGTATATTTCAAATCCTGATTCAGTCTGTGACCTACTCAGCTAAAACAGAGCAGGTGATGGGGAATATTCAGGCGATGCGGTCAAGTAGAAAATTAGGGCTAGACAAATAATTTGATCCAGCATAAGATATCTCCCCCCCCAGGTATTCATCACAATGAGATGAAGGGAATAATGCATTTTGGCTGGGGTGTATAATGTCACTGAACTAAATTCCAGCATTGGCTAAGCTGGGAGTTGTTATGCAGCAATCTTTGAGGGCCACAAATTCTTCACTTCTGAACAATATTCTTTCCTTTCTTCTCCACATGGTAGGAAGGCAAATTAAATGTTTCTGTTTCAAATAATTGTCATTACATCTGAACATGATAAATTGTGGTTTGCAGTACTGTTATTTCTTGCAAACAAGGATCACAAACCATAATTCTATTTTGTGATCTTAATTTTGAGGCAAGCTGTATTTTGGATAAATGGGATCCAGATGATTTTGTAAAATGAGTTGCCACAAAATATAATTGCACCCTTTTGCAATGGAACATGAATAAAGGGAGGAGAATGTGCACAATCCTGAAGATTATGCCTGTCCTCGTATTCCATATCGTTTCTGAATATAATAATTGTGTCATGCAATGTGAATGCTCTTGGCCACAGTTCTCCAAGTTACTTCAAAGCAGAGGTTCTGCTTTAAGCAACCCTCTTTGTTGATGTTTGTTAATGTGTTGTGATTGTATTGTCACTGTTTGGTGTGGGTGATACAACAGCTGTTGTATCCTGGCCTCTAGATAGACATTCCACTTCACAGCGCCCTTTCTGGAGGTGAAAGTATTTGCTGAGTAAAAAGCTTATCGTACTTGTAGAATGGTTCATTGAAAGCAGTTGAGTATCCCTCATGATTAAAAGTGAGAAAAAACACTTCACATGAAATTTCTACTTTTCTACTTTTTCTAGAATGTGGTCCTTTATTCTTTTGTTCTTGGGATATAAAATCAGACTAAAACAGCTGAGCAGTTTCCTTAGCATTTTCCAGAAGAGCTAATGGCAAGACAATTGATTCTGCCATTTTGTAATACACAGGTAAATGTAACTGAGCTTGTAAACATTTGAGTACTTGGATATTTTTATTTACTTGCAGAGCTGAATTAAATTGCAATATGTCATGTAAAAGAAGGAAAGATTATGATATATTGATGCAACTTGCAGCTAAGGGATAAATTATATCGCAAAGTACATAATCAAGGTATCCTTTGTGCTACAGGAAAATGTGAAACCATAGTAAACTGGGGACGCATATATTCCATGAAACAGAGTGGCCAACAGGTTTTTTTGAACCATATCACAATTTCTCTTTAAATGTAAAAAAAAATAACTAATTAGTTCATCTCTTTGAAAATATTTTAACATGAACGATAATTAGATCATGTTGCTAAGCCTGTTTCCATGGAATTCATGAGTTTTTCTGAAATTCAGTGAAATGTATTCATTAAATTAATAAAATTTATGGGAGTGGTCTCCTGGCTGCACTGAGAAAGAAAACTTTCTAACTGTGCAATGAGAATGAGAGGCACTGTATATTGTAGAAAGTTCAGTCCAAATGTGTATGGATTGGATTGGTTTTAAAATGTTTGCTTCCAGTGAAGTAGAATCTAGAGTAGAACTCTACTAAAATATGCTTGAAAGCCCTTCTTGAAGTACTAGATATACAGTAGTGAAGTGGTAGAACAAGCAGTTTAGCTAAAGTAGAATGTTGGTTTGATCAATTGATTTTTATTCCACTTTTATTTTTTGATAACTCAAAGGCACGTACATATGTAGTGTTCCTGCCTCCCATTTTCTCCACATGATGGATTTATCTGAGACACAATTACTGGCGCAGCCTAATGGATGCCTAGAACTCATGGTGTTCTGCTTTCTAGTCCAACACTTCAGCTACTGCATAAAACTGGATCTTAAGTTTTGTATGGACAAAAAGTCCCAAGTTGAATTCCCATCAAGCCAGGAAATCCTGTTGTCTGAAATCTTCTCACTAGATGGATCCAGTATGACTCAATATAATATATTTCAGGATTCCTATGATCTGATGTTTTATCTGTACACTAACATGGATGTAGTTATGTGAGCCTGATTTACACATTATATGAGAATACACACAGTTCTGCTGGTTCTTTTCAGGGATTCACAGCTTTAAAAGAACTGACATTTTGAAAAGAAGTAAGCAGACTCAAGTTTGGAGAGTTGAAAATCTTTTCCTGAAGGAGCAGCATTAATCTCACTTGCATAATTTTGTTTTCATTCTGAGACTAGTCAGAACTATTATTTAAATAGTTCTATAATTGTTCTACTTACATAGTTTGAACTAGAATGTTGTGAAAGAGGAATTCAGATCAAGTTCCTAATCTACATTTCTTCCAAGCCCAGTTCCCAGCCTCACTAAGTTACCAGATTTCAGTATGAGAAAAAGCAGAATCCAGTTGGTCATGAAGACAAGTCTATAGGTATGATTTTCTCTACAATTCCTTGGAATACCTTTGGAATCCTGCTAATAATGAAAAAAACTGATTTTGTTCTGTCTGGGAGCATTTTGTAGATCACTAAATCCATGCCTATGTACTTTGCTTGTTGGTGGAATGATTGAAAGCAGAACTTTTTTACATTTTTGTGAAAAGTAAATCTATTTGTTATTGGTTAAAGACACATTTCATCCCCACTTGAACCAAAGAGGAATTTATTGGGACATTTAAATTGCATGACTCTGTTAGTATTTAATTAGATGGGAGTAAAATAATTTTATGAGCTTTATTCCTATTTTATTTTTTAAAATAATGCTAACTTACCCTAGCCAGGTAGATTTTGTTCTCTATTGTACACTGACTTCAAGTTTTTAAGCTCAAGTCTTTTGTTCATTTAGGGAGTGCTTATATTTGCATTGTATATTTTTTGTTATTGTAGTTTTAACATTAGCAGATGAGCAGATAGAAAGTACAAACGTACAATTGTTAAGGACTTAAACTGTATTTATACCTCTGAAGATCACTCAATTCCCTTTCTATGCATTGGAAGAAGGTGTTATATTATTTCTGATTTTTGTTACTGCTAGCTATTACTGCTAGCTTTTATAGAAATGTTTTTACCTTAGTTGTTACAGCACAAATCAGCGATCTTAAAGGTATGTCTTTGGTTTGGAAAGCAGTTTATAAAATAGAGGAGCCTTTTCAGCTACAGATAACAGTTGACGAGAATTAGAATCCTTCTCATCTACTTCATGTCATAAAATCTTAATATAAATAAAAGTAATACTGTATACTAAGAAAACATCACCTTTGAGTATATTATTACTATCCTAGTATTCATAATCTTAAAAAATTTTCTTCCAAAGTAATTATTTTCAATTTAGCTATCTAGAATTTTATTCTGGAAATGAAGATGGTTCACAAGGAAATTATATCACATGGAAATGCACAAATACCTGTATCTGTTGTGACATATATAAGTAGGACATGCTACCTAATACGATGAGTTGTACAATTAATGACAGGTTTGGGAGCATAGTGTAAATTTAGTCACTGGGACAAGCAAGGCTTACCTGCATTAAAATTATTACCAATGACAACTGACCAGGTAAAAGTATTACATGAAGTTACTGAAAGATTGTAAAGCATGATGGGAGAGGACTACTTTTACAGCTTCTACAGAAGCTGTAAAAATCTGTCAGATTTTAATCTAACTCCATCTGGTATCTCTCCATTATATACACCATGCATAAGCTGTTATATTTTTAAGTAAATTACTAATTGCAATGGATTCATGCACTCTGTGACTGCAGTCCTTCTGATTGTTGCTGGGAACCTGCTGCTTGTGCAGCCGGGTTGAGAAATTAGCTGCTGGTGAAGCTGGGCAGAGGCTGCTCCTGCCCAGGGTTGGTGCCCATGAAAGAAGGACACAGAGATCTCTCGGGGCGGGGGAGGGCTCCGCTGCTCCTGGAGCAGTGGACCTTGTTTATTTATAGTAAAAGCAACCAATCATATTTTATTATTGTTCAAATAGACCAATCATGATTACACACGTGTTCTTCTGAACTATCCTGAAAGGACATTGGTGTTAATAGTAGATTCAAATACAGTAATGACCAATCACCTGCAGGAGGCGTCAGAATTTGCCTTATATGGAATAGCCAATGGTGTGAAAGAATTCTGTGATTATGCCCTTATATGGCTGTAGCCAATGACATCTCTCCTAGGTTTCTTTGTTTACTAGGTTTCTTTGTTTACTTCCTTATACATGATTCACTGAAGACTTTCCATGGTAGAAAAGTACTAGCCAGCTTCATGTATAGGAACAGAGATCATGGTTATTCCAACAGATTGTGGTCATGATTCCCAAAGGAGGAGAGGAATTTGGTGGGTTTAAATTTAAATTAAGCTCATTGAGGTTGAAACAGACTTCACTGGGCATTTGGAAGCTGTTTTATTAGTCCAAATTCTATTTCCACCACATTATTCAAGATGATAAAGAAAAATACTATATTTCTGATAACATTGCAGCAGGACTTGGAAATGTAAATTGTTTTTATGCAGAAATTTTTGAAAGGGGCAGTTTTTTGGTTGCTTAAGTTCATTTTTTGCTTTTGATCTTTCCCATTTTTGCTTCATTCTTGAGTGTAGTGAAAAATAATGTTTGAGTCTGTTATCACAGTGACTCTTTCCTGGAAAAAAATGGAATTCCCTGCTCTTGTAAGAGCCTCAGTTCTTTTAGCTTTCTCTGGAATAGAAACAAAAGAGTGGTTGTAAGATTCAGTGAGATATAAATTATAATGCTATTGATATCAGCATATAGCATACATAATTAAATATACTAAATATACATTAGGCTTTTTCCATTGATACATCTGGATTTCTTCCATTGATACATCTTATGTGGAGACTGATTTCATCATTTTTATTGCAAATGTGTTAATGCTTTTAAAGTTTGCAGATAATTTGTAATTTTTCCTCATGGGGGTTACATTGGGTAGTCTCAAGTTAAAACCACTATTGAGATAAAAAATTCTGTTGCTAAGGGAGACGATTGTTAAGTCAGTTTTATGATATTTCTGGCCACAGTTGTTAAGTGAATCACTGCCGTTATTAAGTTAGTAACACGGTTGTTAAGTGAATCTGGCTTCCCCATTGACTTTGCTTGTCAGAAGGTTACAAAAGGTCATCAGATGATCCAGGACACTGCACTCGTCATACATATGAGTCAATTGCTATGTCTGAATTTTGATCACATGGCCATGGGGATGCTACAATGGTCATATGTGTGGAAAACAGTCAGACGTCACTTTTTTCAGTGCTAAATATGAATTTTTTTTCATATTCAGAAGACCATGTACATTAGGATAGTAATAATACACTTAAAAGTGATAATTTTTAGTATACATTGTTAACTCATATTTGTACTAGTATTTTAAGGCATGAAGTACATTAGAAGAATTCTAATTCTCTTCAATTGTTATCTGTAGCTGTGAGACTCTTCTATTTTATAAACTGCTTTAGAAACCAGAGAAAAACACCTTTAAAAATCATAGCGCTAATTCACATCACAACCTCCAACTTGAATTCTCACCCTTCAATTTTGCTGGTTTGTGTTGCAACAACTAAGGTAGAAACATTTCTTTAAAAGCCAGCAGTAATGCTAAAAATATCAAGAATAACATAGCGCCCTTCTTCCAGTGTGTCAACCATGGATAGAAAAGGAATCAAGTGATCTTCAGAGGTATAAATGCATTTTAGGACTTTAACAATTATAAATTTGTACTTATTTATCTGCTTATCTGCTAATGTCAAACCTGCATTACCAAAACAATGTACAAGGGAGATAAAAGCGCTCCTAAATGAACTTAAATGGTCACTAAACGAACTGTTGTAAGTTGAGGACTACTTATGTGGTACTTTAACTTTTGTAGAGGGAGTTGTTCCTTGTTGTTTGTGGCTGAGTAGGTTATGAGATGATTAAGTAGTGACCTTGCAAATTTGGATTTTCCACCTCTCTCTCTGCCCCTCCCTTCAACCTCCCATAGAAAAACAACCTCATCTAGCCAGATCAGACAGGTTAGCTAGTAAAAACTAGAACAAACTTTTACTCTCTCTTGAAAGTTACATCGTAGAAGAGCTATTTTAGCTTCCTGACAGTGTTAGGATTGGTTTATTGTCTGACGGGAATTAAGTTGTTTCATGTTTGTCTGGCTGGGAAATAGTCCAAAAGAGTGGGATACTCTTCCCATTTCAGTGTTAAGCTGAAGCTGATCACGGCCACGGCACAAACAGCTTTGCTTCAGCTGTCTTGTTCCAAGGTAAGAATAATCGGATCTTTTAAGAGAAGGGAGCAGAAGAGAGTTGTTTTACTTGTTGTCTCCACTAACAGATGTCAGTGTCTATTATGAAAAACACATGGATCTTTTCTCCCTATAATGGTGGCTTCATTTTTATAGTAACATTACTTGTTTCTTGTTTGTTCATTTTGCCTTCAAGTCAAGTGACTACGTCCGATAGGTTTATGCAGTTTTTTGGGCAGTTCTTTTGAAAGTTTTTCCCCCCTTGTGACTGAGAGAGACTCCCTATAAACTCTCCATTTGGCTTCCGTGCCTAAGGCAAGACCTGAATTCGATTTCCTTTTCCTAGTCCAGTTCCTTAACCATTAGATCATGCTGGCTTACAAATAATCCTGTTTCCATTTCTAAATATCTTTGTATCCAATCAAAGTTCTATTGCTATAAAAATAAACATTTAAATAAAAAAAAAGGAAAGCAGAAGATTATTTTGAACTGACCCAAATAATATTGAAAAGCCACCAGGATTAACAAAAGCTCCATTGCACAGTTCTTAGTGTCTATCTAATATTCAGCGTGGATGAAACCAGCTTGAATTATCTCAAAATCCTTTCTAGTTCTGGGTACTGCAACAGAAATGTTGTTGTCTTGTATATCCATCAACCTCATTTTTCTTGATCAGTGAAGAGTAAGGAGTGGTTTCTTTTGTATGTATGTATTCAAAATAATTGTCCACTTTTCTTTATTTCCTCTGTCCAGTACTTCATTGATAGAGGCAGAAAAAGAAGTTAACTGGAGTTGTGTCCCTAATGCAGAAATTTCTAGAACATTGGTATTTTAAGAAAGCATTTGTGCTCCATTTTATTCTTGTCAGAACCAGAGAGAAGAGCCAATACTATTCTTTTCTGACTACCATAAGTACCAACAGGGAACTCTTGCTGTCTGTCACTTCTGAAGAGACTATTGGGTATATTTAGTTGCTAATAATTTTGTTTGTACTAGTGTTTCTGGTTTTTCTTCCTACACTTAGCGAAGCACTTGGTTGTATTTTTTTATTTTTTTGTCTTTAATCATTCTTTTACATTTTCTGCATGGGGCTTTTCTTCACCTGAAATAATTTTTTTGCTGTATTTTTTGTACTGTTATTATGAGATTTTTTATCCAGCCTTTTCTTTGTACAACCCAAGACAATGTATATAATGCTCCCAACCTTCTACTTTCACAATAGCAACCCTGTGAAGTGAGTTGATCAAAGAGAAAATGACTACTACTAGTCAACCAAGTTAATTAGTTTGATGTAATGCATAAAGAAATCAGTCTAGAACTGGGAGACTGAATTTTAGGTTTGCCTTAGACTGCAACGGTCAGCCCTAGGAGTAAAGCAAGGGCAAACCACCTGAAATCTTGTGAGAAAACTGTTGGGACTTATCCAGGCAATTGCTAGAAGTAAACCCTGATTTGGAGGCACACAAAAAGTTACCCATATGGATTTCATTATAAAGGAAGGTCTAGAACTCTGAGTCTTTTGATTTCTAATTTAGCATCTTAACCAGTGTAACAAACTGGCACTTATTAACTTACTTTGTAAATGGTTGACTGTGATTTGCATATCCATATATGTTCTTCTGTGAAAATAGCAAAAAATATTCTCAGTTTTAATTTCAATTTATTACAATCAGAGATTGGTCAGATAAAAACAATTCTTTACCTCTTTCTGAAGTTTCTTGCTCATTGGGATAAAAAATATTCTATATGTGAACTGATTCTAGGGTTCAGTTGACTTCTCCAGGACTAGACATCTTACAGAGAGTCTCTTGCATCCAGACAGAGCTATATTTTAGCTGTGTAGGTCTATGGAGATATTTCATTATCTGAGAAGAGTTTGAGTGTATTAGTTATGAAGAAGTGAATTGTATCATTAGAGTACTATGTTCTAACTTGTATTTTCAATGCATGTGCCATGGCTGGTCAAAGCCTCAAAGGAGGGACATGTCATTGGATCTAGGCAGTAGTGAATACTTCTCTGAGAAGGAATTGTTCTGTCTATCTTGAAAGAGTGAGGATTCAATGCACTGATGATCCTTGTGGATGATGTCTTAAGAGGCACAGGACATGGGTAGCGCATCCATCTTGGTCTTCTTTGATTTCTTTTTCCATTCCATCAGTCATAGTATTTTTCTGGAGTTAAGGGAATTGGCAGTCAGAGGCACTTTCTTATGGTGATTCTTCTCCTTCTAGAGCTGGTTCCAGTTAGTATCTAGGTAGGGGGAGAAATCCAGCCCGTCTCCATTCTACTTTAACTTACATGAGTCTGCTGGATGAGGTCATTTATCACCATATGGTTAACTACTTTATATTTCTGCAACAGGTTCCTTAAGTGATGATGTCAAACTGTTTTCCCAGTGTCTGGAAACTGAAGTGTGGATAGGCTTCAACTCATCTCAACAAGTCCATTTCTGATTCTGGATGGAGTTGCAGTCCCTCAGCCAGAATTAGTACACAGTTCATCACCGAATGGCTATCTGTGGAGCCATCTGCCCCTACTTATATCCATACATCTCACTGGACACAGCAGGTTGAATACACTCAAGTCCATTCCATGAAACTGTCATTTTTATGGGATTGAGGAAGTATGCCTTCTCTGAGAGATCCTTAGTGCTCTCTAAGCTTGGTTGTTATCATCTCTCTCACAGCTTCTGTGGTATGCATCAGCATCCCCTGGGTTTTGAAGAACCTAACACTATTAGCTCTTAGATTTGAAGACCTGGCTTCCTCAGCATTGGGGTCAGACTGTTAATGGAATATGATATATGTGAGGATTCTGATTGTGAACTGATTTTTGAGGGCTTTGAATGCATTGTAATAGTTTTAAATGATATTTTGTGTTTTCATTTTATAAGCCACCTACAATTACAATGTCGAGATTTTCAGGTTATAAAATAAATAAGAGAGGCTAGAAGAAATTGCTGCACAATAACAAACTGGAATGAACAGAGACTCAGTCCTTGCAGAGGAGGCTTAATAGAGGAGAGTAAAACATGGCAATTTTTAGAAAACAGCAGAATAGAAAAAGTGTATAGATCTGTTCCATATTATTAGATTTAGTTGCTGGCTTACTTCGGTCCTGCCAATTAGGCATCATCATATAGTGGCTCCTAGGAATTAGACCATTTATGCTTTTGTATCTGACCTTTGGAACAGCTCTTGCCTATTTTGGAGCAAATTTTAAAAACTAATTTTATTTCACAGGCCTTGGGATAGGAGATATCAAATGGGCCCTTTTTAGTTGGACAAAGGTTGATGTAGAAAAATAACACGTTGTTCCCTCAGACAGGTGCTGGGTTTTCATACCTCAGAGCTTGAGTCTTTTTACCCCTCCTCTTTAATATCTAAATAAAACTGCTGGGTGAGGTCATCCAACAGCAAGGGTATGACATCATCATGGCAAGATGGCTCAGTTCTGGCCTTGGTCCCCAGAGTCTGCTGATTGGCATCCTTGACTCTAGACAGGAGTTGTACGAGTCTAGGTTGAAGTTGCCATACTTAACAATGAAGCAGGCATTTTAACAGGGTAGACAAAAACCAGGAATCTTTTCAAAAAGATCCCTTTGGGAGATAGTTAAAAAGGAATCAAGTTGTTAAAGAAACAGGAAAAATGTCATTTAAACCAGACAAAAGAAGTTGAGCTTGAACACATGGGAAATCTCTCCTCAGATTCAATCAACAGCTACCAGATGCATAAATTAACCACTGATAGCCACAGGTTTTGTCAATCAAAGCGCATAGCCAGCAAGGATTTGAGCTCCTGAAGCCCACCCACTCTTTGAGTTGTCCGGATGTATATTGGTAGCTTCCTTCCCTCGGGTTAGTGCCTGCCAGCCTAGTTGAGAAGGATGCGGGAAGAGTGCGTGTGCATACTTACGTGTGAGAAAGAGCAGATATATACTATATATTGTAACCAGTAAAGATTAGCTGTTATTTTATAAATTCACTGAGTCTTGGTACTTTCTAAAGAACAGGTTGTGCCTCAGTGTCTGGTTGAAAGTATTTTGAGTGTGGCTGTTTATAAGGGCTGTGAGGGGTTGTGATAGTTGAACTGCCCCAGACTATGCTGGTATGCACTTACTGTTCCTGCTTAATGAGGAAGTTATGGGGGCCCTTTGCATAGACTGTCTTATGTACCAATTGCTCCCTTTCCTCAACTGGAGGCCTTGTCACTCACCCTTTAGTCACCACCTGGTTGAATTATTGCAATGTGCTTTTTAGATAGAGCTGTCTTCAAAGACCACTTGGAAGTTTCAATTGTCCAGAATGCAGCAGTGCACATAGTATTGGGAGTACATTGGTTTGCTTATGTTACACCTATTATTGCGTGAGCTGCTCTGGCTTTCAGTTTTTCTTCTGATTGCAATTCAAGTTGCTGTTTATTACTTTAAAGTTCTTCCTGGCATAAGACCTGGGTATTTGCAGCATTGCCTTTCCCTAAGAAGATTGGCTTATGTCACTATATCAGGTAAGGTGGCATGCTGCAGGTTCCGTACCTAAAATCTTCCCATCTAGTGGGATCTCAGAAGCATTGCTTTTTTGTGGCCATACCTACCAGGCTCATTGGCAATTCAACGGCCCAACCTTAGAAAGCTTTACAAGGTCATTAAGCTTTCTACTGGGGTGCTGGAATTGTATGAGTAGAAGGCATGGAAGGAGAGTAACTGGATTTGCTGTGTGGCATCCCAAGGGGACAAATATGCACAGGGTGTTTGGTTTTTGTTTATGATTGTTTTATTTACTGATTTATGGATGTTGCAAGCTGCTACAAGAAGATCAGCGTCCATACAAAACTTTTATTTATTTAATTAGATTTTTATCTTGCCTTTTTTAATTTTATAAGTAACACAAGCTGGCAAATATAAATACTTCCTCCTCTTATTTTCTGACAATAACAACACTGTGAAGTGAGTTGGGCTGAAAAAGAGCAACTGCCCCAAAGCCACCAGCTGAATTTTGTGCCAAAAGTGGGACTAGAATTTACACTCTTCTGGTTTTTAGACCAGAATCTTAACTACTACACCAAACTGGGTCTTTTTAATAAAATGAAATGAAAAAATAATTATTATGTTTGTTATGTTATGTTATGTTATGTTATGTTATGTTATGTTATGTTATGTTATGTTATGTTATAATATTATATTATTATATTTAATATAATTATAATTAATATATAATATAATATATAATATATAATATATAATATAAATAAAAATAAGTTAAAGTTAGTTTAGGGTAGGGTAGGATAGTGTAGCGTAGGATAAAATTAGGATAGGATTAAGATAGGATAAGACCGGATAGGATAGGAAAGGACAGGACAGCATAGCATAGCATAGGACGGATAGGGTAGGATAGGACATAATAAGGTAAGGTGATAAGATAAGATGATAAGATAGTGTTATTGTTTCTTTGAAATCCATGGAGATCCCAGAATCATTTTGGAATTGGGTAGCCTAAAAAATCTGAAAAATTAAATGCATAAATATTTTGTCTCTAAATCAGGGGTGTCAAACTCAGTTTCATTGAGGGCCACATCAGCATTGCGGTTGCCCTCCAGGGGCAGGGTGGGTATGGCCAGGGTGGACGTGGCCTACTGGGTGGGCATGGCTAGAGTGCATATGGCCTACTGGATGGGCGTGGCCAGCTCTACATCGTTGGCATCAAGGGTGCCTATGGGGGCCTGGGCAAGAGTGGGACAGATCTGAGGGTCTCTGGCAGAAGGAGGGTCTCTGGGCCAGGGCCAAGGCAGTGGGGGCCGTTCCCTCACTGTTTTCAAGATGACTTCACGGACCACATGAAACCACTTCGCGGGCCGGATCCGTCCCCCGGGCCTTGTGTTTGACATGTCTGCTCTAAATCCTTTAGCACAGGGGTGTCAAACTCAATTTCATTGAGGGCCACATCAGCATTGCGATTGCCCTCAAGGGGCCAGGTGGGTATGGCCAGGGTGGACATGGCCTACTGGGTGGGCGTGGCTAGAGTGCGTATGGCCTACTGGGTGGGCATGGCCAGCTCCACATCGTTCGCCAGATCCGGCCCCCGGGCCTTGTGTTTGACTATCTAGCTAATAAATTATAGTAAAGATTTTGATGGTTCCCACTTTCTTCAATCCCAACTGATTTAGAGGAATGAGTTCTCAATCAGTTGTTCTTCGATGGATTTTATTACGCTAGTTGTCTTTGGCAGTTCTTGCCCTCTGTGCTTAGATCTTTGGCTCTCAAAATTGGTAAAATGACATTTCCAGCTGTGAATTAATACTGATAAGCACTGAACAAATGAGAAGAAGAGTACTATGCTGTTTCTCAATTCTTCCCTTTCTTCACCAGATTGCCATGAAGCAAAGTCTGAATTTTCTTGGGGGAAAAAAAATCCCATCTGCATCATGACATACACATTATTTTACATTGAAAGGTGTTGCCAAACTGAGTTGTTTCTTTGCTTAGCTAATTAAATTCTAGTCTGGTTTGGGTAGCTTTCAACCTAGATTTTTAAGATATTAATAGATTTTAATTCTATTTATTCTCTCTTTTTTATTCAGTTGAGCTTTAAATAACCTTTTGTAGCTGATCTTTTGTATATTCAGTGCAAAACATTAAGAGATAATAAAATAAAGAAAAGTGAAAAGAACCAGACCATATTATGTAATTTTGAAATTGTTGAACACAGACCACAAAAAATATCCAGATACTAATGATAATTTTGTAAGCATTTGTTTCTGTTTTCTTTGTAGATATATGTCCCGGGTTCACGGTATGCATCCCAAGGAGACCACACGTCAGCTTAGTTTAGCAGTGAAGGATGGACTTGTTGTCGAAACCTTGACGGTGGGATGCAAAGGTTCAAAAGCTGGTATTGAGCAAGAAGGATACTGGTTGCCCGGGGATGAGATTGTAAGTATATTTTCTGCAAGTTTTGCCATCACCATTTCCTGGAATGTTGACTTGAAATTCTTAGTACCAGCTTATGTGTATAGTCTTAGAAAAGCTTTATTTTTAAAATGTAAAATGAGGTTTAAATAAAACTGGTTTCATAATTATCTCACGTAGTTGTAGACATTTTGTTTTAGAGCACAGAATGCTTAAGATTGAAGGTAATTATTGTCTGCATAAAGCTTCAGAGGTGAATTAAGTGTATTTTTAAAAATGCAGCCTAATGAATATAGATATTTATAAACATACATTTTTAGACATAGATTAATTTCAAGGCATAGCAATTAAGGTGTTCATCAAAGAGATGCAGTCCAAAACAGTTAATGAAAAAATTATTTGGCATTCCAGTTGAGAAAGTTCAGCACCCAGATTTTGTCATATGCATCCTGTTACTTGTTTCAGAAATAGGTAGAAGAGGAACACTTTCACCACAATGTAAACCAAGTATTGTTACTTTAATCCACAATAACCGTGTTTCAGTAGGATAAGTTGAAAGCACTTAATTTTGAAAAACTTGGAAAGTTATTTTTCTTTGCAAAACGTCCCTGGAATGGTATCAGGGAAACTTCTAAATAGCCCAAGTTTAGGAAGCTTTGTAGGGTTAGACTGGGATGACTAATTTTATTTTCATATAAATCTGAAAAATTAGCATGGGCTAAGATATATTGTTAAATTAACAGGTCTTTAAGCTGTCCTTCAGTTGATTTAGAAAAGCCACAAACACTAGCTGGGGCCTGCCTCTTCCACAGCAAATCTTCAAGCTGATGACATTGATTATAGATATAATGCTTTAATTGTTAGTAATTCTGAATAACTTGGAAATGCATTATTAACTGTGAATCAGTTTGGGTAATATATAGTAGAAAGACATCAACCGTGACTTTACATTTTTTTTGTTTAAATTTCCCCCCCAATATTGCTATAGTTTCATTTGGTATAGCAGTACATTGGTAATTGTTATGAAATCTTACTTTATTGATAGAATGTCTGATTCAAAAAGTTAGCTATCTTAGCTTTCTTTTTAATTAAATTTGGTCATGTAAACATGAAATCCTAAATTTAAGATGTAAATTTATTTGTAAATCAGTTGCCTTTAGAGACGGACAACTCAAGCATATACAGGAAAAAAATTGTTTCTGTTCAGTTTTTAAAGGGATTTTTGGATCATAGAAGTTAAATTAAGAGGAGAAGTGGCACTTTATAAGTGCTATTTTTTAATACATAGGGTAGAAAATTTTAGTAGAGATGTTCTTCACCTAATTTAAATATCCTTAGGTATAGTATTGTGCCAGATAAAGCTTTTGAGTACAACTACAGACTGTAGATTTAAGAGTAACAAACTAAAATACTAGATTTAGCAATACCATATATGATAGCAGGTATACTGCATGTAATCAGAGTTGTGTATATTTTCTACCACATGCATAAATCAGATTTTCATGTCAAGTTAGTCAGAATTCTTCACATGGAAAAGCTGATATATAAATCAAGTTGCCGGCGTCAACTTCCCTCCGCCCTGTGCGTTCCCACAGAGAGGGCCTCCGGTCAGAGAATGTCGACTGGTGGCCCCCAGGGGGAGGGCCTTCTCTGTGGGCGCTCCGGCTCTATGGAACCAACTGCCGGTTGAGCTCCGTATGGCACCAGACCTTCGCTCCTTCCGGCGTGGTCTGAAGACCCATTTATTTGAACAAGCTGGTCTGGCCTGATGGGGGACGTTAGGGTTTTTTAATGGGTTTCTTATATTGTTATTGTTTTTTATCTGGGCACCTGTTTAATTCCCTTTTAATTTTTGTATTTGCTATTTATATATGCCCTGTTCACCGCCCTGAGTCCTTCGGGAGAAGGGCGGTATACAAATTTAATAAAATGAATGAAATGAAAATGAAATGAAGTGAGTAGTATTCATGTGTTAGCTCAGATTGTATAGTGAATCTACTACAACTAGTCCCCCCAAAGGCCAGTAAGTGTTATATTGCTTGGAAATGTTGTCCGTTTACTAATGTAAATCTTAACTGAGTTGTCTTTTATTTTCAACAGTTTCATTATGCATGAAAAAAATGATTTAATGAACTAAGATTCTCATTTCTAGTTTCTGCAGCCAGTTTAATTTTTGCATTGCATAAATTGTAAAATATAAACAACTCTGTTCTTAGAGGGCTTGCATATGTTTTTTTTTAAAAAAAAAATCCATGAGAATATGAGAAAGTTTCTCTTCTCATCTACATTTAAATGACCGGGATGCCTTGCGTACAGTCACTCATGCTCTCGTGACCTCTCGTTTGGACTACTGCAATGCTCTCTACATGGGGCTGCCCTTGAGGACCACCCGGAGGCTTCAACTGGTGCAGAATGCAGCCGCGTGAGTTGTGTTGGGGGGTCTCCTGATACTCCCATGTTACACCTCTGCTCTGCGAGCTGCATTGGCTACCGGTTGCCCTCCGGGTGAGATTCAAGGTGCTGGTTATGACCTACAAAGCCCTACATGGCATGGGTCCGGATTACCTACGGCAGCACCTGCTGCCAGCATCAACTTCCCTCCGTCCAGTGCGCTCCCACAGAGAGGGCCTCCTCAGGGTGCCTCCGATCAAAGAATGTTGATTGGTGGCCCCCAGGGGGAGGGCGTTCTCTGTGGGCGCGCCAGACCTGTGGAACCGCATTCCGGTTGAGCTCCGGATGGCCCCTGACCTGCGCTCCTTCCGGCGTGATTTAAAAACCTATCTATTTGAACAATCTGGCCTGGTCTGATGGGTTTGGGGTTGGATTTAAATAAGTTTTAACACATTTTTAGTATTGTATTCTTGGGCACAATTATTTAATTCCTTTTAATCTCTTTTTTAACTTTTGTATTTACATTTTGATATTTATTGCCCTGTACACCGCCCTGAGTCCTTCGGGAGAAGGGCGGTATAAAAATTTAATAAATAAATAAATGAATAAATAAATATTACATGCTAAGGTTTCTATTTATTAAAGGTACAGTCCTAATAATATATATCTTGCATCCCTTGGGTTCATATAATTAAATTGTTTAGAAATGAAAAATATTACATAGATGCAACATACTGTGCATAGCTTCTGTAATGGATTGATCTGCGAGTTTTTTAGTTTAGCAAAGCTTACTTTTGTGTGACTGGAACCTCTTCTAAATATTTGCCTGCTCTTGTCTCTTTACCAAAAATAACATCAAATTTCAGCTCATTGCAGAAAACCACTGCAGATTAGATCAAGTTTTTGATCATCATTTCTGTCATTGTTTGTTTCTGAATTTTTATTTGTCCAAATCGTTTTGTTGCTGACCTTTAAGCATTATCAACTCTTCTTATAATCATAGGGGTATATTTTAATTAATATTAGATAACTTTCCAATGCCCATGAACTAAGTTTAAGAAAAGATGAATGATTTACTTGTTTTGTAACCATAAATATATTAAGTGCAATCCAGGTTCTGGCATGTATGAAAACACAACAAGGCTAATGGAATTTAAAAATAGAAATAAAATGTAAGAGTAGCCCTGCAGAATTTGAAGAAGCCGTAAACTCAAATAAGTTTGGCTTTATAACCAACATTCCCTATCCGTGATGGAAATCCACTTGGCCTTATTAAATTTTATGATGTTCCCCATCATAATTGCAAACTTGAAGCAAGGTTGAAAATACCTTCCAGGCCACAGTACATGGTTAGAAAGATATGTTCATTTGAAGTTGGGTAAGTTTGTTATATTTAGATTATTTTTTATGATACCAGAATACTACAGATACCAGAATACCAGAACTTTGTGTCAGTCTTCTTTTTAATAAAGAATTAATATATTGTGAAAATAAAATGGTTCCCATTTCCTTTAGGGCTGGAGCACTTTCTATAATGGCAGTATAATTTTTGTTTCTCTGTGTCTTCTAGTAAACGATTCTGCAAAATCTTTACTCTTGCACATAAAATTGATTTTCTAATTTTCATTATAATATATATTTTGGAATTGCTTAAAAGTAGTTCCGTAAATAATGGGAGTTATATTTTAAGGGTGGGGACTCATGAGAATAGGTTTTATTTACAAATTGTGGAAACAATTAGGTCCCTGATCAAAAGCAAAGCACTTTTTGGATTTTTTTTGCGGGACATTATGATATATAAGCATGTCTGTCTTCAGAGGAGCTATTAACTGGGAATGCTAATCCTTCTGCTTTTTTTCCCCTTTGAGTATGTTTTCCTAATTAAGTTACCGTAAGTGCTTTTTAGAAAACATTTAGAGCTTTTGGAAAACATTTTGAGAGAGAGAAAAAGTCCATAGAGTTTATTTGGGGAAATTTGATTAGGGTTAGGGTGCTCTCAGTAATAGATGTTTTCCTTCAGCTTATGTTTCTCACATAGGTTCAAATACATAGACCATATTTTTTTTCCTGTATTTTGAAAGGCTTACAGCATGCAGCCTTTTTCTTGGACAACTGTAAAAATGAAGGTGAAGAACTTTTGCACTACGTAGTCTTAAATATGTTCTGTCACATCTCTCTTTTTTGTGGTTGTTGTATATTAAGATAGATTGTTGCTTTTCCAGTCTTCAAATAATGGAATTAATAATGCTTATCAGCAGTGTTGTAACTAGTACTTGAAATCAGCCTTCTTTTTTGCAGCATCTTGGTTAAAATACTATTTTCCCCCCTCCTTCCTGGAGAGCTGAAAGTGGTCACTCACATGTTTTGCTACAAGATATAAAGTTGCAATGCTTTTCCTCTTTTTTTGTGTGTGTCAATTACTTTGGGAGGATATGATGACATCTCGTGGAAGACTTTGCAAATACAGAAAAAGATATATTTGTACTCTGAGAATTTTTATGTTTATCATAATTAGAATACTGGCTGCCAGATGTTAGTTATATAAATGTCCTGTTTCATCTGAGGAAGTTACGTGGCAGATAACTTTGTATATCTCCGTTTCTGCAAAGGTTCCAGTATTTGTCCAAACTTTATACCAGCCTTTAAAAAAGGAAGATTTATGGTTTTATTTTTATTTTTCCAAAACTCAAAACAGAATTTGTATGGATTGGGTGGGGGAAAAACCTTTCCATTAACACTAAAATTTATTTTCCTCTGTGTTTTTATTTCCAAATTTCTGTTTCATTTAATTTTTTTTAAAAAACAATATCTTAATTACTTACTTTGATCAAAGAAGAGGTTACACTAGAAATATAACTCTGTCCAATTCATAAGCATATGTTACTAACCACAGTGACAGCAAGATGACCAAGTTTGTATTGTAATGTCATAGCACATGTTCCACTGTTTTATACTTGAAATGTGACTTCATAGTTGACTTTATAATCAGTTAATATCATTCAGTGAATACTGAAAGACTGTCTGTCCATTCAGCCTAATGGACAAGGTCAGTTTTAGTACATCAGACAAATGTACAACAGAGTTTGCATCTACTTATCAGAAATAATCAGATCTGGTTTCTGAAAATTTGGAGTTATTATTTTTTAATAAATCCATTTATTAATTACAGGGAAAAATATGACCAAACATTTAAATACACACAAAAACCTCTCACAATAATTAAATCATTAAACTTAAAGAGAAAAGTAATAAACGTGCTTGCAGTTACAGATGTTAAGATGCAGCACAGCAAGAAGACATAAATAGGTCAGCTATTAGTTATAGTATATTAATGATTTCACAGTGGACAATTTCAACTTTTTGCTTTTTTATTTAGTTAACTAATACTCATATGGAAATCCCATTGAAATTAAATGGAGCAGCAAAATATCTGGTAGTTCCCTTTCATTTCATTTGATTTGATATAAAAGATTTGTCATGGAATTATGTCAAAATCTTTTATTTCATAATTGCTTCTTTTCCATGAATGTGGTGTTTTTCTCTGGATAATAAATTTTCATAAAGAAGAAGAAGAAACGAGCACAAAATGAGAGAGTTAATTAAAATTAATATTCTGGTAGTCTTTGGTAAATAATGCAACCAATAATTTAAACACTCATGTTGTCTTTTTTCTGAAATGAACTTTGACTAAAAAGCTTAAGTTCTATAAATTGAATGTATCTTGCAATGGATTAATTGATGAACAGAAATCAGTAAGAAAAGGAAGATGAAATATAAAAGACCAGTTTACAAATTATGAGTTCTATGTAACTATTACATCATCAAACTCATTATCAAACTTAATATTTTTGTATGCCTATATATCAAAGTAGATATAGATGTGGAAGTAGTGAGCATTCATATACAACATACCTCTATAGGAATGGAAGCTACATTCTTTCAAAGGATGAACAAAACAATTGAATATCAAGTACCATGAACTGACACCTCCAAATGGGTCTGGTGATTTTAAAAACAACATATTTTAATATAAAATTTTTTAGGAAGGGTTTTATTTTAGCATACATGGTAGTTTACTTATCCCAAAAATGTGAGAATCTAGCATTCATACTCATTTAAACATGTCCCCTGATACACCTCAGAATTGTTTGGGTTTGTGATGGAAGATGTCCCCTGCATTTAAGGACATTTTCGCAGTACAATACCAATGAAAATTATAATATGCATTGTGTCTATGGAGACTCCCACCTGTAGATCTCAGTTACAAAGGAACTGGAAAAAACTTGAAAAGGTTTTAGTCATTTTAGATTGGACTCAGATTGATTATAAATAGGGGATGGAGCTACTTGGCCTAATGGAAGATCTCCCAATTCATCTAAGGAAAATGCACCAATAACTCACACATGATTACAAATGCGTATAAAAACATGTGAGTAAACATTGATTCTGAGGTGCTTTATTTCACAGAGCAGGTTTTGACATTCTTTCCATGTATCTTATGATTTCTAGTTATTTTTAAGCTTAAGGAATCAAAATGAGTTCAGAACTTTTGTTGCCCTACAAGGCAGTGCAGAGCATGAGAAAGGTGTGCATGGCTGCAAGTGTTCCATAAAACTGCTGATATGTTGATACTTAATAATTTTATCTTCCCAAAGAACCTTTTGTATTGATTTTGTAGTTACATTAAGGCTGCTTGGCCTACAGTGGAAAAGTGCCTCTAGTACAATGTTTTTCAACCACACAGGCTGGGAAATTGTGGGAGTTGAAGTCCACACATCTTAAAGTAGCCAAAGTTGTGAAACACTACCCTAAAACTTTTATTTCATTCTTCTTTGTAACATATAACTCTTAGATACTTAGATGAAATTTCATTCAGCATGGTTTAAGTAAAGCACACTATTTATATGTGACAGTAAAAGCTAAATATATGTGAGCATTAGCCATTGAAGAGTGTCAGAATTAATTCTACCCTTTAGAAACATCAATAATAACAAATGTGCTCATTTAGCTGGATTATGCCCATTATGAGGAAAATTAGGAAATCAGCGAGATGGAAAGAGGCAGTTTTTTATTTTTTCCCTACATTGTTATGAGAAATCGTATTTATAGGCTTCATTTACACAGTTGAAACATTTGAAGGACCACAACCTTGAGCAAGACTGAAATTAGGTCAAAATTCAGTATTTGGATTCATTGAAATCATTGAAATCAAATTTCAAAAGGTATGTTTTGAAATCAAAATCATGCTTGAACTTGCTTTATTTTAAAGCTGATTTGTGTTTTGTTCTGCTCTGTTTGTATCTTCCTGCAAGTTTGCAAACTTTTAACTTGTCAGCGTTCAACTTATTTAATTTATTAAAACCGTAATTTGCAGAATATTCAACCATCGTCACTCTGAAAGGTTGGGAGTTCTGCAGACTGTAAGATCAATACAGCTGCAGAGCCCTAGAGGTTGGAAAAGCCGTTTAATGAGTCAATTTTGATATATTTCTGTGTTCTGTTCTAAATTGTCATGCAGGTCAGCAAATTTTAATGAAGAAATAAGAACATACATAAAATTCAATCAGAGCAAAACCAAATGACAAAGTACTTTGGGGTCATCTGGAAGTAGAAGAGAGAAAAGGGCAGCCTTTAGATTCCTAGCCTCGTTAAAACTGGCCATTAAGTACAATTGATATCACATTTTCCTGCTCATGTGACACTTATGTAGAATGGAGTCTTGTGTGAATTCTGAGGAACAGACGGACTTTTCTTTTATATGTGTTCAGCACGCCTTTGCAGATGATCCAGCACTTTACATGTGCTTATAGAAATAAATAAAGTGGAGGAATCATGGGGGTTCAGAGAGAGGCAAAGGGACAAATGATAAAATATGCATTGCTTTGGACTTTGTCATATTACTGTGACCTCAGCCGCTCTTGTTGCCTTTTAAAAGCTTTTTCTTCTGTCTAGTCAGAGAATATCCACTGTAGAATCAACTTATAAACCAATGCATTCAGGAGAAACATCACAGCTGCCATGGACAAATTGGTGTGTGGAATAGCAATGATAACTCCTGTACTCCCTATGTTCCTTAGAATTCCACATCTGGAGGGTGATTTTGCCTTTTCAGAAGAAAAAAAAATAGACTTGGGAGAGGACCACTAGAATAGCAAATGGTTGAATACAGTTAGTCCTTGACTTACAGCAGTTCATTTAGTGACCATTCAAAGTTACAAAGGCATTGAAAAAAGTGATTTATGACCATTCTTCACAATCATTGCAGTGTTCCCATGGTCATGTGATCAAAATTTTTGGGCACTGGCAACTGACTCACATTTATGACGGTTGCAGTGTTCTGGGGTCATGTGATCACCTTTTGCAACCTTCTGACAAGCAAAGTCAATGGGGAAGCCAGATTAACTTAGCAACTGTGTTATTAACTAAACAACTCCAGTGATTCACTTAAAAACTGTGGCAAGAAAGGTTGTAAAATGGACAAAACTCACTTAACAAATGTTTCACTTAACAACAGAAATTTTGGGCTCAATTGTGGTTGTAAGTCGAGGACTACCTGTATCACAATTTATTTTCCTAAAGCAGAGGAAGGAGTACCATTGCCTTCATTTAATAATATAAAGATAATTGGGGCTTCATTGAAATTCAAAATTTATCTTACAGTAAGTAAGAAAAGAAACCATTTTTGGGGGGGGGGAAGATCTCAGCGCACGGGAACATGACATAAGAGTGTTCATGCTGTTAATCAGACACACTCATTCCATGATTTAAGCCTCGGCATTGATTAGAAACTAAAAGCAAAGCACTTTCAGATACCAGTTACCAAGTTTATAGAGCAGAATTTAAAAACAAAACAAAAGGTATAATCCATGAAAAAAGTGCCATATTTTAAAATGCCTAACCGTTGCTAGACTTCAAGAAATGTGCTTTTTAAAAAATTCATGGCTGTTTCAGATATTGACAGACTGTTCTATCAAATTATTTTGTATTTTTTGTAGGACTGGGAGACAGAAACTCATGACTGGTATTGTTTTGAATGCCATTTGCCTGGAGAGGTGTTGATATGTGACCTGTGTTTTCGGGTGTATCATTCCAAGTGTTTATCTGATGAGTTCAGGCTTAGAGACAGCAGTAGTCACTGGCAATGCCCAGTTTGCAGGGTGAGTACCTCTGAGCTTTCATGTGCTGAATAGAGGCTTGGTATTTGTTATTTATAGTTTTAAGAGGTTTCTGGTGAGGAGAAACATCCAGCTTTACCTACTGCAAGGACAGTCCCCATGTTCAATGTAGATGTAGACATCTGGGTGTGTCTGGGCAAAATTAGTGAAATAAAAACATGCTACACATAATCCTTGCCTTAAGGCAGTCCTTAAATGTTTTGCTGGATTGGAAACTCCATAACTTTGAGTTTCAGAATTCTCCACGTGAATCTTTTAACAAGCTTTGGCCTTAACAAGAAAATAGTACAGGAGCTTAATTCCCATTCATTTCATTAGCAGGACTACTCTGCCCTCTCCCTCCCACCCAAAAGCATTCAAGATGTATTGTCTTAATGGACATAGGCCTCCCCTCTTCCAGGTTCATCCCTTCGTAACATCCATAGAACTTGAAACCAGAGTGATGCCTTAACCTTTGGCTCTTTCACTTGCCTGGATGTTAAATTCTTTCTGAATTTGCCCAACCATATCCAGATGTGTGCAATATTTTTCTTGATTCTTCTCTAATACCAACAACTGGATTGTTATTTAGAAAAATGTAAGCTTTATGTGCCTAATTTCTGTCAGGACTCCAGAACGTTTGCATTACAATTTAAGAAAAATACAGTACACATATAAACAAACTGACTTAGTTATAAACTTGATTAATTAATTTATTTCTTAATGATTTTTTTGCCACCCTTTAAATCAAAGTTTTTCCAGGGTGACTTACAGAACATTTAAATAATGTAATCTAAGTTTTTCTTTATTTCTCTTTCACTCTATATTTTAAGCTACAGGTGTTTGTGAATGTTGCGGGATGAAATTCGTGAAGAGCAATTTTATTCAAATGTTGCACATTAAACGGTCACATTTTGCTAGAGTTTCTGTGAAATCAGGTGCTTTTCCTTCAGAATCACCTTTTTTGTACCCCCTTTTAAAAAAACATTGCCTTAAAAATCAAATAATGTCTGGATTTCTTTTTTCCCAGAATGATACAATTTGCATAGGGATACCAAAGGAAAGAGAGATGACAATTTTGATAGACCTTTTTGTCCTCCATTTTTTCTACTTTCTCACTTAGACATGCATAGTATATACTGCGCTGAAGAATGTGTTGAAAAATGAATGAAAGGTCACTGTTACTTAACAGATAGAAAGCATCATCTTCCTTATAACAAAAATGATTAGTAAAAATAATGGAGGGGTAAAAGTTACATGACAGAAAGAAGAATAAATGGTGAATCCTTAGAGGGAGAGATGTTGCTCCCATTACACCTTTTCTGAGCAATAAGAACCTTCTTAATTACCTTTGGTTCTCTTTTCTTTTTTAAGCCAAACATTTTTCCTTCCTCACTATGAGCTTCGTTGTTTTCTTGCAGATGTTTCATTACCAAACAAGGTAACATCATCACCGCTAGCAAACATCCAAGCTCAGAGAGCAACAAGGGCCTCACAGTTCAATCTTGAGCTACAAATATTCTCTTCTATTGGTTTTTCCTTCCTCCCTTGACTTCCTTACAAGTAGGCCTTGCTCCCAAATAAGCGATCACTCATAAAAGAGCCTCCATTTTGCTCAGAAGCTACCATCTATACACAGCTGCCAGACTTAATTGGACTTCTGTCTCCTTACCCAGCTTTCTACATGCTTCCTCCATGGTTTGACTATCATAAACACCTACATTTGTTTCTTTTATTTAAGCAAATGGGCAGCAAAAACTTAGCTATCTTGATTTTGGTCCTGCGTTGGTTGGGCAAGATAAGTTTTCAAAATCAGACTTATTTTTCCTTCTGATTGTGCATCGGTTGCTGCCAAAATTAGACAACTTTGGGGCCAAAGATTGTGTTTCAATCTTTGGAATTTATGTAACAAAACTAGATAGGATTCTTCATGTCCCAGTTGATTTTCAATATATCTATAGGCAATTTTGGCATATTTTTCTGCTGCTGCAGATTTGATTGACATCAAATTACAAATTCAAACCCTTTTCAAAAAGAGTGTATGAGAGATCAAAACTCATGACAGTGGCCAAAAAGTCCATGCAGGCCTTTGTGTTAGTCCACTGTATCCCAACATTGGCCATTCCCACGTGTGTGGACTTCAAGTCCCAGAATTCCACTTTCATTCACATGGCTAATGAATGAAAGGTCTGAAGTCCATGAACCTGAAGTCCATGAACCTGGAAATCACCAAGGTTGGGAAACACTGTGTTAGTCACTAACTGCCCTGATTTATATTGACCAGATGCATCTAGTAATCCTGGTGTGCTTTCCTGCCTATGCCCAACAGTGCATATGATATATATAATCTAACATGCTTTAGTTACAGGTGGCAAATACCAGTCACTATTCAGCAAAGGAACAACTAGTGCAGTCGGATCACCATCTTTTGGGGGGTCTCTCAGATTGGATTCTGGAACTCTCCAGCTCGGTCGGCAGTACTTAAATCTCAATGCAAGACTCACTATCATTGATTCACAAATGCATTTATTTTGGGAAACAAGTCTGGCTTTAGAAAGGACTTCCTAATGTTCTTGCTCCCCTCCATAGGAGGCTGGGGCAGATCACAATAGCTAAAAATCCAAAGGCACTTTCTGCATTTTCCTGTTGTCATTCTGTACAAACATTTCCTTCCTGAGATGCGTTTGCTATGAGAATTGAATAGAAGATTAATGAAGTAGAGGTCATTCTTCAGCCATTAAACAGGAAAATGCCTTGGGCATTGTGATTTAAGTTGTAAATAATGTCAAGTGCCTGCACTTTCTTGTTCACGTGTGTACATTTATTCACACTTTATTATAGGAAATGACTTTATTATAGGAAATGGAATTTTTTTTAATCCCATTTATATCCCACCCTTCTCCGAAGACTCAGGGTGGCTTACAATCTAAAGCACAAATCAATGTGCTTAGCACAATTTAACTTCAATAGACATGATGTTAACAAAAATTGCTGAATCAAAGCACCTTTGTGGTTTTAACACTTCCCTACACTTCTAGCACAACAAGCTGTTTTGGAAAGTACGAGGAAATTGCATAGGTCGTTAAGCAAGGACCTCTTGTGTTCCCGACTTCCAGAAACATTTGGGAAGACTTCAATGGACTTTACTTGTGGGAAGCTAGCAGGGAAAGTCACAAATCACAATCACTTGACTGGCACAAGACAGTGGACAGAAATCCATGCAGGTTGCCAAGTTACTGGATTGTGATTATATGACCACAGGGTAGTGTATTGACCAAAACTTTAATGGCTCTTTGTTACTACCACTTATTCAACGGCGTTGGTGTTGCAAATTTGAATTAAGTCTCACAATAGTGCAGATTTAATAGCTGGAAGCATTGAAGTCAATCATTGAATCTTTTACTATGGTCTTTAAGCCACAAAATGCAGTAGTATTTGTAAAATATGTAAAGCAGATAGATAGAAACAGATAAATATATAGATATGAAAAAAACTGGTCATACAGTACAATAATATAATAAAAACAGCAGCAACAATAACAATAATAATCCAAATATCAGTATTAATCACCAAGATTGGCACTAATCTTCAGTCATTAGGACAAATAAAGACGCAGAATTGGGCAACCTGTGTGTAGATACATTGGAGTCCTGGTGGGATAGAAGAAGGAAAAAAGGAATAATAGAAGAAGGAACAGAAGGAATAACAAGCATTACACTCTCTGCCAGGTTTTTTTTAAAAAAAATTCATATAAATGTCATCTGATATTCTTTGCAAAGAGAGCAACTGGAAAGCATTTGGCCCAGGGACACCATGGAACTGTGCCCACATGAATACATTCTCTTCTGTAGAGGGATGGTTTTGTAACGCTCCTGAAACTGAAATGTACTTTGAAACCAACTAGCCTGCCCTATGAAAATGGTTTTCTTCAGTTAAACGCAGTGGCTCAGTGGGTTAGGACGCTGAGCTTGTCGATCGGAAGGTCGGCAGTTTGGCGGGTCGAATCCCGAGTGCCGTGTAGCAGAGTGAGCGCCTGTTACTCGTCCCAGCTTCTGCCAACCTAGCAGTTCGAAAGCACGTAAAAATGCAAGTAGAAAAATAGGGACCACTCCGGTGGGAAGGTAACAGCGTTCCGTGTGCCTTTGGCGTCTAGTCATGCCGGCCACATGACCACGGAGACGTCCTCGGACAAGCGCTGGCTCTTCGGCTTTGAAACGGAGATGAACACCGGCCCCTAGAGTTGGAAACGACTAGCACGCATGTGCGGGGGAACCTTTACCTTTACCTTTATTGTTTTCTAATGCAAAAACTGAAACCATGGGGGGGGGGAAGGGAGGGAGGGGGAAATGAGACAGCTTATTTCATTTTAAAACATGCATGTAAGATAGGTGTACCATATTTATTATGCACTTTCTCACAAATCCTTCTCAAGTATAAGACCAGATCCATAGGTTATCAGTGGAATAACTTGATGAGTAGAAGAAAATACTTCTCTGTGTTTCTCAACCATGACAACTAAGTTGCGTGAATTTCAACTCCCAGAATTTCCCCAGCCAGCTCAAGTTGAAGTCCATACATATTAAAATGGTCGCTGTTGAGAAATGCTGGGCTATGACTAGATGTCCAGGACCAGTCTTCTCTATTGCTTGCTTTTTGTTCCCTTTATTTTAAGATAATCAATAGGAAATTTGGGGTATTCTGCCTGCATTCTTTAAAATGGCGTTGTGCTGAGGTCCCATTTTGTTTCTGGCCATTAAGACTTGCAAGAGAAATATGACAGTGATGTGGCAATGTCGATAAAACAATTGAAACTCTTTAAGTGTTTGCATTGTTATTTTTGGCGATGGAGATAAATAGTGTTGTAAGACTCCTCACATTTGAATATACCTGTAACCATACAAAAAAAAACACCCCACTAGAATTTGCTATTTTGGTGTGTCATATTTCAGAGGCATAATTTGTAACAACTCTGGATTTTCAGAAATAGGTTTGGCAATATGTTTGTGCCTCTTGAATCCCAGCGTATCCATCTCTGCTTTAAAGACAGAGTACTAAAAATTGCTGTGCCACTGTTGGAAACAATAGAGCAAGTTTCCCCCCTTCTTTAGGGTGTATTAGGTCTCAAATCATTCAGTCATCTCTACCTTATAGTCTTTCAGTTTTCTGGACTCATACTTGCAAGGACTTAATCTACAGAGAGGAGGGGATTCCTTGTAGATGTAAGTTGAATTATGGATTTTCCTCTAAGTTGTAGCCAGAGAGATGGACACTTTTTTTTAACAGCCAGGACTAGTTGGTACTTTGTACTCATTTTCTCATAATGAACCCTCTAAAGGGAGCTATCTAAAAAGATAAAGAACTTTAAGCTATCTAAAAAGATAAAGAACTTTAATGGGCTTGTAGAAAAGGCAATCAGGCTATTCAGCATTATCATCCATAAATAAACAAATGCCTAAAAGAAATAACTGAAGTAATCTTCATAGCAAGGGTATAGCCTGCATCAGCTTTCAGCTAAGATTCACAATTCCCAAAACAAGAAACCCTGTCAGAGGTAGCCCCTGAAATGTCACTAAATTTACTAATTGGAGGAGCACAATCATGTCCAAAATGCTGTAATTGGAAGAGGACAGCCGTATTAGGTTATGGTGGTAATATATATATATATATATATATATATATATATATATATATATATATATATATATATATATATATATATATATATATATATATATATATATATATATATATATATATATATATATATATATATATATATATATATATATATATATATATATATATATATATATATATATATATATATATATATATATATATATATATATATATATATATATATATATATATATACACACACACACACATTTGTTGGTTGAAAAAGATGCAACTCCACTCCTTATTTTACTAAGTCCTTCTTTTGAATAACAATCTAGGTGTATTAAATAAATTAGTAGTCGGACTGAGGATCATCTTAAAGGATTTCTCATATCAAAAAATACTGTGTTCCTTGGCAAAACGTGGGGTTAATTTCAGGGATGCTTTGCATTGAATTGGCACTGCACTGATGAAACCACACTTGGAATACTGTATCCAGTTCTGCTCACCACAATACAGAAAAGATGCTCGGGCCCTAGGAAGAATGCAGAGAAGAACAACAAAGTGATAAGACATCTAGAGGCTAACTTGTTCAATGAACACTTAAGTTAATTGGGTATGGTATGTGTGGCCAAAGGATTAGGGGTGACCGGATAGCAGTCTTTCAGTACTTGAGGGGGGAAGAGGGGATTGATCTATTCTCCAAAGCACTTGAGGGCAGGCAAGAAGTTACAGGTGGAAAATCAAACTTAGGAGAAATTTCCTAACAGAACAATTATCAGTGGAACAGCTTACTTCCTGCTGTATCAATGGAGGTTTTCAAGAAGATTTGGACAACTTTTTGTCCAGGATGATATGGGGTTTCCTGTTTGAACAGGTGGTTGGTCTAGAACAGGGGTGTCAAACTGCCAGCCTGCGGGCTGGACGTGTCACATGGAAGCCGCGCCCACCCCATTGCCGGCAATGGCAAAACAGTCCTGATAACGTTGCGTGACGTCACAAGTTTGACATGTCTGGTCTAGTAGGTTTCCAGAGTTCCTTCCAACCCTGTTATTGTATGTTCTATGAATTCAATTAAAATATGACTAGGATAGACACCATCTGCTATTTTTGGCTGAAAGTCAAAATCGTAATTGGAGCAATAGTGGGACTTTATAGCCTTGGCAGGACCAGAGTTACTGGATGTTGTCCTTAGGAAGATTGCTGGGACTATTAAACCAGGGACAGATTGTGTTGCTTGGTGTTTGTATTTCCACTTCCAGGATGTTTAAGGTATAATGTCAGATCATCAAAGCCCACGAGTAATCTTTATTCAAGGGCAGCCAAAGTTGAAGAATTCATTCAACATTCAACATTTTAATTATTTAAGATGTGTTCAGAAAAGGGCTGCATTTTCAGGCTTAAAAATACACATACAGCATAAGTATGGTTGCAGAACAGTATCAAAATCCCTTCAGTATTTCATGAGCTTTATAAAGTGTTTTTTTTTACACCCACCCACCCTCAAGCATATTAGTAGTGCAAAAAAGGTATTTCCCTATTCATAGAATTTTAATTGCAAACTTCATCATCATTCCTCTTGCATATTTGTGGGTGGCTTTCGATTGTTATTGCTGTGGGGAGTATAAGCTGAATTTCTTACAATCCATGAACATCATCCCATAATATTAAAAAGAAAAGCAGGCAGAATCATTAGGAAGAATTCCAGTAGGGTATCAAACAAGGAGGATAAATGATAGTGAATTTTTTTCCTAACTATGCTTGACCTTTTCTTGATAAAAGGCAAAGTTTAAAATCAAACGAAATTAATTCCTTACAATTGCTTGCATCCCATATTTTTGTAAACCTGTTTATCAAAGTGCCACTGACATTTTCAATTTTAAAAAATTCATTTAAATTTCTGCCATATTACGGTACTTTTAACTTTTAATGATAAGTTTTATCATTGGTAAAGCTGGAGCTCACACTTCTAGTGGTTCCACATTTGAAAGTTTGCAGCCTCAGGAAAAAAATGGTGATAATGATATTGTACTTCCAAATGAAAATATTTAAATGTAATAGCTAAAACTTTTGCTTACTAGGAAAACAAAATAATTTTATGAAGTTCCAAATGTATATTATACAGTCCAGTGCAGATTGAAATTGAAATAATCTTGCAATATTGCTTGTTTTTATTTATCTACTGAATGAATAAGTGTTATTTTTCCAGGAAAATAGTAGTAACATTAATAATAGCAATGATACTTATTCTTTTTTTTCCTGTGGTGAATTATTGGTACCTTCCTGCAGAAGGAAAGTATACAACTTTTTTTTTTTTTGCACTGGGACAATATTTTTCCTCTGGATGGAGCAGATTTCATTAGAAACAAAGGAAATACAATGAGTGTACAACCATAACGAATCTTCTTGCCCCTAGCTTTAACTTCATCTACATACAACTATTAAAAATGTAAGGTTCAAATTTAGGAAATTAGCTGCGTTCTGAAAAATTTGAAATGTATATTGAACAATTTCCTGCTTACTATTATGGATTAACTAATTCAACCACTGTAATGTATTATTTCCAGTCTCATCCTACTTTGGATCAATACCTTCTTCCATTGTTAACGCTGGCTTTAAGAAGACTAGTTGCTAATTTTCCAGGCAATTTTCATGCAGAGAAGCCCACTTTAATAGTAATTAGAAAAGCTAGATTAAAAATGTACAGGACAGTTTTTAGGTTTCCGGACCCTCTTCTGGTGTGATACTTTTTATTCCTTGAGCTTGATCTTGTGGAATGTTGGTTTCTGTGTCCTAAGTGCAAGGATAATCACAAAGCTTTAAGCTTTTGAAGAGAAGCTGAGCCATTTAGATTTCAGAATCTGGATTAGGTTGTGCAAAAGTATTGTGACTTGCTGACTGTTACTAAATAAGTCATTTTAACTGGTCTGGCACAGAAAGAAAAGCTGTGCATGCAGCTTTATCCATTCTCTCCATGGCTGTGTAATCTTCAAGCCATTCTTAATTGGGTTTTTCTCAGCCAGGCAAGGGATTTTCCCTCCCTGTTTGCTGTGGGGCACTAAGGTTATATGGCAACTAGCCAGCCAAGCCAGCTTTAGCCACCTCTTTTTATTCATACAAACATATACCCATGTGCATAAGTACACTTTTTAGATTTGATTTTTTTAAATATTAGGATATTGGTGAACCAGTATCATGTAGACCCTTAAACACTTCTGTTCTCCGGTAAAAAAAACAACAAAAACTGCTATACAGAATTGTTTCTTTTTTCTGCCACATGTCTAAATTATGAGCCTGATGTTCCTTCTTTGAAAACCATAATCGATTGGCTATTTGGTGGTAAGATGACTTTGCTTGTACCACTCCACTCCCAATTTACTGTGGGATATAATATAATGATCAAATTGGACTTGGATTCAAATCCCCACTTAGCCATAGAAACTCATTGGGTATCCACGACATCACTCAGCCCAACCTGTCTAAAATGTCTGTGTGTAAAACACACACACACACACACACACACACACACACACACACACACACAATTTTGAGCTCCTGGAGAAATAAGGAATGTAAAATTTGCTGTTCTTTAACGAGATCCATTCCTTTTCACTAAATGATCACATCCCACTTAATGGCTGTTTTCCTGCTGACTCCTTTAGCAGATTACCACCCTCACCCTACCACCCTCCCTGGACGCAGATATACAATATTGTTCCAAAAAATTGCCAACCAGATGCCATACTTGTTGTCCAGATCAATGTTGAAGGGCAAAAGAATGTTGGAATGTTCAATTTGAGTTACTTTGGCTATGGGGTGTACAAGTGCAAATTAGAAAAAAACAGTGTTTATTTCTCAATTACAGATTAACATACCCATCCCATGCACCTTTGCACAGGTGGGAATCCTGTAGATGTGTCAATTCATTGAACTTTCCACCTGGTAACTTCTGGGCTTTGTTGATGCTTGAGGAAGAGCCAAGTCATCTCCACCAACATCACTCCAGCCAGAATATTCTCTGAGCAGCAGTTTCATGTCATTGTGCTTTGATTGTTCATCCTTCACTGGCTGCAAGAATAACCTTCTCGCTTGGGCTTATGTGTTGTGTTTTAACAACGTTGCACTGTAAAATGTGTCATGTTTCCCAGAAGTCAGAGTTCTAAAATAAATCTTTTAATTCCTTCCCCCTCCTCTCTCAGAGCATTAAGAAGAAGAACACCAGTAAGCAGGAGATGAGCACATATTTGCGCTTCATTGTCTCCCGGATGAAGGAACGGGTGAGTGTTGTACTACACAGTGGTGTGTAGGATTCTAAGCAGATGGTTTTTTTTGTGTGTTTTCTTTTGTAACTTCAAATACTTACAGGTAGTCTTCAATTTACAATTGATTGCTTGAGACCATTTGAAGTTATAACAGATCTATCTTCAGGCTGCTTATAATCTGGAGTAGAAGTTCTTATAGTCAGGTTCTCTCCGTAGTCAGATGGCTGAACTTTGGTCGCTGAACTTTATGGCATTTGCAGTGTCCTGCGGTCACACAACTGCGTTTTACAACCGTTTTACTGAAAACTGGCTTTCTGGTTTTTAGCAAAACCACATCATAGTGAACAACGGGTTTGCTTAATGACTTCCATAGCCGCTTTATGACTGCCATATTCACATAAAGATTCCTGCAAAAGTTGTAAATTGGAGTAGGTCATGTTACATCTGGTTTACAACCATTACAACTTATAACCATAATGGGGAGGCTCCATTATGGTAGTTTGTTGAGAACTGCATGTGGTTGTCTCTGGAAATGGAATAGGAATTATTTTCTATCTTCCTATTTCCCGTTTAAGTATCTTTGTTTCTCCTCCTGTCCCCGTTGTTCACTCGAATAGATGAATTCACCCAGGTAAAAGGGAGCGGGGGAAAATGTAACATAAAAAAAAAAGAGAAAAAAATTATATTTTGGAAGCCGAAACCTTCCAGTTTCACTCCTGTTTAGAATAAACTCTGAATAGATGCTTATAATTCTGTTCAGCAGATGTTCACGTTTGAGACAAGCTTGAACAACTTTCAGCTAATCAGAAGAGAATTTTCTTGCTAATAGTTGGGCACAGATCAGATGCCAGGCCTGTCAAATGGTCACAATTTAAGTAGTCTTGTGCAAGGGATTTGCACATAAGCCTGCATTTTCGTGTCTTTTCTGTTTCAGCATCTCCCATCCTTTTAATCCTGCTAATTGTTTAGAGACATATTTGTTGGCAATTTTTTTTAGAATTGAAGTCAAACAGAAAACAATTTTTTAGAATTGAAGTCAAACAAATCACGTGTTTGATTATAAATCAATGTTTCCATAGGGCTTTTATTGTGCATTCTCCACCACTCTTCCTTGGAACTTTTTATAGTGTCCAGGGTTTATCTTCCATTTAATTTTTTATTATTTCAGTTTTTGTCCAGACACAAAATTTGTGATGATGGAATAAATAGAGTATCTGCATAACTTCATGATTTTGAAATTTAGTAGTTTAAAGGAACATTTGAAAAGGACAACCAAACTCTTTAATTCTTGCCAATATAGTTCAATCTCAATTTGTTTTGATGCATTATTAATCTTCGATAGAATGTTTTATCCACTGTGACTATCCCTGTGCATTACTTAAAAAGTCAGTATTTTCAGCCATCAGAACTCTTGCTTGGAAATATTGGGGAGAAAAAAAATAACCTTTCAAGAGTTGGATGCTGATTCAATACCTCAACTTACACAATGATTGATTGTTTGAAAAATTAAAACACATTTTTTGGGGGAGATAGAGTTTTTCTAATATTAGTGCACAGAAAAAACATTTAGGGTTTTTGTTTCTTGATTACACCTTTCTAATGTTAAGAAAACTAAGTAGCCTACATGTTAGCCTTTTTGGAGTAGAACTTTTTAAAAACTAATTTGTAAACTGGCGTGTCATTCAAATTCTTACGAACTATTTTAAAGGCTATTTTAAAGGTTTCTAAACTAGTATTTTCTGGCAATTTTTAGGCTATTGATCTAAACAAAAAAGGCAAAGACAACAAACATCCAATGTATCATCGACTAGTACACACAGCTGTTGATGTTCCCACCATACAAGAGGTATGTTCCTATATCGGTCTGAGCTACAACAGAAGAATATTGGCAGTTTTCAGACTTAATCTCATTTTTGGAGGCCCATTATCCATACCTGGAAACCCCATTCCATTTAGTTCTATCTAGAACAGGGGTCTTCAAACTTGGCCCTTTTATGACTTGTGGACTTCAACTGTCAGAATTCCTCAGTCAGCATGCCTGGCGGAAGAATTCTGGGATTTATTTATTTATTTATTTATTTTAATTCCATTTATATCCCACCCTTCTCCGAAGACTCAGGGCAGCTTACAAGCTTAGCATTTGAAGTCCACAAGTCATAAAAGGGCAAAGTTTGAAGACCCCTTATCTAGAAGCAGTTTGTATGAGTTACTTAGGTGAAGATCTAACTTAAAAGGACTACTGGGTCTTCTTTATGTAGAAAAATGTTTAGGATGAAAGATGAGACCAGAAGCAAACTAAACCTACTCATTGCACAATTTCACAACTCTTAAGTTCCCATAAATTATTTTGTAGAAAGTGTAATATAAACATACTTTTATAAGTGTGCTTATTCTGATTACCTGACAACGCTAATGAATGTTCTTATAATTCTGTTTCAATTTATATAGAAAGTAAATGAAGGAAAATACAGAAGTTATGAGGAATTCAAAGCAGATGCTCAACTGCTTCTACACAACACCGTGATTTTTTATGGAGGTAGGTAGGCACTGGTTGGACTTAAAAATAAGATCTTCAAGCAAATGGCACCTTGAGGGCAGAGTTTATTATAGAGAATAAAAAGCAAGTGAGAATTTTGCATTATGTTCAGTTTTATTTGTCCCTCAAAGGTGAATTAGACAAAGTCATGAAAATTAAGCCAACAGGATGGATCTGTATTACCTCCATTATTAGAAAGCAGATACTTGAATGGAGAATGTCAAAGAGCTTCACAAAAGGAATCTCAAGGAAAGTGTTATGAACAATTTATGAAATACACATAGTTCTTGCTTACCAACTGCATTGTTAATAACCTTTCAAAGTTATGATGGCATACCATAACCAATCATTGCATTTATGACCATTGCAGTGCCCTGTGGGTATGTGATCATCATTTGTGTGTTTTACAGCTGGCATGCAGCAAACAGAGTTAATAGAAAAGGCAAAACTAAAATTGTAAGTTGCAGTCATGTGATGTTTCACTTCATAATCAAAGGGGAAGTGAGATCATAAATTCATTGTGGTCACATGTTTCATTTAGTAATTTGCATCTCTTACCAATGTAGTTGCTGTTCCAGTTGTGGTTGCTAAGCAAGGACTATAATAAGCCCTACCTTGATTTTTATGGGTGGACCTAATATAAGCCCTACTCCAAAACTAAGCCCTAGTTTGGGGGTGAGGCACAACCCTAAAAATCAAGCTAGGGCAGGGGTGGGGGGTGAAGCTGCCCCACATGCCCACCTGTCGTGCCACAACTTGACTTCTGCAGCTACTCCTGCTGCTCACACACTTTGGGCAGTTTCCGCTGCTTGCGCAGCACTTTGGGCCACTTCTGCTTATGTAGCGCTTCGAGCTGCTTCTGTTGCTTGGGCACTTCGGGCCGCTTCTGTTGCTCATGGCAGGAGACCATGTGGTGCTGCAGGCCGTTTCTGCTGTGGAAACGGCCCAAAGAGCCATGCAGCATCCTGCCACGAACAGCAGAAACAGTGCAAAGCACCATGTGGCGTCCTGCCGGGAGGAGCGGCAATGGCACAGTGCACCACATGGTGTCCAGTGGCAGTAAGCGGCCACAGAAGTCAAGCAGCAGCACGACAGGTGTCGGGGTGTGGGAGGCCTGGCTGTGGTGATCCTAAGGTAAGACGTTATCTGAAATTAAGACCTAGTACCTTTTTTGGAGGCAAAAAAATATAAGACCAGGTCTTAATTTCAGGGAAACACGATAGGTCTTTTATTTAAGCCAGCACATATTTTCTTATGTTATTCTTTTTTGTTAACTTGATTCAGAAGTTAATTTTCTTTAAGCCATGAAATACCCAAGCAGATCTATAAAAGATTTGCTAAAAAGAAGAAGGCTTGGCATGTACAATCTTTTGTTATCTACCTCATTGGAGGTTTAAATCAGGCTGAAGGGACTGAAGGCACTCTGGTTTTACAAGCTGATGGGGCCCGTTCCTCCAGAATTCAATTGCCAATTGTTTTTCATCATATCATTTACAAAGACTTAGGTGTTTGTGGGTATGTTCTTACAGTGGACAGTGAACAAGCTGATATAGCCAGGATGCTTTACAAAGATACCTGCCATGAGGTAAGTAATATTTAATCATGTTAGCGAACTTCTGAACAATTGTCTTAACAGTTTCCACATACAAGTGGTTTCATTTGTTTTGAAAATTGTTATGGAAATCAGAAAAAACTTTAAAAACATACACTGCATTTTGATAGCTTAAAATTAGGTGTGCTTCAGAAACTAATTGCCCATGTAATTATAAATCCTTATTGTGGTTTTTTTATAATTTTTATAAACCTAAATGTTTTTTGAAAGCTAAATAACATTTTTATCTCATTTGTGAACAGTAACACATCAATAAAAGCAAGTAAAAAAATTAGAAAGATTTTATATGATTGCTATATTGGTACCTCCTTTAGAACAGGTTTTCTTTCAAAAACAAATTCACATTTTAATTTCAATGAAAAGCTAAAACACCTGAACAATGATAGTGGATTATACTTCAGAGATTTTAAAAGATAAAAGGTGCCAGAATAATTGGAATGCACCAATGTATTTATGTGTGTCTGTATGCTTTGTCTATATTGAGTAGCTTTGTTTCATCCTTAGAATAAATAAAGGTTCTCAACATCTTTTTGTTCAGTTTGTGCTACTAATATGTTTCTGAAATGATTAGAGACCAATTAAAAATCTCTGTGCATCTAACCTTCAAAGAACAGTGGATAACGCTACATATGAGCGTATCCTAAGTTATGGATATGTACTCTGTTTCCTTTTATAAACTGGTATTAGTTTGGCAGAATGAAAAGACCAATGGTTACTACTTTGGTTAGTCAAAGTTTAATGATTTGCTTAAAATTTGACTAATTATTTTTTATATGTAATATATGAAAAGGTATATTTTTTACTTAATTTTTCTTCACTTTTCCCTTTTTGTGTTTTTTTGTATGAAACATAACTTCTACGGAAAGAAAAAAAACTTAAATGATTTTAGATCTGCAAAATAACAGTTTTCAGCATTTCAGAACATATTATTGAGGGTGACAGTGTTTTACTTCTCTTTTTCCTCAGCTGGATGAACTTCAGCTTTGCAAGAACTGTTTCTATCTATCAAATGCGCGTCCTGACAATTGGTTCTGCTATCCTTGTGTAAGCTTACCTTTTCTCACAACTGAGAGTAAATATGGAATCTGCTACCCCAAGAAATGGTTATGAGAATTATCCCAGCTGTCTTAAAGAATGGGATTTATTGAGAATATGAATATAGCCATTAGACAAAATTGTAAATGTTAGTTCTGCAGCCACCGCTAGGTGGAGTCATCTTCATGCCAGTAGGAAAGACAAGATCAATTGTCCCAGTCACAGATCATATTTTTACATTTCCTTGACCACAGTGGTCAGTTCGCTTCTCTCTGGCATTGGGGAAAGGACTGGTGCTATAATAAAGCCTTATCAGTATTTTCTTGGCTTAAGGCTCACAGAGTACAAGCATTTCTTGGAGAAATTGGATGAACACTGCATTCTCAAAATAGCAATCTATAACAAGTTAGTGTGCCTGTACAGCTGATTCGGTATGTCTCCCGTGCATGAAACAACAGAATGCCAATTTTTGCTGATAAGAAGAAACATTTATTCACTTGAAGACTTGAGTTTCTTTGTCTAAGCCAGGGGTAGACAACCATGGCTCTTTTATGACTTGTGGACTTCAACTCCCAGAATTTCTGAGCCAGCATGGCTGGCTCAGGAATTCTGGGAGTTGAAGTCCACAGAGCCAAGGTTGTCTACCCCTGGTCTAAGCTAACAATGCTTAGAAGCTACCAGCACAGTGATAAATTGTTATATCATGTGAGAATGGTCTGTTAAACTATGCTGACGATGTTATGATGATCACTGTTGTCAAGACTTAGTTAAAACTCTATCATGGGTAATTTTTATTGTGGAGTCCTTGGTGCTGTCTCAGTTTAGTTGTTTTCTTATAAACCTTTTATTACCCAGCTAAGCAAACCACTTTTGTATATGAAGTCCAGCACTGATGATGTTAGCTAGTTGGGTAATGAAGCTCGGCAAGAAAATCACCAAGCTCAGAGAGCGACAAGGACCTCACAGTTCAAACCTGAACTCCAAATGTTCTTTTCAGTTGGTAACTTTTATTTTCATTACGTGACACTGTTATACCTAACACCTGCTAAGTCAGAAATACTTCTGTACTATGCCATGTTTCTTTAATTTTTAGATACCAAATCATGAACTGGTATGGGCCAAAATGAAAGGCTTTGGATTCTGGCCTGCGAAAGTCATGCAGAAAGAAGACAATCAAGTTGATGTTCGCTTTTTTGGCCATCACCACCAAAGGTATTTTCATTATTGCAGTGTCTCTTGTATGCTGAGACAACCAGCACACCCCTGGGTGTGGTAAAGAGTGGATTCAGCCCAGACTGATGCAGGTTCAAATTCACTTGAACTTTGACCCATTCTTTCTCAGGCCAATCAACCACACTGGATTGCCTTTGCAAGATGAAATTGGAGGTGGACATGTTGTGGAGCTGCAACTGGAGGAAAAAGATCTAACAAATAAGCAACAGGGCGCTTCTCTTTCTAGGTGTGGCGAAATGTGGTCTGGATTACTAGGAGGGAGAGGCTGCATTCCAGGGGACTCGAAGACAGCAAAAATTAAGCAGTTTGGTTGAGAGAAAGAGAGTTAAGACAGCTCCTCCCTATAGATTTTCAGATTATTTCTATGGGGATGCAAAAGGTTGCTTTAGTTTGCAAGATTTCTGTCTATGAGTGAAGGACAATAAAGGACACTGCTTGAAGGTCACTCTAC
Source organism: Vipera berus (assembly GCF_964194415.1). NCBI lineage: Eukaryota > Metazoa > Chordata > Lepidosauria > Squamata > Viperidae > Vipera > Vipera berus. The sequence goes on along the minus strand of NC_138205.1, from coordinate 120,402,528 downwards.
AGTAAGGGAAAAAAATATTTGATCCCCTGCTGATTTTGTCCCACTGACAAAGAAATGATCAGTCTATAATTTTAAGGGTAGGTTTAAGTTAACAGCGAGAGACAACATAACAACAAAAAAATCCAGAAAAACACATTTCAAAGAAGTTATAAATTGATCTGCATTTCAGTGAGCAAAATAAGCATTTAACCCCTTTGCAAAACATGACTTAGTACTTGGTGGCAAAACCTTTGTTGGCAATCACAGAGGTCAGACGTTTTTTGTAGTTGGCCACCAGGTTTGCACATATCTCAGGAGGGATTTTGTCCCACTGCTCTTTGCAGATCCTCTCCAAGTCAAGGTTTGGAGGCTGACATTTGGCAGCTCGAACCTTCAGCTGTCTCCACAAATTTTCTATGGGATTAAGGTCTGGAGACTGGCTAGGCCTGGGGTAGGCAACCTTGGCTCTTTTATGACTCGTGAACTTCAACTCCCAGAATTCCTGAGCCAGCCATGAGCCAAGGTTGCCTACCCCTGGGCTAGGCCCTTCCAGGACCTTAATGTGCTTCTTTTTGAGCAATTCCTTTGTTGCCTTGGCTGTGTGTTTTGTGTCTTTTCCATGCTGGAATACCCATCTACAACTCATTTTCAGTGTCCTGGCTGAGGGAAGGAGATTCTCAACCAAGATGGTACATGGCCCCATCCATTGACCCTTTGATGCGGTGACATTGTCCTGTCTGCTTAGCAGAAAAACACCTCCAAAGCATAATATTTCCACTTCCATATTTGACGGTGGGGATGGTGTTCTTGGGGTCATAGGCAGCATTCCTTCTCCAAACACAGCAAGTTGAACTGATGCCAAAGAGCTCAATTTTGGTCTCACCTGACCACAACATTCACCCAGTTTTTCTCTGAATCATTCACATGCTCACTGACAAACTTCAGACAGGCCTGTATATATGCTTTCTTGAGCAGGGGGATCTTGCGGGTGCTTCAGGATTTCAGTCCCTCACAGTGTAGTATGTTACCAATTGTTTTCTTGATGACTATGGTCATAGCTGCCTTGAGATCATTGACAAGATCTTCCCGTGTAGTTCTGGGCTGGTTCCTCACTGTTCTCATGATCATTGAAACTCCACGAGGTGAGATCTTGCATGGAGCCCCAGACCGAGGGAGATTGACAGTTATGTTGTGTTTCTTCCATTTGCGAATAATCACACCAACTGTTGTCACCTTCTCACCAAGCTGCTTGGTGATGGTCTTGTGGCCATTCCAGCCTTGTGTAGGTCTACAATCTTGTCCCTGACATCCTTGGACAGCTCTTTGGTCTTGGTCATGGTGGAGAGTTTGGAATCCGATTGATTGATTGCTTCTGTGGACATTAAAATGCAAATCAGTTTATAACTTTTTTTGAAATGCGGTTTTTTTGGATTTTTTGTTGTTATTCTATCTCTCATGTTAAACCTACCATTAAAATTATAGACTGATCATTTCTTTGTCAGTGGGCAAATGTACAAAATCAGCAGGGATCACATAATTTTTCCCCTCACTGTATGTGTCTTTCTTGTTTTTTTCGGGGCCCTCTACTAAGGTTCAGTAAAGTTCTAGTCTTGTCTTAGCCAGAGAAGCCAACTGTGTGACTTGGGCCCAGTCACTTTCGGGCATCCTAGTCGAGGTCACCTTACAAAGTGATTTGGATAGGAGAAAAAGGAGTAGCGATCATTACATCTTGAGCTGAACCAAGTAAAGTGAGATATAAATCCATTAAACGGGATGTTCTGTCTTCCTGACCTAAGTGATATTAGACAATCTGAATCCTAAACAGAACCTGCCAAAGAACTTGCTTCTTAAAATTGCCACAGGAATGCAGGTAGTTGTCAGCTGACAGTTGTTTATTTAATGACTGTTCAAGGTTACAACGGCACTGAAACAAGTGACTTATAACCAGTTCTCACACTTATGACCGTTGTAGCATCCCCACAGTCATAGGTTCAAACTACAGCTGCTTTGCAACTGGCATTTATTTTCAATGGTTGCAGTGTCCTGGGATGGCGATTTGCAACCTTTTCTAGGGAGCTTTTGACAAGCAGAGTCAATGAGGAAAACCAGATTCGCTTAATAACCACATGATTTAAATAACAACAACATGGTCAAAAAGTTGAGTTGTGCCCCATTTGCAAAGTTGTTAAGAATTACCTGTAGTCTTTACTATAATTGAGATTAATTTTTTTTCCATACCATCAACTGATGTCATTGTGGAGCACGTAGATATTAATGAGGTTAAACATATTGAGAAGCTGGAAATGCACAGAGAAATAATTGTTGCAGTTTGGACTAGAAGGAAATGAAAATTGAAATAGAATGAAAGTTAACATTGGGAATGTGTGAAGAGTATGGCAGGGCGGGGGAGACTTAGTTATATCTATGACCTCGCCATCAAAACCCAATGGAGAAGACTCTTTTCATCATTTAGGTAAGATACGCACTCTTGGAGTTGAATGGATGTTTGTAACAGAAAAGGATGATTTGAAAACTGAATTGGCAGCTACTTTTCAAAGGATGTGCTTAAGTGTATCTTTTCATTTTCATTGTGGAGGGCCTGGATTCCTTCTGAAAATATTCAGGATATCACCGTTAATATACACCGGCTACATGTAAAACGTAGCATGGGCTGGAAAAAAGCATGCGATGAGTTAGAGCTACATCAGCGTTTCCTTCGGGATGGCAGATTTTGGAAATCAAAAAATGAGGATAAAGGAGAGGAAGAAGCAGAATCAAGCATTTCTTCTACCAGCAATGAGCAAGTGAGTAGATGGATTGAATTATCCCAATTGACTTAGCCCAGTTGCAGTTAACCATTGAAGCTCGGCTATTTCTTTAATCTTCTTTTTTCTTATCACAGATCTGAATCGCTGTATTTCAGTCATATGGGAAAACTGTACACCAGATTCTGGGTCTAAGATAATCTGTATTTACACTGTTTTTAATCATTGTATTTGATCAACAGATTTGCAATAAAAGCAATTCCCTCCCTCTTTAAAGAAATTCTAGAATTGGCACCATTGTACATGAAGTTTATATATAATTTTAAATCTCTTATTGAAACAACTTTTCTCTTTCACTGTTTGCTTATTTTTAAATGCATAGTTTATAGAGTGATTCACATTGGATTCAAATCCCAGGACAGTTGTGGAGTTTAGATTTTGTTTGCGTTCTTGTTGTTTTAGGTGGATGAAACTAATACCTACTTAGTTGGGTTTTGTTTCTCTGCCTGCTTTGTTCCAGCTTCATTTACAGAAACAGGTTAGAACGTGCCTCTGTTCTGTTTTCTCAGATAAAAAAATTCCAAGCCCTCTTGGTAATGGACTTTTTCATGTACTCTGAAAACTTATGGGCACAGCAATTAAGAGGGTGGAGACACCTTGGTATCTAGCTGCCCTGGGTTTGTATATTAATTTGGGAGGCTGGGATTTTACCAAATTCTGCAGTTCAACTCATGGCCACAAATAATTGATAATGATAAACATTTACTTTATTAGTTGCATTTTTTAAAATTTTAAGTCAACATTTCTCTAACAAAAACGACTGGCTACTTATTGACAATTCTAAATTGAGTATTTTCTTTTTAATTTATTGCTTCTTCATCCATTTTTCCAGCTAAAGGTTACTCAGGAGCCAAGAGCAAAGAAAGGAAGACGCAATCAAAGTGTGGAACCTAAAAAGGAAGTAAGGAACAGCATGGCAATTAAATACATGCACTTGTGGGTGAGGGAGAAAACATTATTCAAGCATATTTTCCTTCTGACTGTTTACAAATTCATTTTCTTCATGTTTTATAACTCAGAAAAGTGATGATCATTTATTGAGAGAGCATGTTTGAAAATCTGCTTAAATTTTCATCATTTGGAAGTATTGTTTTAATTCACCTTGTATACTAGCCATGTTCTCCAAATTGGAGTATTCATTTGGAACTGATTCCAACTTATCCGTCCTTAATAGAGATAGAATGTGAGTATCTTTGGAGATGCCTAAATTCCTATTCTGTAAGGTTATAATAGTAGTTTAGAGGTGCAATGGCTCAGTGGCTTAATGACCCTGCAGATGGTCTCAGCTGGGCGGTTTGAGCCCTAGCATTGTAAGGCAGAGTAAGCTCCTGTCACTTGCCTCAGCTTCTGTCCATCTGACGGTTTGAAAGCATGTTCTGTGCAAGTAGATTGATAGGTATGCTTCAGTGGGGGGATGAGCTGCCTGGCACTCTTTGCAGGCAGTTATTCCTGACAGCTCCGAACCTCCCGGTTGCCTGTTTGCAAGGCAGTTCTGGGAAGGAAGGAGGCCTTGAGTGATGCTGCAGGAAGAGCCATTTGTCTTTCTCTCTGGTGTGAAGCCAGCTCGCCCTCCCAGGGCAGACCTTGGGAAGTGCACAAGCGTGTCCTATAACAGACTTGGTACCTTGGCAAGTCTGCAAGAGCATTGTGGTCTCCTGGCTACTGTAACAGTGCCATACACTAATAGTAATAATAGTTAATGGAGATATGCAAAACTTAGTAATTTGGAAACCGAAATATTACTAAGTAATGATATTCTATAATGTATATGTGGACTCCTTGGCACTCTCTAACCTGGGCTCTTCCTTGCAGACATTTCATCACCCAACTAGGTAACATCATTAGTGCAGCATTGGTGATGTTACCTAGTTGGATAATGAAACACCTGCAAGAAAACAACCAAGTTCAGAGAGCATCAATAATCCCCCAGTTGCAAATATATTTTTTTCTATCAATACTGTGATGCATGTGATTTTTCCCTCCTATTGTATGAAATCATGGTGGAGTCATTGGCCTGATAATGCTTTAATTGTACAATGTGGCATTACATTTTTGTCTTTAAAGTACTTAGTTTTTACTTAAGTAATATTTAGAATTATGTTGATTCAATATAAATTTTCCAGTCTTTATCTTTACCTGATCTAAATGATTGTAGTCCTTTTCATTGGCCATTGTAGTGACACCTTCTTTGTTATGTTAGGAGCCAGAGCCTGAAACAGAAGCAGTCAGTTCAAGTCAGGAAATTCCCACAATGCCTCAACCCATTGAAAAAATTTCAGTCTCAACCCAGACCAAGAAATTAAGTGCCTCTTCCCCTAAAATGCTGCATCGAAGCACCCAGACCAACAATGATGGTGTGTGTCAAAACATGTGCCACGAGAAATACACCAAAATCTTCAGTGACTTCAAGGATAGAATCAAGGCTGATCACAAGAGGGAAACTGAGAGAGTTGTGCGAGAAGCTATTGAGAAGGTAACTGACTATCGGTTTGATGACAGCTTGAGAATATTCTAATTCTAATTATTCATTATTGCTGAAATTTATTTCTGTACATGCCTGTTTTCATTCATTCAGGACTGGAAGATGGCCCCTTTTCCGTACAAAGATGATAATCCCCTGGCTGATCACTCTGCAATTAATTTTTTTTAAAAATTGATCATTTTAAGTGAGAAGTCCATTACTGCTACAGGGGTGATGTCTTCATGACGACATTGGGAGAATGACACAAATTTCATTCTTCTTGCATTGTTGAGTTGGGAATGCAGAATGATCCAAGTGGATGTGATCTGTGCAAAGACATCTTGATGTCCCCATCACTTGGTCACCATTGGGGATTCTACTGGGTGCCTAGGGCTCATGTATGGCCTCCCAAATAGGAATAGTACAGGATACTGCACTGAAGATCTGAGCTGAATTTTCACTTAATTCACACCATTCTGTGGTCTGTGTTCTGCTTAAGGTCTCTAAACCAGCATTTGAAGTCATGATTGGTTGTTGGCTGGCTGATTCCCACATTGAATTGATTAATGAGGTTTAATCTTGGAAAGGAACCTGTTGCTTAATTTTGGCAACTATAATTTGTTAACGGGATTGGTGATGAAACGTAGTGAGTGGATTCAAACATCCTATTTGAATGCAAATCAAACTGGCTTCATTTGTATATTTGCCAAACTTGAACAGTGTAACTTTGGGCAGGCTGCAAAAATGCTGGAAGTCCAGCAGTTTTTTGCTGTAGTGGACTAAACACTCCTGAAGTATAAGCCAGGGTAACTTTACCTCAGTGTCACCAGGGACTCCTTATTTTCCAGTTGGAGCCCTTATAGTTATTTGAAGGTGAGTGCTAGTACTACTCTTTCCATTTAGATGGATCAAGGCCCCTTGGGAATCAAGGGACTGTTTCTGTTAAGAGCAACTGAGTACACATACAGATAGTCCTTGACATACGACCACACTTGAGCCCAAAATTTCCACTGCTTATTGAGACAGTTAAATGAGTTTTGCCCCATTTTATGACCTTTCTTGCCACAGTTGTTAAGCGAATCACTGCGGTTGTTGAATTAGTAACACGTTTGTTAAGTGCATCTGACTTCCCCATTGACTCTGCCTGTCGGAAGGTCGCAAAAGCTGATCACATGATCCCAGGACACTGCAACCGTCATAAACGTGAATCAGTTGCCAAGCGTCTGAACTTTGATCACGTGACCATGGGGATGCTGCAGCGGTCGTAAGTGTGCAAAACGGACATAAGTCGCCTTTTTTTCAGTGTAATTGTAACTTTGAAGGGCCACTAAACATGACTGTAAGTCGGGACTTCCTGTAATGCTGCATTAAGATGTTTTTGGAGGAAGAAAGAGTTGGGAGCACCATTCTTGGCCATTCACTCACTTGCTTTTTAAAATTCCAGCTGCGCACAGAAATGGAGGAGGAAAAAAGGCAGGCTGTAAACAAAGCAATTGCAAATATGCAGACTGAGTGTGAACGAAAGACAAAGCAGGTGAAGGAGAAGTGCAAGGAGGAATTTTTAGAAGAAGTCAAGAAGCTGGCCAGCCAGCACAAACAGCTGATCTCTCAGACCAAGAAGAAACAATGGGTAAGCAGCGCTATGGGTGGATTGGTTCCTTGGGCCATGTCTTCTGTGTTCTCATTTGTACTGGGGATGCTCGCATAGTAAGAACATTTTGGGATGAAGGGCCAACTTCCACTGGTCCTTTGGAGAGATGAAAGGAGTTTACTTCCTTCCATAGCTCTGCTGTCTCTGTGATCTTAGCTTTCCATTTGTTGATTTCTCTGATTAATTTACCTATGGCAGGTATAGGTAAGCATGCCTTCCTTCCATGAGCACCAGGAGGCACCCATAGCAAGTCTCCTGTACTTTCGTACAACAGCAATCCTGTGAAGTGCATTGGGCAGAAGGTCCTCCAGAGAACTTCCAGGCTGACTGGGAATTTGGAGCCCGATTTGCTCAAGCACTCAGCACATTAGCTTTGTCATTTGCCTCTCCTTCATCCTAGCGAATTTTGTGGTGGCTCTCAATTGCACTGAGCTTTCAATGGCAAGTTCACAGTTGCCACTCTTAGTTTTGTGGACTTCTTGTGCACAAGCATTTTATAATTCTCTGCAGCCTCTTTTCACTTGGCATCTGGGTTTACTTCAGTGAAAGGGCAGCACTCTGCACTGGAGATGTTTGATGAGGTAAGAAGACCTCACCGCTGTGCTATCTGTCTCCTTGGTTTTAGTTTTTATAGAACTCTTCTTAACTTTAATTGTTCTTACAGTTAACTTTTTGCCATTTGTAAGCTGCCCACAGTTGCCTTATTGGTGAAATGGGCAGCATATAAATTTAATAAATAAAATAGTTCCTCAATGTTATCAGTTACAAGCCCATACTGGGCATTTTGGGGTTCAAATAAAAGAAGCCCACATATCTGGACATTGCCAAGTTAGGACATGTTGCCCTCAACCACTATGTTGATGCTGGCACATGAACAATCTTTGGTTTTAGGTCTCTAAATTGGGATTTGCAATCATGATCGATTGTTGGCTGACTGATTCCCATCATGAATTAAGAAATGGGGTTTAATGCAGGAGTGTGTTGTGCAAAGGGCGGCCTAGTGGTGAAGACGCCTCCCACTCAGAAAGTTGAGAGTTGAATTCTAAGTAGCGGCTGTTTCTCCTACGACTCAGAGAAAAAAATATCTGCTGTGAACTGCATGTAGCCATCAGGAAAGATATCTGGCCGAAATGCTCAGCTTTATCGAGTCACTCCAACTACTCTGAATTAAGGGACTACAGGTTTGGGAAAATGGAGTTTTGTGTTATGTAAATCTAGTGCCACCAAATGGGATGTGGTTATTTTGGATTTACAACAACTTGCAAGAAAGCATCCCTACAAAGCATTAAGGAGGGTTTAGGACAGGGGTCTTCAAACATGGCCCTTTTATGACTTGTGGACTTCAATTCTCAGAATTCCTCAGCCAGGCATGCAGGCTGAGGAATTCTGGGAATTGAAGTCCACAAGTCATAAAAGGGCCACGTTTGAAGACCCCTGGTTTAGGAGAATTTATCATGGAGAAAGAGAAGTTCTGCTTTCATGATTATTTTTCTTCTCTCCCCTCAGTGTTACAACTGTGAAGAGGAGGCCATGTATCACTGCTGTTGGAACACTTCCTATTGCTCCATCAAGTGTCAGCAGGAGCACTGGCACGCTGAGCACAAACGTACCTGTCGTCGGAAAAGATGAAAGCTTCCTCACCTCACCTGTTGCCCTGATTCAGTGCTTTCCTCTAACACAGCAGGTGCTGGGGATCTTCTCTAGTTTTTCATGTTGGTTTCCAAGGGGTCAGAATTAATGTGAATTCACTCCCCATTGTGATTGATTCTTATTCTTCTTATTATTATTATTGCACCAGCCTTGAAAACACTTTTTCGTAAAAAAAAAATTTTTTTGCACAGTTAAATTTCAGTCTTGTGTTTTGACACTCTGCTTCCAATTGTCATCACCTTGTGGCCCTCTTTCCCTTTTCTTTTTTGCTGGGAAGGTATTTTGGATCTCAGTTGGAGCACATTACTTTTTGATAAATTTTAACTGAGGGGAATTTGTTGCATTTTCAGCAAATTATTTAAAAAAAGGATTCAACAAAATAAAGAAAGGTGATAGGAACATTTTCAGGAGACCTGAATGTAATAATAAAAGAGTTATATAATAGATGTTAATCATTCGAGCTGGTTTTCTTCAGCTTAATTTACTGCTTGAAGGCATTATCTGTTGGCTTGGGTATACAATTGAATTTTGGGATCAGGGTTGACAGAGCAGGTGCTAGTCCTGCCACTTTTTAATATTCTTTTACCAATTGTGTTTGTTCCATTGTTATTTTTCTTCATTATTTAGCTTTTATAATGAAAATATTAGTTTTGATTTTATTGTTTCAAAATCACCAGAGACTGGGTAGGCTGAGCCAGATCTTAGGAGGGAAAAAATAATATTTAAAGTTTAAATTTTTGCACATTTCATCCTTCTAATACAAATACTTGTAAAAAACAAAGCCAAAAACTGAAAAAAAACCAAGAACAGCTCGATTTTACATTTCAGCATATATGGAATTCTAAGAGGCATAAGAACAAAAAGGCTTAAGATTTGTCCTGTCCTTTTTGCCTCCTTCCAGCCTTTTCACCCCCATTTATACCTTCCGAAACACTAGTTGATGATTAATCTGATTTATGCACTCAAATTGAAAATTTAAGTCCAAGGGATGGGGAAGCACTTAAGTTTCACAAAAGCAGTTATGTCTGTAATATTTGGTTATTGCCATTTTTATGCTAGAATGAAGAATAATGCATGTTAATTTTCCTGTATTAAAGATGCTGTGATTTGTAAAAAGTTTGTCTTTTGCGGAATGTCTGGATAAAGAAGTGCTACCAATAGGAATGGATCAATAGTTGAAAAGTGATTTTTCTCCCTCTCTTCCCTCCCTTTTGTTTATTTTATGTATAGGTATATATATAAATTTATATATATATATAAATTGCATCCATGTTCAGAGACATTTTTTTTTATACAAGGTGTAAACTTTATTTAACCAGCTTATCTTCTAATGCTTCTTGCCATTGTGGGGTTCTTTTCAAGATGGTCTTAAAATTCAACCAGCTCCCCTTGAATATTCTTTTTCCAAGCTCAGACAAAGTAATTTGTAAATATTTATGTAGACCTTGGATATTTATTGACAGTGGTAATACAGTGAATCATACAAATAGGAGAACTGGGAGAAAAGGATTTTAGAAAAATTTCTCTGAAATTTGGTAGGATCAGTCAGAAGATTAAACTCCTATTAAGCTTTCTGTGATCTGTTGCTATAGTCTAGAATAGTGTTTCTCAACTCCGCAACTTTAAGATGGGTAGACTTCCGCTGGTTTGGGAACTGTGGGAATTGAACTCTACATCTTAATGATGTTGAAGTTGAGAAGCGTTGATATCAATTTTTAAACAAATAATGGCAATTGAAGTAGCGTTTCAGTTACCATGAGGAACTTTGAAAGCTCAGGCCACAGAACCTGAGTTTAAATGAACTAGAGTTAGTAAGATGAGGGCAATACCCTCAGGCATCTATCTGTATTTGCCAAGTTGCATGGCAACTCTTGGAATGCCAAGTTGTCCCATTTACCCTGGTAGACAAGAGAACCTTCACCATTCCTTGGATCCATTTTCTAAAATGGATGGGTCTGCTCTGAAAAAGAATCACTCCACACAAATGAAGCCTCAAATAGAGGTTAGCTCTTGCAAATACTAGCTTTATCTAGTGACTTAAATTTTTTAACAACTAAATAATTACGTTATGACTATATATAGGAGGCCTTCACTCTAGAGCAAGTGCAACAAAGAAACACCCTTCGATTATTTTATTATTGTCCCTTTTCATCCTACTTAAAATTTAAAAACAAAAACCTTCGGTCCAACCCTATAAAAGCAAGTTTTTGTGAAAACTATTTTTTGGGGGGTGTAAAAATCATTCCGGATACGTAATATTTAACTGAATAGCTGCATGAAAGTAAAATTTGTGTTTTTTTGGCTTTTTTTTCCTTTTGTCTCTGTTGACACGGTTGCACATTTTCAAGTTATTACAGTGTGAAAACTATGGGTTTTTTTAAAAAAAAACAACAAAAGAACAAGAAAAAAATTTGTGGCCTGGTTTTGTATAAGTTTTAGGGGAAAATATTGTTTAGGAATCCTGATTTCAAACATCTTTTTTTTCTTGCAAATCATAAACCTATATTAAAGTGTTGAGCTTAGCCACTATGCACATTGTAATTTACTCATTGTGGCTGTCCAGTTCTATGACGCATTCTGGCATTTTGTAAGCTGCTCTGACTAGCAATATATAGAGTCATTAAATGTGTTAACATTGGTTAATAAATGTATTTGAAAAGGCAACAGCGCCTTCTAGTTTTTTGTATATGTTACTTTTGACCTTTCCTAGGCTAACAGAGATAACACACATTGTCATCAAAAGATTTTTGTGGTATTGTTGGTTACTTTACTCTGGAAAAGGATGGTATGTGATAAATGTGAAATGCAAATTACCATGGGTTAGCCTGGCTGGTGCAACATGGTGTCAGTTGATTGCCATCAGCTGTTAAAACTTCCCAGAATCCTATCTATGATATTAAATACAATAACGGGGACAGAAAAAAATAACACCATTTAAAAATGATGCTGAGATAGAAGTTCCACTTAAGCTGTTTTCTGCTAAGAAGGCTCTAAGATACGAAGGCCTTCATTTTACTTCTATATTCATTCACTCTCATCAAAAAAGAGATTATCACAGGCAGAATCGTGTTTCTTCATAACTCCTTGGTCACCTTTTTATCAAAATGGACTATGTATACACACCTTGCATCATCATAAACACAGATTGACTGGAATGTTAGAAATCAGTCCTAAATCACACCAGAAACTTCCTGTCCAGCCCACTAGTTCAGAGGTCCCCAACCTTTTGGGCACCAGGGATCGGTTCTGTGGAGAGAGGTTTTTCCATGGACCGGAGCGGGTGTGGCTTTGTGTGCTGCCTACATCTCGCAGATGGGGTTTTGCTTGTTTGTGCGGACCGGTTGCTGGCATGCCGTGGCCCGGTACTGATCCAAGGACTGGGGGTTGGGGACCCCTGCACTAGTTGGTTCTTGAGTCCAGAATAAGCTGGAGCAGTCCTCATTTTAGCAGCCCTTGGGGTTTTACTGGTTTCTTTACTGGTAGAGAATCTCCAAATTTCAGTTTTACTTTTTCTCAAGTAATTAGGTGATGGTATCATTCCAACATACTTTCAGTAAGTCAGTGATATAGATAACGTGTATATAGAGGGTTCCAAATCAGAGTGTAGGTAGTCCTTAACTTACAATCATTTGTTTAGTGACTCTGAAGTTACAAAGACACTGAAAAAGTGACTTATGACCGTTTTTCACACGACCATTGCAGCACCCCCATTTTGAATGATCAAAATTTGGATGCTTGGCAACTAACCCATATTTATGAGGGTTGCTGTGTCATACAAACAAGTCAGTGTCATAAATACGAGTCATGTGATCACCTTTTGCAACCTTCTGATGGGGAGGTCAGACCCACTTAACAATGGTATTACTAACTTAACTGCAGTAATTCAGTTAACTGTGGCAAGAAAGGTCATAAAATGGGCCGACTTAACAACTGCAGTGATTCACTTAACAACTGTCTTGCTTACCATTAGAAATTTTGGGCATAATTGTGATTGTAAGTCGAGGACTACCTGTATGTTCAGAGGAATTCCTATATGCGGTTGCATCTTTACTGTCCAGTTGGGTCTGTAAAGCTGTCTTGGCATCCTAAGGTCACAATCACAATCTGGATGTTTGGCATCCAGCTTGTACTTAATGACAGTTGCAGAACACCATGGTCACATGATAATTATTTCCAGGCTTCCCTGCTGGCTTCCCGCAAGCAGTCATTGGGGAAACCTGCTGAGAAGTTGCAAGTTGCTCATGTAAATTCCTCCCACCCATGTAATCTTCCCTAATCCCTCATGGGTTTTGGTAGCCATCCATTCACCTTTGTGCTTTGCCTCCCCAGTCACTCACTCACTCACATTCACACACACACACACACACTCCCTGCACCCTTCTTTTGCCACTTTTGCACCCTCTCTGAATTTCACTGCACCTGTCCTACATCTCCCCAGATATCCATGCAGGTCTGCGCACCTTTCCAAAGCTCCACTCCACTCTCCAAAGCAGCTTCAATCCCTATCGTTATTTCAATGGATACTCAATCTTTTGTTACTTCATGGACATCAACCTTCCATAAGACTAGACATTAAGTTTTTATTTTTATTTTCTTTTAATCTTAATGCATGTTTTATCAATTTTTCTCCATTGGAACGTTCGTAGGAAATGGGGAGAATTGGAGAGAAATACTTGGTGCTTAGACGTCTCCACTATGGGTTTCTACTTTAAGTAGAACATAGACAAACTGACTGTGTAATACTAACTTCACAGGTAGTCCACAACTTACAAATGGTAGCTTAGTGATAATTTAAAGTTGCAACTTTATGAACCAGATTTAAAGTTCTCATGGTCACCCACCCTCCTATGGTCAAGGCAACTGGCTGCATTTATGGTGGCACAGCTGTTTGCAGCATTCTGTGGTTGCATAACTGAGTTTTACAAAAGCTTTGACAAAAATTGAAAACTGCTTTCAGTTTTCAGCAAATCTGGGACCTCATCAAATCATTGGTTCACTTTATCTGGTGTTCACTTAATGACTGCTGCTGCTGCTGCAAAAGAAAGATCGGGTCAGTTACCTCTATTTTACAAATGTTGCAGCTTAAGACTGATGGACGGGCTCCATTACGATCATAAGTTGAGGATTACTTGCATTCTATATAGAAAGGCCTTGTAATGGGCCAGATGTCATCCAAATGTATCCGCTCAAGGGCGATTCTTGCTAGTACGGAAGCAAGAAGTGAAAGGGCCAGTCTCACTTCCATTTCCTGTGTGGAACTCCACATTTGATCCATATGTGCACATAGGATTTGAAGCAGTATAGAAGTCATAAGTGCAAAATAACTTGCCTGCTGGCTAGTCTAATACAGTTTCTGCTTACTGTCTTGCTGATATAGACACACATACACAAATAAGAAATTAGGAATTGTGGTAATTAAGAATTTCCTTAATTTAAATCAGCACAAATATTTGAATTGGAATATTATGTCCTACACTCTTAAAATAGTTAAAAAATTCCACAGACAGAAGGTCCCAGTCTATAATTGTGTCTGTTAATGGTTTCTACACTAAACTCTTCCGTCAGAGAAAAAAACACATTCTTCCACAATCTGCATTTGCTATAAAATGTATTCTTATTTCCTTTTTTCATTTTTACCTCCAGTGAGGTCAATGGGATAAAAGAAAAAAGGTACATAATGCCCAGGAAAGTTTTGGTTTAGAGAAACCTTCATCACAGAGATACGTAGGTAGGGCTCTGGCAATGAATTAAAGGGACCAACAGGTAAGTTACCTCTTGGAAGATTGAGGGGACAACTGACTCTGTTGGTCAAATAAAGGAATCTTTATTTGGGGAATTGTTAATAGTTTTGATTTTTTGAAATAGAATCAAATTCATTGGCCAGGTTTAAAGGGTGACTTTATTGTCAAGTGTCTAAGACTTCATTGTAAGAAAAAAAGAAGGGAGGATAATTTAGTAATCAATTAGAGCAAGCAATTGTTTACTACTCTAGTCAGCAGGTGGAAAGGGAGAGAAAGTAACAGAGTGTAGGCCTGTCGGAAAACCACACTCTTGTCCATGGATTTAGTTTAGTTTAGTCTAGTTTAGTTTTATTAAATTTATATGCTGCCCTTCTCCCTGAGGACTCAGGTCGGCTCACAACAATAAAAATTAAAAAACAGAGTAAAAAATTTAAAAGAGAATTAATAAATGCAAAATTACAAAACAATTTAACCCAATAAAAAGCCTAATTAAAAATCGTAGTCAGTCCAGGCCCGCTTGTTGGAACAACCACGTCTTCAGGTCATGGCGGAAGGACCGAAGGTCAGGGCCCATCCGCAGCTCCAGAGGCAACTCATTCCACAGGGTCGGCGCACCCACAGAGAAGGCTCTCCCCCTGGGGGTCGCCAGCCAGCATTGCCTGACCGACGGAACCCTGAGGAGGCCGACTCTGGGAGCGAACCGGGTGATGGGAGGTTGACAATGGCAGGAGGTGGTCTCACAAGTACCCCGGGCCTAAGCCATGTAGGGCTTTAAAGGTTATTACCAGCACCTTGAATTGCACTCGGAGGGTAACTGGAAGCCAATGCAGCTCGCGCAGGAGTGGTGTAACATGGGAGTACCGAGATACTCCCATAAGCACCCGCACGGCCGCATTTTGCACCAGTTGAAGCCTCCGGGTGCTCTTCAAGGGCAGCCCCATGTAAAGAGCATTGCAGTAATCCAGACAAGAAGTGACGAGGGCGTGGGTAACCGTGCATAGGGCATCTCAGTCCAAAAAGGGGCGCAACTGGCACACTAGGCGAACCTGTGCAAAGGCCCCCCCTGGTCACGGCTGTTAGATGATCTTCCAAATTAAGCCGTGAATCCAGGACATGCAAGTTGCGAGCCCTTTCTGAGGGAGGCAATACCTCCCCCCCATCAAAAGACATGGAACTTGTTGGACAATACGAGATGCCGATATCCACAGCCACTCGGTCTTGGAGGGGGTAAGCCTGAGCATGTTCCTTCCCATCCAGACCCGCACCGCCTCCAGGCACCGGGACATCACGTCAAGGGCATCACTGGGTTGGCTCAGGGTGGAGATGAACAACTGGGTATCATCCGCATATTGGTGATACCTCACCCCAAAGCCATGGATTATCTCACCCAGCGGCTTCATATAGATGTTAAACAGGAGGGGGGAGAGAACTGACTCCTGAGGCACCCCACAAGTGAGGGGCCTCGAGGTAGATCTCTGTCCCCCTGCCAATACAAATTGCGAGCGGCCCGAGAGGTAGGAGAACCACCGTAAAACAGGGCCTCCCACTCCCAACCCCTCGAGCCGTCGTAGCAGGAAACCATGGTAGATGGTATCAAAAGCTGCTGAGAGGTCAAGTAGGACCAGGACAGGAACAGCCCCTGTCCTGGGCCCGCCAGAGATCATCCACCAGTGCGATCAGTGCCGTTTCCGTGCTGTAGCCAGGTCTGAAACCGGACTGGTACGGGTCCAGATAGTCCGCTTCATCCAGGAATTGCGGGAGCTGACGCACCACAACACTCTCAACAACCTTCGCTACAAAGCGAAGGTTGGAGACAGGACGGTAGTTATTCAACGAGGCCGGGTCCAGAGCAGGCTTCTTGAGGAGGGGCCTCACCACCACCTCTTTTAAGGCGGAGGGGAAGACACGCTCCATCGAAGAAGCATTGACAACTGCCTGGAGCCAGCCCCGTCACCTCCCAGGCGGCCGAAACCAGCCAGGAGGGACATGGGTCCAGTAAACAAGTTGTAGTGCTCAGTCTACGCATGATCCTGTCCACATCATCCAGAGTCACAGGGTCAAACTCACCCCAAATGGTATGATCAAGACCTGCCCTCTCCACTCCACCGGATTCCGCCCAGTCGGAGTCCAAGCCAGTCCAGATCTGAGCGATTTTGTCCTGCAGATACTGTACAAATTCCTCAGCCCTACCCTGCAAGGGGTCATCCCTCGGTCCCTGATTAAACAGGGAGCGGGTCACTCTAAACAGGGCGGCCAGGCGGTTATCTGCGGACGCAATGAGAGCAGAAAAGTAAACACGGCTTGCCGGTTCCATTGCCACTAGGTAAGACTTAAGATAAGTTCTTAGCTGTGTTTGATCAGATTCGGATCCGCTGGACCTCCAACAGCTCTCTAGGAGTCTTTTCCGGCACTTCATCTCCTGGAGCTCCTCAGTAAACCAGGGGGCCACCCGGGCTCTGCGCCGGGTCAGAGGCCGCATAAAAGACATTTAAAGTTGCAAGGTCCTGTTAATTCTTTCCAGGCCAAATATTTTTTGAGCATCAGGATGGCACTTCCAATGAGGAGCATAATTCTGAGACAAGATGTGCATTCAATGTCCTGTCATGCATCTAGAAAATATGGCCTGTTTTCTGAGCAGATAGGAGGGGGTTGCCACAATATTTTGTTGTCAAAAGCAAGAGGAAAAAAATCTTCCATTTCCTCTTTGCTCATCCCTAATAAAAGACCTGCCCAATTTGCTAGCCACCACATTCTGGCAAGGCAAAGCAGCATATGAGATGTTTAATGTACTTTTTTAATAAAAGAAAAATCCACTCTGCCCTTGCTACAATAGCCCTGACATCTTTAACATTCTCTGTATGGTTCTTCTGTCCCTGACTCAGTAGCAAGTGAATTACATCAAATCCAGCTTTACAAAATTGTTACCTGTTTGTCTAATCTTCCAGGCGTGGCCATCAATGTAACTGATGATTTTGACCACTAGAGGGCGTTCCAGGGTTATACAAACTGACCATCTCCAGATCCTGGCTTCAAAGAGTTTTTTTCAGGGCCGCCTTCAAACATAACTTCAACCAGATCAGGACCTTGAAGTAGCATAGCCATATATCAACCAAAACGTTTGGGAACAAGTAGATACATGGCTTGTGCCGGCTGCGGGAAGACTTTCCCTTGCTTTGTCTTGATGGATAACAAAGATGCTGTATTGTATGCGACTCAAGAGACAAGCAGAACTTCTGGGGTCCTGCTCAGCTCCTGGGTTAACTGTGCTATGGAGAAAGGGAGCAGTTCTGAAAAAAAATAATTCTTGCTCTATTTAATTAACCCTTAATTATAAGGTTAACCCCAGCTACTGCTCATGCTTTGAAATAGATAATCAAAGAAAGTAGTTGCTGGGATTATCATGAGTAGCCACCCTAAGGAACGGACCCTTGGCCACGCCTCCTTCTCCTCCCACCTCCACCCATTTGCCTCCAGCGTTCCTTCTTGGCTGGCCCTCTCCCGCCTATTCTCCCTGGCTAATGGGGCCTTTGCCCCCTCGCCCTGTTCTTTGGCTGCACGGGACAGATAGCCGCCAGCCAATCAGGCAGTGCTGCAAAGTCAGCCTGCGGTGGGCAATGATTTTTTTTTTAAAGTGCTGCGGCTCCACCGCACGTTTTGGGGCTTGTCAACTCTGTCACCAGGACACCTCAAGGGGGCTTCAGAAAGACATTTTTGCTGGCAACTCAAACGGAGGAGGAGCAAAGCCAGCATGGATTCTGGCATTGCGGGGTGGGGAATTGTGTTCTTTGAAACGCCAAATATTTAATATGAGTGTTCTTAAGCAGGCAAAGGTGCTCTGTCAATCTACTTTATTCTGCTCATTTATGCTTATAGAGAGTGTACACTGCATTTGCAATTTGAATGAATGAACCTTTATTATCAAAGTACAACATGTATACATTGAGATTGGCTGAGCCTCCCTTCGTGCCCTCCCACCACAACTCACAATGACAACAAACCCGCCATCTTGTTACACCATGTGAGCTAATTGCACAACACACTGGCCTCGCAAGTCAATCATACATAAAGTTATTTCTCGTTCAAAAGCCTGACAGCCCATGGATAGAAGCTGTTCTTCAGCCTGTTGGTACGGCTGGCTATACTCCTGTATCTCCTACCTGATGGTAAGAGAGTAAAGAGGTACCGACCAGGGTGTGAGAGAGATCCAACCTTTTCAGGATTACCAAAGAGCAAATAGAATCCTAAATCCATATTAGCAATCAGATACATTGGCAATTGTATTAGATCAGGTTTTTCCAACCTTGGTAATTTTTAAGATGTGTGGATTTCAACTCATGCTGGCTGGGAAATTCTGCGAGTTGAAAATCACATATCTTAAAAGTTGCCAAATTTGAAAGCCATTGTCTTGGATGAAATGATGCAATGGCCAAGAAATAGCTTAGCTTTTGGAGTACCTTTGTAGAAAACCAGTCCAAAAATGGCATTCAGCCAGAGAAAGCACTAAAGCGGGTATTCTGTTGGTTACAGTCTTAGCATTAATGCATTTTAATCCATTATCTATTTATATCTATGTATCTGTCTGTCTGTCTATCGTCTATCATCTATCTATCTATCTATCTATCTATCTATCTATCTATCTATCTATCATCTATCTATCTTATCATTTAGCTATCATCTATCTACCATTTATCTATATCTATCATCTATCTATAGATGATATAGATAAATGTAATCCATGTAATCATAAAATAATCTGTTTGGGTCATGAATCTATCTTAAATGCACAATTAAAATATAGGGCATCACTCCAGCCTTTATTTGTTACCCATAAATTGGATATTTGCTTTTGGGGTATATTTATCACATTGAAATGACTAAGTTAACTAAAAGTTACACTTTACAAAACAACAGAAAAATGTATGTGGAGAGAGCGCTCTTGAAATTCTTTTAAAATCCCCAAAGAACCATTTTGGTAGTTAAGCAAAGAAAAAAAAAACCCCAATTCTTTTCAGAGCAACAAAAATAAAAGCTTTTATTCGTTCATTTGAATATAAAACAGGCGTTATCACAGATGTACAAAGCGTACTGGTGTTTTAACATACAAGAAGGTTGCTGTTTGCACATAAAAATTTTTTTTTGGAACTGTGATTGGCTGAGTTACATGGATGTCTCTAACCAGTCACCACACTCTATGAAATAACGCTGCTAACATTCAACTGATAAAAGGGACAATCTCCCCTTGGGTAAAGTGTCAAGCAGGATTAAATATATATAATAAACGAGCACCATGAAGAATCTGCTCCTGTTGCTTAGTTTTGTGTTTCAATGTTCACTGTGAACCCTCCTCCTTCATTTCTTTGTTCGGGGTTGTTTTTTTCTCTTTCTTTTCAGGTGTGCATCAGGTTGATTACATGATTTTGTCTGACTTCAAAAGCACAAGGTCACAAGACAAACAGTTTATACATTCTCATGAATGGTTTATCTACAGTACAATTTCTAATACAGAGCAATCTTTCCTTATTGCTGAATCTGATGGTTACATGTGTTTTTTCCCCCCTCTTCACTTGCATGACAAAACTAGGATATTCAGTTTACATTTACTGTCCTAATTTTTAAGAGTTGAAACGAACAGCAGGTTGCTGAAGCGATCAATGATTAAGGGTGCTGTACGACTGCATTGCAGTCCTTCACACTTCCCCAGGAATGCAAAGTTGTCTTAGTGAAGGTTAAAGAGAGGCCGTCGCAAAGCGACAGCTGGATTTGTGTCAGCAGTAGCAGCGATGTCACTTTAGTTCTTACACGGCAATTAGGCTCATGATCAAGTCGTGAGAACTTTGTAGCAACTTGACATTCTACAAACAGATTGTATTTTTGATGGCCCCACACAGAACAATGTGGCAGAACTCTTCCCTATCCAGTGGTCTTTGGAACATGAGAAATATTCACAGGTGCAAAGAAAATCTGGAAAAAAAATTCATCTGAAACTTAAAATGCAAAAAAAAGAGGTTGCAGTCATGAGATGCTCTGTATTGTACACGCAGGCTACAAACCATTCCTTATCTTTAAGTACTCCCATCTATTAAAGAAAAAAAAACCCAGGATTGACTGGAACCAAATGAAACCTGCAAAGGTGGATCAAAATAACTCCATTCTATAGGCGATATAAAGATCCCGTGATGCTTATTCTACAACTTTCTTATGCATGCAAATTTCAATGGATGTTAAGCAATTATTCCGAACCTGTAAAAAAAAATATATATTAAAAGAAGGTGCTCTTGCTCCTGGTTAATCTTCATCTTCTCATCAAACATTGGTTGACCTGGGGATTACTAAAGGAAAATGAAATCAGCAAAGACGACAAGGAGGAAAACCAGAAACAGAAGAAGCGGTAGATTTACCTGAAGAGATTTAAAAATGGCAAAAATCAGAGCAAGAGGGAAGGGATGAGGGAAAGACAGGGGTGTATATTTGATTTTGTTCCCTTCGCTCCTTGCTCTATTGGCAGATGGAAGGATTTCATCACAACCTTTGAATTTCAGTCCCTCAGTGTGACAAACGTTAGTGGATGCACTGAGCTAGGCCAAATCATTTAGAGAGGGTTTCTGGTTATTGTCCAATAACAAATAAGATACTTTTTCAAAGCAACAACTTTCTACAAAGTGTTAAATAGATGGGTCAGCGCTCTCTCCTTGCCCAAATTAAACCAGACAGCAGAGAGACCCTTTGTTTCTTTACAAAAAGCCTTATGCAAAATAACCATCAAAAAGCTAACAAAAATTGTCTTTACCACAAGAAAATAAATCATTAAAAAGTATTAACAAAAACAAAAAATGAACTTGAAAAGGAAAAGATGGCAATTAGTGTGCAACAATATTATGCAGCTAAGGAAAACAGTGCTATATTTCAGACCTGCCTTTTCTAACATCTAAGAAGTGTATGAACATACATGCCAACATTTATGGTCACCTTGAAGGTAAAGAAAAGTATTCTTTGCAGTACACTGTTCAGGTCTTTGGCCACAAGTCAATCTGCTCTGGGAAGTCATAATAAGCAGGCTCTGTCCTGGGTTTAGTTTAGTCCTGCCAGGGTCAGCCTGTCTCCTTGGCTCTTACCCGACAGAACTGCCAAGACTTCAGGGCCCTTGCAATTCAGGCATCCCTCTTGAGGACTGCGGCACCATCGGAGGAAAAGGATGATGGAGGAGAAAGCAGGGCCCTTGTGGGCAGCTAAAGCAAGTTTGGGGGAACAGCCAGCTGGGAGAATTGGGCAGATGGGGGACACTCACCCCAGGATCCTAAAGGGACTGCTTCCCCTCCTGCCCTCGGTATGAGCAAGACAACAAGATTGTGACCTTAGAATCAACTCACTGCCTTGCAAGCAGCAGCAAATTTGTATCTGCTGGTCCTATGGAAGATTCTTTTAGGTGGGGATACTGAGCAATCTAGAACTGCTTTTTCCCCCTAAACGTTTGCGAATAATGTTCATTATCTACAGTGGGAAAAGAGACACCATGCAAGTGATGAGTACTGCATCCTTTTAAAACTTTAAACTCTTTTTTTTGTCATTAGTGAATTTATATTTCATATATATATATTTTTGATGTGATACTATCCACTCAAGATAATACAACCTTTTGTTTTTATATTAGCAAACATTGCAAGAGTTTAATATTCTTGAATGTTTCTCTTTTATACTTCTAAAGAGATCAAAATAAATTAAAGGTTTTGTACATAATTACAGAAGTAGTTAACTTATTTTATCTTTTTAGTTTAGTACAAAGATATTTGCAAGTTCATTGCCGAAATACACCTTATTTATAAAGATCTGTTCATTCTAACACTAATAATCAAAGGCTCTTTTTACCTCTGAACTTCAGCATTTCCAGGAGAGAAAGCTGTTAAAAACTCTAATTTGAGAAGGTGCTGTTCTGAGTATTTTTCTCGTACCTCAATGTAGCTTCCTAGGTGGATGGAATAGAAAATGGCTTAAAATTAGTAATGGATCCATAGTGAGAAAAGTTTGTTTTTATACAGACATTTTAAAAAAGAAGCAAACCAAAACAATTCAATCATATCATGAGCTGTTCAAAAATATCCGTGTGTGGGTGAATGGCTAGGTGGGGGAAGATTTAAAAAAAAAGCTAGTTCAGTTTAACGTAAGATACAAAGCCTATTACTTAGAAAGCAGTATTCGTCCCAATAAGCAAAAAATAATCTTATTTTAAAAAGTCTAGTAATGGGCTTTCCAACAAACCGAAGGCAGTACCCCAAAGTCCTTCTGTGCTAAAATGTAGTGGTAAAAGAAACACATTTCACATTTTTTATGTCCTGCCAATAATGGGTGCTTCAATAAATCTAAGAGAAATAGTTCCGTTCTGAAGACCGTTACTTGTACATTGTTTAGTGTACATAAAAAAGTGTTTTATACATTAGAGTCCAGTCCATGGGAAACCTTAAAGATATAAGATTACATATTATAGGCCACATAGATCGGATCTAACTGGTCTGCCAAAAATCCATCTCGTAGGTGCATTCGCTGCTTCTCTCCACGGGAGTTGATAGGGATGACTCCAACGTCCACCACCACCACAACCCCAACAATCAGATAGTGTTCCTCCAGGACCACGTTGGTGACCAAGGGAACCAGGTCTAAGGCTTCTTGCTCTGATCCATCCAGTTCAACGACAACGACCAACAAATTTGTCCAGGTAAACACCGCGCTGGAAGGTGATGAGGAAAATTATATCAATACACTCCATGCACGGGAAAGAGGAGAGCCAACATAATTACTGCACTACTTTGGAAGGATAATGTCTACATCAACTTTGAAATGGACCTGTTTTTATAGAGAGGCAGAGAAGAGGACTTTC
This sequence comes from Vipera berus, assembly GCF_964194415.1. NCBI lineage: Eukaryota > Metazoa > Chordata > Lepidosauria > Squamata > Viperidae > Vipera > Vipera berus. Next base: position 120,379,352 of record NC_138205.1, on the reverse strand, counting down.
AATCAGTTTGGTTAAATTTCCTGGAGCTGTTCAATGTCACCCATTTCTGGGCAACATACATATATATTTAACTATTGCTTGCCCTTTAAAAAAATTAATGTCGTAGACAGTGTTTATATTTGTGATTCTATTAACTTATTTGGTTTGATAAACTGTTTTCCATCTTTCACTAATAAAGAAAAACAAAAAAAAGCAACATAGGCATTGAATTCATCAGTTCATGCTAAAATGTAAACTAATTTGTTTATTCTGTAATGCAGAGCTCATGGTGGCTATTTTCTTTAATGGAATTGTCCCTAACTGCCTCTTTGGGGAAAATATGCAAGTCTTAAATGCAAATGAAAAATAAATATATTCCTGGTTCCTGAAACTTTGATGAGTTGTTTAAATCACCAATCCTGTGGGCATTTTCTAGTCTTCTGAATAACCCAAATGACTCTTTGGTATATTCATCACTGAATAAGACACCTATTTCATTCATTTCATTCATTCAATGAATAACATGGCTGCCCAACCTACAAATGTGACTTTGGGCAGCTAACATAAAATAAGAATGCCAAGCAAAAAAAACCTAAACATGTATTATGCTGAAGAAAGCTTTGTCTATGCTGGCTCAATGTCTTGAGGGAAAATTCAGGTGTTTAGTGCTTTGCAAACAATAAACAGCAGCTCTAATTGCACCTACTGAAAGCCAAGGTAGCTAATGAAACAGGGTGTAACATGGGCATATGTTGGATCTTTGAATTAGATCAGTGTTTCTCAACCTGAGCAATTTAAAGTGTGTGTACGTCAACTCCCAGAATCCTCTAGACAGTATGCTGGCTGGGGAATTCTAGGAACTGAAAATTCACATATTGCTTCAGTTGAGGAAAACTGGATTAAACAAAGGGGTCAAAGAACTGTGGTTATTTTACCATGGCCATAGCTATTGAAAAACCCTGAGGTCTCAGCACCTCATTCTTTTGCGGATAGTCTTTTAAGATTCCTGCGCTTAACAATTTCACTTCTCTTGTTAGTGGGAGGGAGGTGGGAGGTTAGGAAATATGAAGAATGAATGAATGAATGAATGCCTGTTATATCCAATGCACCTGTTAATTCCTAGTGCCTGATTAGTTTTTTTTAGCTGAGCTAGTGATAATGATTATAGAGATATATTTGTGTAAATTAACTTTTGTCCTAAAAGTAAAGGAGTCCTCCAGATTTTACTCCGATAGTCATTGATGATTATATGGGATGGTGCTCATCTTTGTTTTGAGGGCCACTGAGTCAGTACTATCCAAAGAGATTTCCGCATTAATGTGGCCAGCATGACGTCACAGAGCACTGTTCCCTTGCCACCAAGTGATACCTATTTATCTACTTGCATTTGCATGCTTTTGAGTTGCTAAATTGGTAGGAGTTGGGACAAGAATGGGAGCTCATCCCATCACGTGGAGCTAGGGTTGAACTTGGGCTGCCGGCTTTCCAAACAACAAGCCCATTGTCTTAACCTCCGAGTCCCCATGCCGCCTCTGGATTTTCTCTTAAAGTGACAAAACCCCTCAATCCTGCAGATGTCTCCAAAAAAGGAAAGTTTCAATATCTGAGCTGCAAAATTCTAAGCAACAGCCTTTGCAGCTAGATACAGTTATTAAAAAGGGGAGAACTGCACTTATGGAGTTCTTGTGATCAGGAATCCTCTTTTAGGATCTTGTTCCAATGCTTGACACTCTAGAACCAGATAGGTAATTGCACGGTGAGAGGGAGCTGTACTCCCCCATCCCATACCAACTGTATATTGGTGCAAATAAACCTGATCCAAATAAATCTGTACCCGGTCCAAAGAGAGATGGTGGCACTGTTCAAACAAATGCATGCATTCACACAGCGAAACCTGTACCCAGTACCTACCATTCCGTAATGCTTTTGTGTGCTCTAATTACTGATGTCTCTATATCTATGGGATGGTACCGCATTCCTCGCAATTCCATGGCTTCATCTAACGCACCTACTACGTAAAGTGCATCGTGTCGTTCTGATACCACAAGAGGAAAAAGAAAAAGAAAAATAGTTCATTACGCAAAACCACATCAGTGATAAAAGAATTATCTAACACTGAATTTACAGTTGGTTTTTTTTAGGAAAAGCTTTTCCCAACATGGCTTGGAATTCTGGGAACTGTAGTCTCAATCTCTCTGGACAATGCCTTTGTATTATGAGTGGGAGAGGCTGGTTTCTGTTTCAATTTCTTATACATGATTTCAAGATTATATATAATAATAAAGGTGAAATACAGACATTTTTTAAAAAAATAAAAGGCACCTGATTAATACAAAAGCAGCAGTTAAAATAGATTTGTATTTATTTCCTCCCCTACTTCTCCTTGACATTTTTTCTTAAAGCAGCTCATTATGGACCATAGAACAGTTAAAAAATAAAATAATTTATAATAATGTCATATAAAGTTAGTTAAGGTTGGAGCAGGAAGTAAAGGAAAGGTGTCCTTGCAGATTTTACTGACCAAATGGGGTGGTGCTTATCTCCCATTTCAAGGCCATTGAGCCAGTGCTGTCCAAAGACATTTCTGTGGGTCATGTGGCCAGCATGATGTCACGGAGCACTGTTACCTTCCCAGCATGGTGGTACCCATTTATCTCCTTGCATTTGCATGTTTTCAAACTGCTAGGTGAGCTGGAACTAGGCAAAGACAGGTGCTCATCCTGTCAGGCAATACTCTGGTCTCAAACCCAGGCTGTCGCTGACAAGCCCAGCATCTTAACCATTGAGCCACCCTAAGTAGGTTTAAGCAGGACCATTAAAAATAAAATACAATAAGAACTAATTACAGATAATAAAACTTTGAAGACTGATTTTGCTCAAGACATGACTGCATAAATGTAGGCAACCTTTTGCCCACACTTAATTTCCTTTTAGGGTGATGATAGTTTAGAATTGCTTCTGGAGTCTCTTTCTCCAGGTTTTATAGTGGAAATGGAATGTGGATGGAACTATGTCACAAATTTGGATGAACCAAATTCTATTTTTCTGTTTTGGAAGGAGAGGGACTAACTGTTGTGCCTGTTTTAGCCTTTACACTACATCTTGGTTTCTGAGGCCCAGACTGGGGACTTGAACTCTGGATCAACATAAATGTGGCCAGGAAACCAACTAGAGTCAATTTGCTTTACTTTTACACTTAATGAAAATTGAGTATAAATATTATTACTCTCCAAGATTACTTGATTAATAAATATATTCTTATTTTTATTCTTATTCTCATATTGAAAATTAGAATTTTGGGAGCAATTCTGGTTTTGTTGGGGAAGCATGCAAAATATTTCTCTTGGATAATACATCTCTGCATACCAGAGGGGATGCTAGGGATGCAAAAGTGGGTTCATGCCCGCTGTAAGGTAACTTCTTCTAGCCAAAGCATATAATTCTTCTCATCCTTTCTACAGTCATAAACTGACATAAACAACAGAACTGCTGAGAAAATATTGCATAATGTACTGCAACTATGAACCACTCTCCCAAAGCTGTGCTGGGTACATTATTTTCAAAACTTTTTTTGATAATAATTTTATTAGTTTGTCAAAATATAAAGTACAAAGAAAAATTAAAAGAGTAATAGAAGACTAGAAAAAGGGGGAGGGAAAAGGAACAGAAAAGAAAAAGGCACCAACTTTCGATAAAAAAATCAGTTTGATCTTCTCTGCTTCTCATTACTGTGGAGAGTGATATATACCTCTATTGACTCATTAATCTTCATCCTAGTTCATATTAAGAGAATCCCCTATATAAATTCAATCTTTTTTTAACCCTAAAAGGAGAAAACACCTCCCCTAGTTTAGATATTTTACTAATTTTAAGCAACACTCAAATATTATGTATAAAAAGGAAAACAAAACAAAACAACAAAAACTTTCAAAAATTAACCAAAGAACTCACCCCCATTTGCATCTGTAAGTTCTGTTCTCCTCAAGAATCCCAGGTAGCCAGTTCGTGCCCAGATAGTTTGTGTGTCTCCAAAACTCAGTCTTGAGTTAAAATGATCTGATTGTAGGGATTCATCGCCATAGATTGTAAAATATCCACTGGCATTGTGAGCACTGTGAACCCATATCTACATGAAGTGGGAGAAATATGTTTTAATTGGAAAGAAAGCTTCATTTGCTTCAAAAAGTTCTAAACCTTTGGTCTTTTCATAAGAGGCCTTCGCTAAAAGGAACATCAATTTACTTTCCAATAAATTAAGGTTTGAGTATCACTGGTAGCCTTTAATGTGGACCCCAATGATTATGGTTTCTCAAGATTACCACATCTTGTAAAATGTGGTATTCCCCTCAACATGTCACAAGATTTCAGGCAGAACTTTTTAAAAAAGCAGCAGTAAAAACAGCCAACAAACATCCTTTGCAGTGGGTGAGTACTGTCAAAAATCATGCATTCATCGGCAATTATGTGCTGCATGTACAAAAGGTATTTTACTGGAGTAGCATCTGATTAAATATAGTCAGAAAGAAAGAAGGAGAAGGAAGTCTTAGAAAAGTTAACGACTCTTAAATATGACAATGCAAAGCAGATAGTAACTTGTCTACCATTAATTCCACACACATTCATTAAACTGTGCGATACATCACCTGCTAGACCAGCCTGTTTGCCACACACTGCCCAAATAATGCTATGAGAAAAAGGAGTTGACTTGTAATCAACTCCTCTCATTCAGCTTTGACCTTGGTACAGGTGTGTGACTTACTTCTCCAAGATGAGAGTCGCCAAGGGGGCCCTTTGTTTCTGGATTAGCAATAATGATACGAACTCCTGGGAGGATCTATTGAAAGACAAAATGAATCATATTTGGTCAAGAGCCAGGTTGTGTCTATATTGTTTCATGCAAAAACTAAACTTTCCTGCCTCATTTCTGAAGTCTTTAAGAAACACGGCAGGCTTCCCAAAAGGAAAGAGGTGGGTGCAACTTCTCCAAGGAAAGTGACACCATACTCAGCTTTGTAAATTCATTATTGTGAATTAGTTCTTCCCTAAGGAGGATGAGTCATCAGTCTTGGTGTTTTTTCACTTGTGTCCAAAATGATGGCCACCAGCAGTGCTAATGATCTGGAAAGCATATGGTAAGCACATATTCTGCATATATAAGAATCCAGATGCAATTTCTTAAAATGAGTTCCCTCTGGAATTATTACCAATTAGCATAGACCAGAGTGAAGTCTTATGGAGCTCAGATGCACATTCTTTCCAAAATGTGGGTGGTGGTGAGGAGAATCATGGAGATTGGCTCCAAATCCCAAATTTTCTGTTCATTCCTTAATCATCCAATCATTTTGCTTTCCACATATCTTCTCTCTCTCTCTTTCCCTCTCCCTCTCCCTCTCTTTCTCTCACACACACATGCATTGCAATGTATCTATTGTCTTAGGAAGGTAGAAGCTACATAGCATCTTTCTTTCTTCTACAGCCATCTATTGACCTCTTTTCACACATTTCCCCTTACATCCTCTCATTCATATTTTCCCCGTTGCAAAGTTTCCTTCCTCTCATTCATACATTTTATCTCATTCACACAGTTTCATTCAACTTTTCTACCATGGAGAGTTGAGAAAAATGGGCACCTCTTTCTTTGTGGGATAATAGAGAAATAAAAACAGCATACATTAAAACTCCAAAGTTTCATCTGTCCTTCAGACCAGTTTGTCTACAAGTGATATAAATAATATTGATACAAATGGATGAAAAGCTTTGATATAAATAATTTTTCCCAACTTGAGGAAGTCCAGGTGGTTTAGATTTAACCCTGAGAAGACCAAAGGCATGCTTGAGATACCATCAAATGATGGGAAATATTGATCTTTAATATCAAGAAACCATAACGAATTCACTCATTTCACAACTTAATAATGCGCATGACTCTGCAAATAATCATATATCTGCATGCATTAAAATAATTCTTTAATCACTCTATTCAGATGGTTAAGAATTTTTATACTTTTACCTTTCCTGATTCCATGAGAGGCAAACTATGGGGAGATCCTCTTTCTACTAAACGCACTCTGAAAATAAAAAATATATATAGATAACTGCAGCACCAGATGTACATACAGAGTTACATCATTCAAGTATCTGTATTTCAGCCATTACATTAAAACTTGCTTAATACATTTAACTTAACTGAGATACATTTTCAGCCTTGCCCTTTTCTCCTGCTCTTTCCTGGCTCTGCCTAATTATCGGAATTCAGTTGCAGAAGTCAACTGAAAAAGCTGAAATCAACTTATATAGTTAAGACTTTGCAGGGAGAAGATAGTGCAGGTCAAGGAAGGATAGACCTAAGAAAGCAGAACATTTGACAAAAGGACAGTTGTTGCTGCTGATTTTTTTTCACTGTACCTCAGCTGCATCTAGAGATGCTCAATTCTTTTTCCAGGATAGACTATTAATCTACGTGAAATTGCTTCCTGACCTTGTAGAATATGCAGCTTTCGTACATCAGAGCCAGAAAAAGAGGAATAAAAAGAGTAATTTATATTTATATACTCCTTCAAAACAGCAATTTGTCAAACAGGTCAATCTGAACATTGACTTCTCTTTGTCATCCCCGCTATTGCTTTGAAAAATGATAGACTGGTTTTAATAACTATTTATTAAATAATTATTTATATAGCATATCCCCTACAAAGTTAAAAAAAAGATTGTATCTGGGAGATTGCAAACAGCAACTAGACCGAAGAGATAGAGCCTTTCAATCATGTCCCTGAGTTTGTGTTTCAACTAGGATTGAATTCAGTGCTCACACTGGCCTGAGAGATTTGCAGAACAGAGGCTAAGAGGAACGACCCAGCATCTTTGATAACAATAAAAAATATACAAATATAAATTTGTATATAAATATAAAAAACAACAAATATAGAAAGGTTGTGTAGTGCTTTGGATTCAAAAGGGGGGGGAGTGCTTTTTGGAATAAATGAGTACACAGGTAGCATCAGGAATAGCCATTTTTATTCTGTATTCTGAAGCTCCTTTGAATCCCTATTCTAAGCCTTTCTCTGAATCGTATCCGCTTGGCTTCAATCCAGTACTAATTTTCCAATGAGCACCGAGCAAATAGCTAAACCCTCCAATTAGTTCTGTACAGAAAAGCAAGAGACCATCAAAAGTTGTTTTGTCCTTTTAATAAAGTCTCTCAAACAACTCCTATTTGGGTCCTACAGACAAACATAATCACATGGAAGACTGCATTTTAGTTTTTAAAAAGAATATTCATCCACAAAAGGTTTATTCATCCAAGTTCCAAATCTCTCCTCTTACATCACCATATATTGGCCAGAGGTGCACATGAAAACGAAGGCTAAAATTTCAACAGCCTTTACTGCACCTGTTCCTTCAAATGTCATTCCTACAGTAGAATTTGCATCTGCCAGGTTTATAAAACAGGCCAAGAAGCAGCTGTAGGGGGCATTGGCCATGCTATGGGATGCTGATAGATATAGGAAGAAAGAAGGCAGGAATATGTATTTATTTATTGGATTTCTGTGCTGCCCATTTTGGCCGGAGGCAACTCTGAGTGCTTACAAACATGAAAACCAAAAAAAATTAGAAAGATAAAACAGTGACAACAATAATAAGTTATACTAAAAAATATATCATTAAAAGATTAAAAGGGGGAGAGAAAATAGCAGGAATACCACAGGGGGAGTAGGGGGGGGTCTTCTCTCAGTCTACTAACCCCCCCAGAGTGATACTCTCCCCCACACCAAATACAGACAGTTAGTTTTGAATTATGCAAAAGGACTATGATGAACCAATGTGCTTTTAATTTAATGATGTAAAAATGCCATCTGAAAATCCAGTTCTTTCAAATAACTGCATTCCTTTCTCTTGCTATATTTTTAAAATATATGCCTTTTATACTTATGTGAATCACACATGGTGATGTTCCTAAATTTCTAGTATGAATTTCGCAACATTAAAGTAAAAAATCACACCTGTCATGTCTGAGAGCCCTCATGTCAACATACACAGTGGTTGGGTCTGGCCCAGATGTTCCCTGTAAAAGAAACATTTCATTTAGCTTCTGAAGTAATAGGTTGTCCCTACATTTTAATTATTGCTACAGTTTTAAGACAGCAAATCCTTTATATTGCATGGTAAAAAAAACAAAGACCACATTATGTATGCTTTGTATCTGTATGTATGTGGAGATCTAATCATCTCTTCCTTCATTGTAAACATAATTTCTAGTTTCTCACCTTCCTGAAATTGAGTCTCAATGGAAAAATAATGAAGGGTGTCCAAGTTAGGAAATTCTAAAGAAACAGAATTGGCTGAAGACAACACAGCCCATAAAAGTCCAAGCACGTAATTAAGTTTCCTGAGACACATATGCAAAGGCTCCATAAAGTTGAAAATGTTTTAAAGCAACACATTTGATATTAACATATAGAACTTGAGGAAGCACAGTTATTCTGTTACTTTAAAACATTATATTTTAAAAAGCAGCACACTAATTTGTTCATGGCCATGTCACCCACAATACAGCAATTATTTCTATGAACTTGTGCTTATGTTCTTTCTATGCTAAGACTGGGTTCACACACTATAACGAACCATGGTTTGTTGAGTGGGATCACCCAGGACAAAAACATGGTTTACAAATTACACAGGCTGAATTTACACTGAGTGTTCAATGAACAAACTGGCTTAGTATATCATGTGAAGTAGCCCAAGAGAGACTTGCACCTCAATGCAATTGAAAGAAAAAATAAGGCATGGGGATTTGAGCTAAGTACTATGCAATATAACCCAGGTCAGATTATTTGGATTAGAAACTAGATGCATTAAACCACATTGCTTTCTAATCACTTTCAGGTTATATTGCAACTGACACTGCAAAGCCACTTCATGTGTTTGGAGATGCTTTAAGACTTAAAGTGGCCAACCTGTCCTGTGCAACGTACTAAAAATGTGCATTCAAAGGAAGGCATGTTCTTATTGGTTCATTTTACAGTATACATTCTGTTGACAGAAACTCTTAAATCTGGATATGCCTAAAGAAGAGACAGCGATTATGCTAGCACATGTTTAATGAGAACTAGTTTGGTATTCCAGCTTCAGGTTTGCTCTCAGCCACAGATGCTCACAGAATAACTGCTGCTCAGTCACTCTTTCTCAGCTAAATTGCTATCGTGGGGAAAAATTGGAGAAGGTGTTTTATATATATATACTGCCTTGAGCTTTTGAAGGAAAGTTGGACAATAAAGAAATGGAAAACTATCGGGACATCTACAAAAATGAAGCAAGCCAGCACAATGTTGAAAAAGGATGGACCCTGGACTTGGACACTGGACTCTTTCAAGTTTTCAGGCTGTTTTTTTTGGGGGGGGGGCAATTTATTTCTTGGCACTCCTTAAAAAAACCAGGTTCTATGCTAAGGAAAGCAGAAGCATCTAAAAGAATGTACTAAATGTACTAAACGTTGACCGGCATCCCATCACCAGGAGGGCAAGAGAAAATTACAGGAGCAAATTACTAGGCAACTTGGCATGATGTCAACACCTCGTATTGTGGTGTTGGCATATAGGGGCTTTAGCATAGCTCTCAATGTACTAATATATTCAGCAGTACCAGCAGCATAACAGACTAGTGCTGAGAGCGGAGAAGCCCATCGCCATAACCGAAAAAGAGGAAGAGTAGGAGAAAATCACTCTATAAAAAGACAGTCCTCGACTTACGACCACAATCAAGCCCAAAATTTCTGTTGTTAAGTTAGATGTTTGTTAAGTGAGTTTTGCCCCATTTTATGACCATTCTTGCCACAGTTGTTAAGTGAATCACTGCAGTTGACAAATTAGTAACCTGGTTGTTAAGTGAATCTGACTTCCCCATTGACTTCGTTTGTCAAAAGGTTTCAAAAGGCGACCACATGACCCCAGGACACAACAATAGTCATAGATACGAACCAGTTGCCAAGCATCTGAATTTTGATGATATGATCATGGCGATGCTGCAAAGATCATAACTATGAAACATGGTCATAAATCACATATTTCAGTGCTGTTGTAACTTTGAACAGTCACTAAATGAACTGTTGTAAGTTGAGGACTACCTGTATTACATTAGGAACTGTTTTCATGATTGATCAGAAGCAGTTTATAAAATTCAGTTGTGACCATTTGTACATTGAAGGTCACACCTGGATGTTGTTTTTTAGAACACATTTCCAAGCATGTTACAAAGTGTTGGTTAACTTTGGATGAAGACTATATCTGGATAACACCTACTAATTATTTCATTTCTTTACACAAAATTTTCTTCCCTTGACATTTCCTGGCCAATTCTGGCTATTGCATTGAATCACGCAAATCATGTGTACATCCCCACTCAAAAGGTCTCAGCTGATTCTATCTAGTCTGTCCATTGCTAGGTGGATATTTTAGGGAACAGGTAAATTCCCTACCTGCTCGCCCAGTTTCCCCAGCCTGTGTGGCTACAGAGAAGGAATAGGGGGAGATGGGGAGAAGGAGAGACAGTAACAAATGGGCAAAAAATAATAATGAAGACAATAATTGAAAAAGAAATGGAAGTTGAGAGGAAAATAAATAGAATCATGCACAGAGTGGAATAAAATAAAAAGAAAAAACCATGTCCAATATAAGGATTTTATAAACTATACATTTTATTATTTAAAGGTCTAGAAATGAAAATAAACACATGGATAAATAAGATGGACGTGTTACTTTAACAGAGCAAACAGGGGAGGCAGAAGTATATAGACTTTCCAATGTTTAACAAACAAGTGTTCAGCAATTTAACCGACATTATAGATACCATTGTTTGAGGACAGTGTGAAACTCTACTTTTCAGGTGAAGCGTGCCATACTATACCTTCACATTTTGATAATTGCCATACCTTTTTCAAAAGATTAAAATGAAATGGAACACTCCTTTGTTAAGCCTGAAAAGCACATCTGTGTCTACAGGAAGGAACAAGTCATCCATCTTGAGAGGAATGTTCAGCTCTTACTTTTCAATGGATAATTCTATCATGACCACCTGCCTTCCATCACCCACAAGTTTGCCTCTATGAATGAAACTGAGCCAGGAAGTTCTCTATTTCCATGAACTGAAGTGTAAATCTGCTAAGAAATTTTAGTTATAAATGTTGCTTCCCAAGAACAAAAATGGTACACCCATATCCTCTGCTTCACTGTAGAGTACTAGAGCATGAAATCAGCCCCATACGGAGTCTGAGACTACTTTTATTGAGACTGACTATTGTAACAGAATCCTGCAAACCTGACTGTGCTGTATACCCTCCTTTTTCCCCTCATATGTCAGCAAATTAGGGAGGCATCTACCTGAGCCACTTTTAAACGTTCTCTTATTTTGGACTTTTGGGGGACAACAGAACCTGACAAGATCATCTCTCCACAATAAATTTTCCCTTTTTGCCTGTTGCAGTTATGATATCCAAATCAATATATGTACAGCACAAGTCTACAATGTTTATTCAAGAATGGACTATATACAGAGAGCCTTACAACAATTTAGTCGCCATTCGGAGTTACAGATGCACTGAGAAAAGTGACTTTAGGACAATTTTTCACATGGCTGTTGCAGCATCCCCAGGGTCATGTGATCAAAATTCAGAGTCAAATTTATGACAAATACAGTGTCTCAGGGTCATGTGATCACCTTTTCTGACCTTTTGACAAGTAAAGTCAAGGGGAAGCCAGATTCACTTAACAATCATGTTACTAACTTAACAACTATGATGATTCACTTAACAACAGGGGCAAGGAAGGTTGTAAAAAGGGGCAAAACAACAAATGTCTCACTTAGCAACAAAGGTTTTGGGCTCAACTGAGGTCGTAAGTGGACGGCTATCTATAGATATGATTGAATACAGTTGCAAGAAAAAGTATGTGAACCCTTTGGGATTACGTGGAGTTTTGCATGAATTGGCCATAAAATGCGCTCTAAACGTCATGTAAGTCACAACAATAGAAAAACACAGTCTGCTTAAAATAATACTACACAAACATTAGCGGTTGTCATGTTTTAATTGAACATAAGATGGAAACATTCACAGTGCAGGGTGGAAAAAGTATGTGAACCTTTGGACTTAATAACTGGTTGACCCTCCTTTGGCAGCAATAACCTCAACCAAACATTTCCTGTAGTTGCAGATCAGACCTGCACAACGATCTGGAGTAATTTTGGACCACTCCTCTTCACAAAACTGTTTCAGTGTAGCAATATTCTTGGGATGTCCGGTGTGAATCGCTCTCTTAAGGTCATGCCACAGCATTTCAATCGGGTTGAGGTCAGGACTCTGACTGGGCCACTCCAGAAGGCGTATTCTGTTCTGTTGAAGCCATTGTTTTGTTGAATTACTTGTATGCTTTGGGTCATTGTCCTGTTGCATCACCCATCCTCTGCGGAGCTTCAGTTGGCGGACAGATGGTCGTACGTTTTCCTGCAAAATGTCCTGATAAACTCTGGAATTCATTTTCCCATCAATGACAACAATCCGTCCAGGCCCTGAGGCAGCAAAGCAGCCCCAAACCATGATGCTCCCTCCGCCATGTTTTACAGTGGGGATGAGGTTTTGATGTTGGTGTGCTGTGCCTTTTTTTCTCCACACATAGTGTTGTGTGTTTTTCCCAAACAACTCAATTTTGGTTTCATCTGTCCACAGTATATTTTGCCAGTAGTGCTGTGGAACATCCAGGTGCTCTTTTGCAAACTTCAAACGTGCTGCAATATTTTTTTTGGACAGCAATGGCTTCCTCCGTGGTGTCCTCCCATGTACTCCATTCTTGTTTGTTTTCCTTATTGTAGATGTGTCAACAAAAATGTTAGCATGTGCCAGAGATTTCTGTAGGTCTTTAGCTGACACTCTAGGATTCTTCTTTACCTCATTAAGCATTATGCGCTGTGCTCTTGCAGTCATTTTTACAGGACGACCACGCCTAGGGAGAGTAGCAACAGTGCTAAACTTTCTCCATTTGTAGACAGTCTGTCTTACCGTGGACACATGAACATCAAGGCTTTTGGAGATACTTTTGTAACCCTTTCCAGCTTCACGCAAGTCAACAATTCTTGATCGTAGGTCTTCTGAGAGCTCTTTTCTGCGAGGCATGGTTCACATCAGACAGTGCTTCTTGAGACCAGTAAACCCAAAACAGGGGTGTGTTTATAAAGGGCAGGACAGCTGTCAGCAACACATCCAATATCATCACACTGATTGGAGTCAAGGTTGGCTCACTCCTGGCTCCAATTAGCTCTTGGAGAAGTCATTAGGCTAGGGGTTCACATACTTTTTCCACCCTGCACTGTGAATGTTTCCATCTTATGTTCAATTAAAACATGACAACAGCTAATGTTTGTGTAGTATTATTTTAAGCAGACTGTGTTTTTCTATTGTTGTGACTTACATGACGTTTAGAGCGCATTTTATGGCCAATTCATGCAAAACTCCACGTAATCCCAAAGGGTTCACATACTTTTTCTTGCAACTGTAATTGTCAAAGAAGGAAAATACATGAACTCCCACTAGGCAAAGTTTTGCATCCAACAAAGATCTTTTTGCAGGAAGTTCCTGGATCTAAGTATCATGAAACACAGTAGAATGCAGGAAAGATATAGCTGATCTAGTAGGAGCTATTAAGATCAGGAAATAAACTTCTAAGACTTAAGATCTGATCCTTGTGGAAAAGATGCACGTAGAAGACATCAAGTTGTCTGTTGTTCTAGAATTTAAGTCAACAGAAGTCAAGTGTTCTTCACATAAGCTGAGTTACAAATCCCAGAACCTTCGAGTACCAAAGCAAAGCATGTCTACAAATAGCAACATCCTCAGAATTTTGCATGGATAAATTATTTAATGCTTCTCGATCACAAGTAAATTCTATCTGAACTATTAAAATAAATATCAAGTTGGCAATGAAGCAAGTTTAAAATGAAGTTTTTAGCAGGCAAGAATCTACAGACTTTTGTGAAAGGCACACCCTGTACAAATACACACCACATTGTATATCATCAAAACTTTTCTTAGATTATATATTTTACTGAGGACTGAAATGTGATGGATTGGATCCGAATAATCAGCTGTATTTTGATTCTACTGAAACTAATAAGGCAAATCAATCTTACTGAATTCATTGATTTCAATGAGAAATAAGTTTATTTTACTTCATTTGAATCCAAGTCAGTAAATATATGCAAGGATTTAATGTTTTTAAAATCAAAATTGAAAGTGATTGGTAGGCAGGAAAACTTTGCATGCATAGCCATTAAATTCTGCATAGGTAAAGGTAAAGGTAAAGGTTCCCCCGCACATGTGTGCTAGTCGTTTCCGACTCTAGGGGCCGGTGCTCATCTCCGTTTCATAGCCGAAGAGCCAGCGCTTGTCCGAGGACATATCCGTGGTCATGTGGCCGGCATGACTAGACGCCAAAGGCGCACGGAACGCTGTTACCTTCCCACCGTAGTGGTCCCTATTTTTCTACTTGCATTTTTACATGCTTTCGAACTGCTAGGTGGGCAGAAGCTGGGACGAGTAACAGGCGCTCACTCTGCTACGCGGCACTCGGGATTCAACCCGCCAAACTGCCGACCTTCCGATCGACAAGCTCAGCGTCCTAACCCACTGAGCCACCGCGTCCCTTAAATTCTGCATATAAGACAGTAATCTAATTGTGAGCAGCTGATGTAAACAAATTTATTTAGGAAATGTGTACATTTGTCTGTTTTTAAAGCTGGGCTCAAAGCAACTTCTGGAGGCTTACTTTCCTGAAATTTGAAATAAAACAAAATTGGAAAAATCTCCTCAATTATTCCAACTACTTCAAACATTAGTTCCACATGGAACTAATGAAATCTTTCAGAGTAAGCATACTTTAGAAGCTTCTGAAGGTAGAATGGCTAATGTATGCATTTGGAATACATATCAGTCTGGAACAATCAGTGTAATCTAAGACATTGTTCATCACCAATGTTCATTACCTGTTGAGTAGGCCATGATCAATACTCCTCAAAGAGGAGTACCACTGAGACATCCTCAACTCCTACCAGGGACTCTCTCCACTTAGTGAAGCAGTCATGTGACACCACATTGCTTAATGACCAAGATCCCAGTTGCGGTTATAAGGCAAGGACTTATGATATTAATGCTAATATTCTTACTAAATTCTGTTATTGTTTTCTCTAGAACAATATAAACCTCCAGTAGGATTGGACTTCAAAGACCATAATGGCTAGGAACTCTGGGACAGACAGGCAGATATCAGTTTGGGACAAATAGATATTGACATTTAATCCATTTCTAACACTAGCCACAATAAATGAGTAACACTACAGTGGTTTTAAAGCACTAAAAATATTCAAGTCCTTACTCTACTCGCAAGGGGGAAAAAGATTTTGATATACTGAGCATAAAGATTTGGGTTGAGTTTTACAACTTACAAATTAAGGAACTTTCATACAGGTATTTACTGTGTTGCTTTCACACTAAGGGCAGAATAAATGTTATAAATGTAACATAAAAAGAATTATGGGAAAAACTAATTAACAAAACTAGAAAAGGTGTATGCTTGCAGAATGAAAAAGGAACGTCTATTTATACTTGCAACAATTAAGAAAGTAACTAACCATCTTAAATGAAACCTGGTTGCTTTCCCTTAAGAAAGGACTGTTTTTACAATTTTTGCCAACAGGAGAGAGAGAGAGAGAGAGAGGGGGGGGGGAGAGAGAGAGAGAGAGAGAGAGAGAGAGAGAGAGAGAGAGAGAGAGAGAGAGAGAGAGAGAGAGAGAGAGAGAGAGAGAGAGAGAGAGAGAGAGAGAGAGAGAGAGAGAGAGAGAGAGAGAGAGAGAGAGAGAGAGAGAGAGAGAGAGAGAGAGAGCCTTACCTGCAAACATATTGCCAAGTTAACTCTGCAGCCAAAGGATGTGCTGACAGCCCTGGGATGGAGGCCCAGATCTTTAAAAAGCTTTGAAAAAGATTGTGTCAGAGCTATTCGGGGCCGTTCTTCTGCCACAACCACACATGTCCGCACCCTTGACAGGTCCAGCCCTCTTGCCTGGAAACAAGGCACAAACTCAGGTCATCCCAAGAGTAGTGTTGATATTTAGCAGATGATATAGCAAAAACATCAGAAGCAGAAATGAACTTTGGGTTACAAAAAAAAATGTATTTTGGAATAAGTGGGAATATCATCATAACAAACATCATAGGTGTTTTTGCCAATGTGAACTCAAGTTTCTCAACCTTGGCACTTTTAAGGTAGGTAGACTTCAACTCCCAGAATTCCCCTGGCTGCAGAATTCCATGTATTGAAACTGAGACATCATAGAGCATGCTGCTAGGGATTCTGGGAGTTCCATTCCATGTATCTTAAAAGTTGTTAAGGTTTCAGCTACCTATAATTCTGCATTAGGGATAGTAGAGAGTGTTTATTATTTTCAGTTTCTACAAGCCACACAAATTAAATTCTTAAACTGTGAGCCTGTTTTGAATGGATACAGGATGGGGCTATAATTATAATGCAACGTTAGCCATTTTGAATCCCATTTGCTAGAAAAATGGGAGGAAAGGCACAGATTGGCTTAAAAACCTTCTCATATGCAACAAAATCTTAAGAAGAGTCCAGTGGAAAACTGAAAGTGTGTGTGCTCACTTACTAAGCTATGATTTAACTTTGACTAAATTCACACAAAGTGGAAAGTAGAATTCTACTTGCCCAGCTGAAGGGATTGTCCTTGATTCATAAAGACAATTGTTTATCAACAATATAAACAAAGATATCAAATGGGGAGAAGAAGCCCAGGCAACATCGGCTATAGGGAAAAAGAAAAGGAACTAGGATTCCTCACCTTCAAAGATTCTGTTTGTGAACCAAGGCCCTTGGTGCAAAGCTCCATAACTGAGTAGGAACAAAAGGTATCTCTTACTTTGTACTGGCTCACAGCCAGAAGCCATAGAGCAGGTGTAGTTTCCAATTCTGAGGGAGGAATTAAAATAGACTGGTGTCCTGAATAAACGCTGTAAAGATACAAGATTGGTTAATCCCATGACGAGAAATCTGTCTTGAGACCAGAAGATGCCAAATTGAAAAGAAAATTATTTTTCAAAATTCTGGAAGGAGACAGTTCTCCTTGAGAGCTTTTAGCTCAGAGATAGACAATCTGAAGCCCTCCAGATGTTGCTCAACTGGATTCCAATTGCTCCATCAAGAATAGCCAATGGTCAGGGATATTGAGTACCAAAGAGGTGCAGCAACTACCAGAGGGCTACAGTTTCCCCGTAGCTCATAAATCTTAGAAATCAAAACAGCAGCAACAAATATATATTCCAGAGGAAAAAGTCAAATAAAATGAGCTAGCTTTAAATCAGTTTATGTGAAGAGAGACCCTGAAGTCCGAACTTTATTTTGCTTATGCTAGTTAGTTTTTCAATAGTAGCATGAAGATGGCAAGTTCTCTGTGATGAATTACTACTGCTGTCAAGAATACTCCCTTGAGGAAATAGTCTTTAGCAAGTTACAAGATTCTTCTTCTCTGTGCTTCTGGAATTTGGAAGAAAACATGGATTGACTGAGCAAGTGGTTCAACTGACCAGATTGCTCACCTTGTGAAATGATTAACAGATTAACAGGGATGCTAAGGATGGTAAGGAAAGTCCTTTGCAATCCCATATTTGATTGCTGAAAAATGGCTTGGATATCTCTTGTCACTTCCTTTTTCTGGAAAGTCATCATATGCAATTCTGTAATTTCTAGATAGTTTGTAATTTAATTATTAATTGCATCTGATTCTGGTTGGCTTTTCAAGGTCTAATAAGATAATGCTGCCATCTAGATGGGATATTTCCATATATCCTCTTTATACAGGATGCAAAGAAACCTTTTAAGCCACTGAAAGACTATCTTGGTCGTTGTAGAAATTCAATTAAAGGCATACCCCAACAAACAAACTACCTAGATCCTGTTTGAAACATACCACTTTAGAGGGAATTTCTGATCTTGTTTTATTACTTTATTATTTTGTTTCCATGAATTACTATTTTTTAATTTGTTCTACATCTTTCCTTGTGGTGATATTTGCAGAAATGCAGTGTTTAAAAAATAGAAATCCATCTTTCAAATCATCTCATGTTACAAACTCATGCTTTCAGTAGAATTTAAACATGAATGCTATAATAATCATTTTGCATATATGATTGAAACTAGTCTGACTAGGGGTAAGCTACCTTAAACACTGTTTGTTGCACATGCAACAATGGCTGGATTCACACATTCCACCTAAACAAAATTGAACAATGCTAGATTCAGTACGAGGTATGAACTAATTTTCTGTCAAGGCAAGTTTATGTATAACTTGATCTAAATGAATCTGGTTTATTAAGAAAAAGTTCAGGTAGAACTTAGGTATAGTACTCGGCAGGGAAGCCCACAGATTCGGTATTTTCAATACTGAGCAGAAGCATCATTTTAGAAATTCTTCCCAGATCAAAGTAAAAATGTTTGTCCGAGACCCTAGATCTTCTGCATGAAAAGGTTTTCAACCCTTTTATGCCTGTAGTTAGTTTTGGAAAATTATTTATCCAGAAGAAAATTAATTTTTTTTAGTTTAAAGACTATCCAGGCAGATCATAAATACACACATAAACGTAGATTTCAGGAAGTTATAATAGCTCAGGCTCCACATAATAGAAAGAAAACTTGGACAAATTAAAAAAAAAGATGTTAGGTGTTCCAGACTTTAGAATCAATACCAAACTGAATAGCTGCTAGAATAAACCTATTTAGAAATGCTAAAAAACAATCTTCCCAAACCCAAAAACATGGCAGGGGAAATAAAATGACAACCCAATGAAGCCCAGCACTAAGCATTTGGCACAAACAGCTAAAAGATTTAGAAAGGCTGATGTCCATGAACTCACGTTGGCCTGACACTTGTTGTTCTGCCCAGAATGCATCAATCTTTGACAAAGATCTCCAGGAAATCCTGCTGGAGTGGGTGGCCAATTGATAGGAATCTGGAGAATTTTTGATAGAGGTCTATTGCTCTGCTTTGCAAGGTTTCTTTTCATTATTATTTTATACCCTTCGGGACATAAAATAAAAACAAAAACAAAACTTTGCAAAACCATGCAATACAGCCATGACTTACCAATGGGCTGGCTTCCATGCTCCAAGGGGTTTTCCTTAGCAGTTTGGAAGTCTCAGAATGTTGCATTCTGGGACATCACAATGGAGCAGGCCAGCACAACTTCATAGCATCTATAACAGGGATAAACAGATGGTTTTATTTTATTATTATATTATATATATATTTGGCTGCTTGTGCTCAGATTGCAAACCCTGGGTATCTAGGGTTCAATCCCTTTTTACACTCCTGGAGTAGTGATTAATGACAATGATACCAAACTGGAATAAAAACAATGTTGCCCCAATCTGGTACCCCTTTTTAAAAACACAATTTAAATTTTATTTCAAGGGTGTTTACATGATCAAGAGGTTTATCAGAAGTTTAAAAGAGCTGTAATGCTTGAAATTGGACTGTATCAACTTTATATTTGTTCTAATGTCTATGCAACAAAACTGAGGATTCAGTTCTAAAATGTATGCTAAGATACAGGTTGTCCTCAACTTATGACCACAATAAGCCCCAAATTTATGTTGCCTAGCGAGACATTTGTTAAGTGAATTTTGCCCTGTTTTATGACCTTTCTTGCTACAATTGTTAAGTGAATTATTGCAGTTGTTAAGTTAGTAAAGGTAAAGGTAAAGGTAAAGGTTCCCCCGCACATGCGTGCTAGTCGTTTCCGACTCTAGGGGCCAGTGCTCATCTCCGTTTCAAAGCCGAAGAGCCAGCGCTTGTCCAAGGACGTCTCCATGGTCATGTGGCCGGCATGACTAGACACCAAAGGCGCACGGAACGCTGTTACCTTACCACCATAGCGGTCCCTATAAGTTAGTAACCTGGTTGTAAACTGAATCTGACTTCCCCATTGACTTTGCTTACCATAAAGATGCAAAAGATAAGCACCCTGGGCACAGGAAACTGTCGTAAATATGAACCAGTTGCCAAGCATCCAAATTTTGATCAGATGACCATGGGAATGTTACAATGATTGTAAGGGTGAAAAATGGTCATAAGTCATTTTTTCAGTGTCGTCGTAACTTTGAATGATCACTAAGCAAATGGTTGTAAATCAAGGACTATCTGTACAAAGTGCCTTTAAGAGACAGACATGGTTTGCATATCCCTACTTCTATATTTTAAAAGTTGGAAATGTAGTTTTTGAAATAAGATTTTTAGCATCTTAACAGAAATGGCATTTGAACTCTTTTTCAGGAAACACTTTTGGAACAATACCTATAAACAAATTTGGCAGGAAGCAAAAAGGACATTTTGTGTTAAGCTTCAAATTGCTTAAAATATTTAGGAAAGCAGGGTGGGGGAGCTGAACTTAAATCCTGCACACTAAGAGAAAATGGGTTTAAGGTCCTGGTTTTCTTTCCTCTCAGTTGACATGATTACCTTATTAGCCTCCCCCTCTTTATATCCTTTTGCTAACAACGAATTACACGTTTTATTTGCCAATTTGGTATATGCCACACTCATGTAATGTCTCTGTAGCCAAAGTAGCATTTTCCACAGAGAGAGATTAGCCAGTTTGGAGAAATGTCAAGAACTGTGCTAAAAAAAAAGTATGGATGTGATATTCCCTTAAAAGCACTCCAGTGGGAGTTAGTGGCAACATGGAATAGTATGAAAAAAATGAATGGCTGTCTTAAACTCTGAAGAGGATTGTTCCATACAGTAGTATTTTTTTATAACTAGCTCAAATGCCCATTTGTTCAACTATAGTAAGACACTGTGACTCCATCTTTTGCCTTTAGAACTGATAGGTTGGTCTTCAAATTTAAATCTAGCAACCTTAATCCACTCTCTTTGCTTTGATATATCAATTGATCATTTTCTTGGGATATGATACATTTGATCCCTGCCCTCCATACACATACAGACAGAGACCAGCAGTAATATCCTGCCACTTCAAAAAAGATACTTGACAGTTCCCATCAGGAAAACCTACCTACAGAGGCACCAAAGGACAAACCCCAATCCACAGTAGGGATCCAAACAAATTGCAACTTCTCTAGAAGGATAGAGTTCACACTGCAGCTTAATAGAACGACAAAAGGCACTAGTGGCTGCATGAGACATCTGGAAAAAGAAAAGAGGGCAGTGATCAAAATGATGAACTATGCCATTCTGTAGGGTTGCTTCTGAAGCATTGCCAGATCTTAAGTTAGTAACAGAATAAAAATAATCATCTCCCATCTCTTCTCTCCATACCCTCATTTCCATCTCCTAGAAATAAACCCTCACTGAATCTTTTCTACACTATTAAAATTAATATGTTTTCAAAGAAGAACAATCAGCCCACGTGGCAAACGAGAAACAAACAGAGAGTGACTCATTGTGGTTTTGATTTCTAGGTTATGATCCAGAACTGCTGGAAATTATGTGGAACCCTGAAGAGTTGGGAAAAAATAGAAAGTACTACAGATGGCAGACATGGGTCAGTAAAAGACCAAATGCTTGACAGACAAAATGTAAAACTCTCCCACTAGTGTCATTTAAAGCATGTTTTACCATGTGAAAAAACTCAAAACTCTTGCTGTCTTGGCTTTATCCTAGTGTCACAAAAGTAGGTACTGAACCTCCTGTGCAAATTACAGAAAAATGGACCAAGTTCTTCCCCACCCTCTTAAAAATAAAATAATAAATTATGGAAGCAGCAGTTAAGTAAAAATGAGCAATATTTTTTCTTGTTCTTCCTCCACACGTGTCTTATTCATATGTAGATCCTGACTTAATAATAATAATAAAGTTGGAAGGGACCTTGGACGTGATCTAGTCAACTTATCCACTGTGAGCAGTTCTTACCTTCACCCCTGCTAACATCCCAGTTGTAGATACACTGAAATCGAGATAAGCTAGCATGTCAGGATTAGAAGGTTTGAAGATCTGAGGAGGCCGTTTCTTTGGCAAATCATCTATGAAGAAAAAGAGAGTCATGATTCTTGAGATACTGTGAAAGATGCAAAAGTTCACAACAGAACAAAGAGGAATAAACAACATACCTGTGTCTAATATAGGTGGCCATGTTCTGACATCGACTGCTGCTGCCGCTTCTCGAGACCGTAATAATTTACATATTAATTGTGTTGTCATTAAACAAGCAGAGCGACTCACCTGGGAATTTCAGAAAAGAAAGAGAAAGAAGAGATTTAAATCTCTACAAGTTTTGTTTGTTCAATCGTATCCCAATTTTGGAGACTGTCTAGACAGGTTCTTGCAGTTATCTTGGCAAAGTTTTTAGAAGTGATTTGCCATTGCCTCCTTCCTATGGCTGTGGCTGGATCAAAATCCTGCAGCTGGCTTTGTGTTTAAGGCGGGACTAGAACTCACCGTTTCCCAGTTTCTACTCAGATGCTTCAACCACTATATCCCACTGGCTGTTTGCTTCACATTAAAAGACAATATATTTCATTTTTATAAAGTATATCTTCAGTTTAAAAAAAACATCTCACTACTCCAAATGTTTTCAAGTTAGGACAATACAGGTTCCTCCTGCCCCTGCCAAAAAACCCATGATGATTGTAGATATAACAAATATATCCCCCAACCCTTAAAACAATTCCTCTCTGGGCTCAAAAGTTTTAATTCGCAACACTTGTTTCATCTTGCACCACATCTATTTCTTGTGGCCTCTGGAGGCTAAAAATGCAACTCCAGGCTGAAAAAGGCAATCTATGCACGTTCTAAGTTAATTATTACTAATGGCCCACTGACCTCCACAATCATCTTCACCGTGGGTAAGGTTGTTGCAATGTTTTGTGGATGGGGAGGCCGAACTGTTATTGGCACACAGCCAGCATATAAACATCCGTAAAATGCAGCAATCAGATCTATGCCTGGAGGGGACAAAAACAGGTATGATTATTAGTGTGAAAGAAAGCAAAATGAGAGTGATTTCTAAAAAAAATTCACCTTCCCTAAAACTACTGTTGTTCAGATGTGTTGGGAATATAACCACTAGAAATCCTACATTGAAATGGAGCTTCAGTCTTATACCCATTTTATCTAGGAGTAAGGATCACCAAAGGCACTGAGGCTGACATTTGAACAAACATGCATAAGATTGTGTTGTTAAAGGGAGAGGGAAAGAGAAAGAGAAAGACATGTACAGTTTACTTCTGTTGAACAGATTTCTCATAAAATTGTGAATTTTATTTAGCTGGTGGAGGTAGAATTTGCTTCTCCAGCTTACTCACTGAATAAACCTGTACATGAAATTCTATTTTACTCACGCTTATTAGATAAAGGGATTCTTTCATCATTGTTCCGTAGCAATTCTATTCTAGAAGTTGGAGTATTTAGCAACTACATATTCAACGCTGAGGTTCTAGGCCAATGTTTCTCAACTTTGGCAAAGATGCATGGACTTCAAATCCCAAAATTTCCCAGCCAGCATGGGGGAAGCATTGCTCAGAATGGAGAATTCTGAGAATTAAAGTCCATGTGCGCTAAGTTGCCAAGGTTGAGAAATACTGCTCTAGATGCACACTGAAACACTTTTGGTTAAAACCAATAAGGACAAGAGGAAATAATCATGTTAGATACCCCCAAATTCCATTGAAAGCTATAAGAAGTACTGGTCTAACAGCCCATACACTGAAAAAAAACAGTGATGAAAGAAATTCTGGAGAATAATCCTACAAATTCACTGTATATAGCAACCAGTAAGATGTTCACTTGAAGCAAAAATATTTGTAGTCTTACAACCAACCAACCAACATTATCTATGCATCAGTCACAGATTTTATATATAGAACAACATTGTTTGAGAATTGCAACTAAAGTCAGAAGTTGGAAGTCAGAAATCAATGCTTTTTCTTTTTTCCCTTGTATCTTATATTTTCTTTCCCCCTTTTTTCTCCTTCTCCTAATTTCCCATTTCTATTTCTCTTTGTATTTTATAGGTAGATAAAACAATAAAAGCAATGTATATACAAGTATTGCAACTAAAGTATGCTTGCACGATTTACCTGGTGGGTAGACTAAAGCAACATGATCACCATCTTGCAAATGACCCCTTTCCATCAACATTACTGCTATCTTTTCAGCTCGTTTATGTAGCTGGACACAGGTGAGAGAGTTTGCTATTGTCCCCTTCATTAAGAAAAAGAAATGTAGAGACAGAGAAGAAAAATTTAAATATGAAGCTTTTTATTCACTAACCGAGTTATTGACCTTAACCTCTGAACCAAATTAGTGATAGAAATGCCACACATTCATTTCATTTTAAGCTGGAAAAAAAACAAAGAAAGCAAAATCTATATCTTGATTAGGCCAGTTAAAAGGCAGACTTAAAAGCATTTCCCCTGATTAACTACAAAATGAACTATGATTTTTTTAGATTATTGTCACTGCTCAAGAATTATTTCAAAGTAACTCAAAATGAAATTTAGAAAGGATATAATGTCAGGAGCTGAGTGTTAGCTATTAGTAATCACTGTTTTCAAATGGTGAAGTGGTTTGAAGCAAGCCTTAACAAAACCCGAACAGCTTGATATTTTTCAAAAGTAAGAAATTATCGATGTCATAGAGAGAAATTGTATCAGATTGCCTCCCAAGCTATACCATTTATGGATACGGTTTCTACAAGTTCATATTCTAGACTATTATTTGTTAGTTTAATTCAATTTGATGCCACCTACTCCAGAGCAATTCTAGGCAGTTCATGGGACCCAAAGTACAATAAAAACAACATAATAAAAACAGGCATGGCACAAAAACCAGAACAGAACAAAATGGCAAATCCAGCAATAACTAAAGCATCCTATAACATCTAGTAGTTTGTGGGACATTCCAGCAACCCTATAGCAATAGTGTTTTATAGCACTCTCTGAGCGGTTACACTGTTTTGCTTATAGCCCCCAACACTCTGGGTCCTCATTTTACCAACCTCGGAAGGATGGAAGGCTGAGTCAACCTTGAGCCCTCCAGGATCGAACTCCAGGCTGTGGGCAGAGTCAGCTGCAATACTGCATTCTAACCACAGCACCACCAGGGCTTGTACCTATCCGAAAACCTAGGAGAACAACCAGGTCTTTATGGTTCTCTGAAAGGATTGGTTCATTGTAGGATATTACTTTTTTATTTCAAAGTTAGGTTTTATATTTAATAGTTCTGAGTTGCAAGTTGATTTATGATTATTTAATCTGCATGCTGCCCAATTCCCAGTGGCTCTGGGTGTTTTATAAATTTACAAATAAGAAACAAAGCCAAAAGATATCCTTACCCTACAGTTTAGTAGTGTATAAAGTACATGGTCAGGAGTTGTCTGTGCCCTCCACTGTAAGACTTCTGAGAGGAATAAGAACTGGTGGGGGAAACAAGATATGCATTAAGAAAAGGAGAAAAGTAAGAAACACAATTGCTTCTTTAAACATCTTTTAGGTCTAGAAAAAACTTTCTCTTCTCTGAACTGCAAACTCCTACCAGTTTGACAGATTCATAGATCTTATTACTATGAAGAAAAGAAATTTAAGGATGTTGAGAGTAAAAATCTGAAAATACAAATTAAAAATCAGTAACATACAATAAACTGAACTTTTTTTCAATTAATCAACACAGAATTCAATTAATTCATTCTTCTTCTAAACAAGACTGAAATTAACAGCCACTTAGTAGAACTGTATGTATGCACTGATGTGATCAGGAACAACATCCATTTAAAGGTAAAGATAAAGGTTTCCCTTATCCAGTCATGTCCGACTCTAGTCATGTGCTCATCTCCATTTCTTAGCCAAGGGAGCCAGTGTTGTCCGAAGACATTTCCAGGGTCATGTGGCCAGCATGAATATATACTGAGGAGCATGGAAGACTATTACCTTCCCACCAAACTGGTACCTATTAATCTACTGATATCTACATGCTTTCGAACTGCTAGGTTTGCAGGAGCTGGGGCAAGTAACAAGAGTTCCCCCTGTTGCATGGTTTTTGGGTCTCGAATCTGGGCAGTTAGCTTTCCAGCTGACAAACTCAGCATCTTTAAACCACTGAGCCATTGCACCCCTAATATCCATTTTCTATTAAATATTTATAACTGTCAGTTTTAAAAGACAACTATACATAATGTGTACTAAGTAGAAACATGTATACATATTCATCCAGAATTATATAAGACAAAAATAGCATATTTGCATCAGATCTGTAACTGTGATTTGACATAGGTTATATATGGTTTTGATGTTATATATTAGCAATAGAAAATACATCCCTTGATATAAATGTTTGGTCTGAATACTCTCATATTCTCAGTACTGAATGGAAGGAAAATTGAGGTAAGTATGCTCTTCTCTGCTTGTTATCCACTATACCTATGGAAGGTTTAGGGCTTTACCTTTCTAGCTTGATCATTATCTTCTATTTGTCCCAAATCTCTGCCGCTTGCCTGTGCAATCCTTTTTCCAGAGACCAGATTCCCCACCATCACAGAGGCAGGACCAATTTCTACAGTACATCAGGAAGATGGTGAAAGAAGAATTAAGAACTTCCTTTCCAGTGCAAAATTCATATTACTGTGCTTCCTCATCTAGAGTGAAACTATCTCAAACGAAATCCTAATGCTATACCTGCCATTTTGGCTGCAAGTAATAGGAGCTGCTCCCAGCAAAATGAAATTACTGGATTGCTTTTGCTGTCAAATTCCTGCAGCTCAGATCTTGAAGCTCTGATTTCCTAAAACTGCTTTTTTTTAAAAAAAAACTCACGAGAGGAAATGAGACAGTACATTACAGGGATGTGTGTACCAGATTACATTTGGTAATCTCATCTACATTTGAGGAGTAAGGGAGATTAGCTGAACCCAGACAATTTGAGATAACCAATAAAATAGGCTTTTGCAGATTTCCTCAGTAGAACTGTGTCAAAAGAATTCTCATCCCCATCCTAAGCTGTTTTGCAACTCAAAAAAACAAACAAACAAACTATAGCAGATTCATAGGAAAGGACCAACAGTCAGAATTGCTAAGAGTATTTTTCTTTGTAATAGAGCACATAATCTTGTCTATGACAGTGGTGCAACTTATAGGAACCATACTGAAAGATCTCTAGTTGTTTTTCAGGTACAATTTAGAATACTGATGTTATTACAGTTTAGGTCTTACTATCTGAGGAATTGCTTCTCTATTTACCAATCTGTGTGGATTTTAAAATCTGCAGGAGAGGCTCTTCTGAAGTTTTCCGTACTCTGGGCTTCCTTCTGCATCACACCCAAACTAGAGAATCCTGGTTTTTCAGATTGCAATAATGCCCTGCCTTTAAGAATGTCTTACTTTTGCCATACATTTCTTGGTAAAATTATTTGATTCTGTTTTAATTTCTATCTATTTGTTGTAAGCTGCCTGAGGGTCCTTCTCAAACAGAAGGATGGTATATAATTAAATGAATAACACAAATACATTCCAATCACTGAGTCAAAAACTAACCAAGACACAGAACATCCAATCAAACCGGTCTTGAATTAGGAGAAAAACTAGCTACTCTTATTTTTATGAAATTTATATATGGGACGTCTCACTATCAAGTGACTTATCAGGGTATTTCAACCCAAGACGCAAACATTAGACTTACCTGGTTGTTTCTGTCTTGGTTTAGGCAGGTTTGTTACACAGGTGTGTGGACACATCAGTACATTACAGGGATGCAATGCTCCTTCAAGGAAGAGCTGTTTTGTTTCTGATAAGTGGATTCCACCCAGAGGAGTCTTTGGGAGTGTGTTTGCTGGTACCAAGGCTAGGCAGTAAACTCCTACTTGATGAATACTGTCTATAGCCTAGAAATATATATATATAAAAAGAAGGAAATTACTATAAGGGTGAGAAAAGGATTGAATTGGTCTGCTCACAAGCATGCAGATATCTGATGAGCCCTAAAGCTACAGAAAAGAATCTTGAACTCCCTACTAGATATGGGCTATGTTTGCACAATTATGTATCTACAATTTACTTAGCCATAATTTGTGATTGCTTCAACTTCACACAACAGAAAAACTAATCCCCCAGGCTGTGTTCACATGCCCAATGTTTCTACAAGTTAGAAGGCTAAGTTGTAGTTAAGTATAGTATGTGAACTATAATATCACCTAATTGAAATGTAAAGGTAGAAATAGAAAGTTAAATCAGTAAAAGTGACTTTAAATCATCAAGAAGTTATATAATTCTTGACCGACTTAGGTTTGTTTTCACAAAAAGAAAATGCATTAAAACTAAAAACCAGACAAGAGCCAGTTTGCCTTAGCAGTTAGGACACCAGGCTAGAAAGCAAGACATCATGAATTCAACTCCCACCTTAGTCATGAAAGATGGCTGGATGACTTTGGGCCAATCATTCTCTCTCAGCCCAACCCACCTCACAGGGTTGTTGTTGTGGAGAAAATAGAAGAAGGAAGGTGTGTTGGATATGTTTGCTGCTTTGAGTTTTGTAAAATGATAGACAGGATACAAATTTAAAACCCCATATTTTCCTTGTTTGCTATGTAGATTTGCTGTACATTACAAATCAAGACTAATTTTATCTATGACTATAAGGATTCAAAAGAAGAAAGCATTAGAAATTGTTCATAAATCTTATTTTGGGTGTCTAAGGAAGCAAAAGAAAGAACAACATTATGTTCCTTTCTTACCCAGACCTATTTGATTTTAATATATGCTAAATTCACACTGGTGAAACTGTATCCTGGTTAAGATTATTATCAATCAGAGGTCTCAAAAATATTGGTCCTCACTGGTACCCTAGAAAAATAGGCTACATAAAACAGGAGTGGACAATTTGCAGCCTTCACAAGGCTTTTCACAATGAAAAATTCTCTGTATAAAAGGCTAGTTTTTGTATCACTACCAAAAGCTGTTCATTTCTCCTCTCTCTCCTCTCTTGCTGGACCAGCAAGAAGAAATAATGGAGGAAGGAAAGAATGGAGGCTGTTATCCACTGTGGTTCTTTATGCTTTGGCTTCACCCACCAGGTTTCTCTCAACACAGCACAACTGAGAAAACACGACCATTGAGAGAAAACAGAGATTCTTTTTCCCCTCTCTAAAACATTGCCAGAACAAGAGGAGGGGCCAGAGATTGCTTCACACTAACAGTTATTTAAAGAAATATAAACTGGACAGTGAAAAAGTCAGGCACTTCACCCCAAAGCTGATGAAGGGCATCAGGTTCTAACCCTTGAGGGCCATTAAGAAGGGAACGCAAAATGCTGAACTGTATTCCCCTAGTCCCATCTACTCAAATTGCTAATGGGGATGAAAGGGACTGGGGTTTATGAACAAAAATAAATATTATAAAAGGTAAGGTAAAGGCAAAGGTTTTCCCTGTCCACTCATGTATGACTCTAGGGGGTAATCCTCATCTCCATTTCCTAGGTGAATGAGCCAGTAGACATGTGGCCAACATAGCTATATACCAAAGACGCACAGAACACTATTACTTTCCCACCAAAGTGGTACCTATTAATCTATTTGCATTTGCATACCTTCAAACTGCTATGTTGGCAGGAGGTGGAGCAAGTAATGGGAGCTCATCCCATCAGGCAATACTCGGGTCTCAAACCAAGCCTGTCATTTTTTTCCAGCTGACAAGCTCATTATCTTTAACTGCTGTGCCAGGGAAAGGGAATTGTTCTCATTTCTTTCCTGCTTAACAAAATTTGTCTTTTCTCCTCTCCTGATGTTCTTGCTTGAACTGCCTTTCAGAACATGGTTAAATCTTTTACATCCCTATTTGCATCCTTCTTTGAGCAGCCTTGGTAGAATCCTGTATTATTATTACATGCCAATGTAGCATGTAGCCAAAATATTGTAAACTGCCTCATTCTTTCCTGGTTTCCCCATCTTTAGGTTTCTCCTGCTGATGTTAACTTGCAAGATCCTCACACTGATACCTTCGCAGACAGTGCAATCTACAAAGGAATTTGGAGTGCTGAGTTGTTCCACTGTACTGTATTTATAAGACCTTGCTTGAATGCTCTAATTTTTTTTGTTCCTTGTGTTTCCTCTGGCATTTAAATGAATGTAAAAGAAAATATTCCTCCAAAGAGGAAGAGATAAATTATGGACAATGGAAGCTCATGTACAACTATAGATGTCTTGCCTTTGTTCTGCAGAACAATGAACATCCAGCAACCTCTTCTTCATAAATGGATATCATCCTTTCAATCACAAGCAGAGCTCAAGAGAGCCCAACACACTAACTATAAAGCTGCAGACTGGGAAGAATGGAATACTCATAAGGCAATGGCATTACAGAATCAATAAACAGCCAATAAGTAAGAACTTGGGGATGAGTTGTCTGTTATATAGTTC
Source organism: Vipera berus (assembly GCF_964194415.1). NCBI lineage: Eukaryota > Metazoa > Chordata > Lepidosauria > Squamata > Viperidae > Vipera > Vipera berus. The sequence goes on along the minus strand of NC_138205.1, from coordinate 120,348,910 downwards.
CTTCCCTTTATTATAAAATCTGTTTTCCCCACTGTTCTTCTTAATAGGGTTTGTATACCAACATTGCTATAGCTGTTATCAAAGACACAGCAATCATCTGTTAAGCAAGCATAGGAAAGGGGGAAAAAGTGGATTTTCATAGTTTAATTCAAAATTAGAAGAAAGATTCCAGAAGAGATTAACCAAGATCATCTGCACAGGAATATGAATTCCTCTTTCACCTAGATATGTTTTGCTTCTGTTGGGAAATGCAATGAATGCTTATGTTTTTATGTAACAGGAAGCTACCTTGGCACATCGTGTCTTTCCATTTGATCCTGTTGATTATAGGTTTAGCAACTGTACCTGCAGGACTCTGCTCATCCACTGAAAGCTGTCTTCTTCTGTAGAATCCGGCCTCTGCTCAGCCACAATTACTATTCGTTCGTCATGAAGGACACTCACTGAAAACACTGCTATCCTGTGGGATGTGCAAACCAAGACATTTGTAATTGGATAAAAAGACTAAGAGCAGAGCAACTCCCTTTTCATGATTTTGTATGACTCAGTTCTCATTAGTTATGCAACAGAGACGATTAGAGCCCAAGTTCTTTATTTTCTCTAGAAGACATCTGCACTGAACACCTACAGAAGTTTAAAATAGAGCGCTTAACTAGAACAGCTATTATAAAAGCAAGCTCATGTTGGCTCTCCATAGAGTAATGCACCATCATTGCAAACAATACTTTACTTTATGTATGTTCAGAACATTTACTAACAGAGGCAAAGAAAACAAGCATAACAAAGTCATTCCTGCCCCATGTTTTTATTTAGAGAAATGGAAATATGCGAAGTTGTTTCCATTTGTAGCATTCCTGCTAAGAGTTTCCTAAAGAGGTTTGCCGGATATCCATTTTGATGACAGATTAAAGTCTCTTTCCCAGATGTTTATATTTGTTCTATTTCCAATTGATTTTCATCTGTTTTTTCCCCCTCTAAATAGTTTACAATGGGTTGTTTCATTTACATTGTCTTTAAGCAGCCCTGAATGTTATTTTAGACAACTTATATGGCTGTCCATGCTGCAACTTTAGCCACACTGGGAAGCAAACAATGTTAAAAATACAAACAATAAGCAGAAAATGCAATAATAGCTGCTGAAGGCAACAGTCACAAAAATAATGCGCCCATCTTATGGGCCTTAGGCATTAACTGTAACTTACTGCTAGGGTGCCATATTGTGAGAGGACAGGCTGCCTAGCAAATGGCCCACACCTGTGTGCTGTTATCCTGCCCCTTTAAGCCTTCTCCCAGCCAGCACTGCGGCACTGGGTATAAAAGCTGTGCTGAGAGAGAGCTGGTTTTATTGTTGTTTGCCTGTGGGAGAGGTGGATGGAATTTCATGGGGGGGGGGGGGAAGTAACGCAGCCTGAAGTAGCCTAAAGAAGCTAGAAAGAGATAACATTTTCCAGTAGTAGAACTTACAAGTAATAGTTGAAGGCAAGTAATACAAAATGTAATAGCAGTGGGGAAGAATGTGAGAAGTGGTGGGCAGTGAATGCCTATGTGTGTATTACCTAGAGACTTATGTTATTGTGTTAACCCTTCTGTATTTTGGAGCCCTCTGGCTATAATTCATGACAAAGTGGTGGCAAAGGTGGGGTATTCAATAAGGGGAAAACCATACAAGTGGAGGAAGCTTCAACTTCAGGAGTTCATTAAACATTTTATGGAAAGAAAACAAGCTTTGACTTGAAAGGGAGTTGCAAAAGGGGAGAAGTTGGGCTATGTCAGAGCTCAGATGCCGCAGGAGTTAAACAGCTTCTGCCTGCAGAAATCAGACTTCTTACAAGTGCCTACAAGAAACAAACATGGAAAAGGGAAAGATACCCCTTTACAAGAGATTACTACTTTGGTAGAGAGGTCAGTGAAAATTAAAACAAAAAGCAGACCAGCCAGAAACAGGTCTACTTGAGCTAATATCAGAGATGTTAAAGCAACAGCAAGAGGAAAGGCTTTAATTAAAGGAGGAACGGTTTTGGAAGAAACCAGGAAGGAAAGAATGGGAAAAGAGTGAAAGAAAGGCAAGAAAAGAAGAGCTTTAGGGGGGTGATAGAACTGCCATCCAGATTTATTAGACACCACTAACCACTGTATCATCACGGCTCCTTTATGAAAGGCTGACCAAAGCCAGAGGAGAAACCACTTGGGATAGATGCTCCCAAGTGGGAAATTCACTTACAATTCAAAGGAAAGACGAGAGATAAAGAAGAAAAGGGATCTTTTGCAAAAAGGCAATCAGCTGTGTTGCTGTTGGCCTGCCACTTTAACCTATTACACTTTAAAGAACCCATTGCTTCTGGGTTCAAGTGAGTAGCTGGTGACACTACTGTTGACCAGGTGACACCCAGTTGGGGGCTCCTTTCATGTTCCTGGCTGGAGCGAAGGAAAGGAGCTCACCCTGCAATCACTGGCTTGCTAACCTCCATCCTAACCATGTAAGCCGCTGTGCTCCTTTAAAGAACCCATGAAAAACATATTTCAAAAAATCTGAAATGCATACAATTTATTTTCGCTATGATAAATAACAAACTTAAAAATCAGTACAATGGCTTACTCTACCTTGGATATATTTTTTCCCCCTGAACATGACATTAAATAAAGGCCTTTTAGTACAAATTAATGCATGCTGGCTAACCTACTGGGAAGGCTCTCACCTTATCTAAGGTTTCTCTGAGCAAGGGGAAGCATTCTTTCAATATCCTGCTTAAAACAAAAGAATCCTGATGGGAAGAAGTAGAAAGCCTACCTTCCCCTGTAGACAAACTTCATGGGTTCCACTGCCAATGCAGTAGCTACAATGTCATCTGCATTGTGTCTCCTCCCGCTGACGACCATCAGACCATCCATTTTACCAACCACAAAAACAAGTCCTCCAGGGCCAATAAACCCAAGAAGTCCAGTTCTTATAAAAGGATATTCGCTTATGGGGGCACCTGAAGTAGTCATAGGGAACACCTATGAGAAAGATAGGAGAAGCGAGGGTGGGAAGGTTCAGCTGATTTAGATCCTTCTAGAAACAGATAGTAAAATTACTACACATGAAACATAAGCCTCTTCTATTTCGCTGTGGGAGCACTAGTGCTATTTTTGTACACCCATTGTATTGCACTAAGCAAAGGGTTGCTTCAGCATGTGTTGACATTTATTTCATTTATTTCAATTTATATACCGCCCTTTTTCCGAAGGACTCAGGGCGGTTTACAGGGCAAAATTAAAACAATACAATATAAAAATTAAAATAAAATTAAATCAATAGCCCCCAAATTTAAAATTAGAATTTAAAAACCTTAAAACCCCTCAGTCCAGGCCAGCTAACTCAAAAAGCCAGGTTTTTAGGTCCCAGCGAAACGAACGAAGGTCGGGGGTGATCCGGAGTTCCACCGGCAATTGATTCCATAGGGCAAGGGTGCCCACAGAGAAAGCCCTCCCCCTGGGGATCACCCGCCGGCATTCCCTGACCGGCGGGACCATGAGGAGGCCCTCCCTGTGGGAGCACACAGGACGATGGGAAGTTGATGCTGGCAGCAGGTGCTCCCTGAGATAATCCGGACCCATGCCATTTAGGGCTTTATGGGTCATCACCAGCACCTTGAATCTCACACGGAGGGCAACCGGAAGCCAATGCAGCTCGCGGAGAAGAGGTGTTACACGGGAGTATCGGGAGACTCCCATCACAACTCGCACGGCTGCATTCTGCACCAGCTGAAGCCTCCGTGTGGTCCTCAAGGGCAGCCCCATGTAGAGAGCATTGCAGTAGTCTATCCGGGAGGTCACGAGCGCATGAGTGACTGTGCGTAGGGCATCTCGGTCCAGATAGGGCCGCAACTGGCGCACCAGGAGAACCTGGGCAAAAGCCCCCCTGGCCACGGCTCCTATATGATCTTCCAAACTGAGCATAACATAATAGGTATGACATAACACAATATGTCCTGGACAACAATTTATAAATAACAATGCATGGGTTTATACCACACACTAAAGCATAATCAAACCATAAAAATGCTCAATGAGATTTGAAAACCCAGCCATGCACTACTATGTCCCTAAAATTATATAATTTAAATACTGCAGTGCTGTGCTTCTATCAGTTTTTATTGGTACAAAATAACATTTGCGTGAAATCCCAAATTTCAGCCTGATATTTTGAGTGGTACTGCCATGCCTAATCCAGAAAGGGGGGATAAAATATGAGTAGAGACAGCAACAGCCAAAATGAAAATGTTCAATAAATTTTTTAGAAGCAATGGAAAAGTGTAGAATGCAAGAATTTGGAAAGGGGCTAAGAAAATATAGACCCTGACTCAAATCTATTTGCTGTGTGTGCATTGTATAATTTGAATTCATACATGCAAAGTTGGTTTATAATTTCCTTTGCTTCCTACTCTTTTTTCAATTTCATTTATTTATTTCATTTTATTTATTTTATTTAGATTTATATACCGCCCTTTCCCGAAGGACTCAGGGCGGTTTACAGGGCATTTAAAAAACAGTCAATACAGAGAGCTCAAAGAGCCAGGTCTTCAGGTCCCGGCAGAAAGAACGGAGGGTGGGGGCAGTCCTAAGCTCCGCAGGCAGCTGGTTTACAGGGCAGGCGCACCCACTGAGAAGGCCCTACCCCTGGGTGTTACCCGCCGGCAATCTTTAACCGGCGGCACCCTGAGGAGACCCTCCCTGTGGGAGCGCACTGGACGAAGGGAACTTGATGCTGGCAGCAGGTGTTCCCTCAAATATCCCGGGCCCTCACCATTTAGGGCTTTATAGGTCATCACCATTATAATATATGGGTGAATATACAAATACAATTTACACAAGTAAGTAAAACATTATTTTGAGGAAACCTTCAACTGGAAATCTTCTACCGGTCAGAATCAAAGAGAATTCTCCTATTGTATTCTAGAGCCTTCTAGAGCTGCAGAATGCCAACCCCCACATACCAAGTAACGGAGGAATTCTAGAGCAGAAGTCTAGATTGGGAATGACTGGATCCAACTTAATAGAAATGCACCTTCACCAATCGATCGTTGCTATGAATGTGAATCCAAAAGTCTTTTTTTAATGAAGTTAACATTTATGTCCACCTCCAGCTTACCTCAAATGTATTTTTGGTCATTCCAGAGAGTCCATAGTAAGATGTACCTGTTGCAATAGCACATACACAGAGTTCACCAACTTCATCTGTTCGGCAGAGTTGAGGAACTCCATCTGGTTTTACGGCACACATTATGGCTATTGGGGAAAAAAGAATAGCATTTTTCCTATTGTTGCATAATAGACATAGACAATGCGACCAATTCAAAGGGTTGTTATTGTGGACAAAATAGGAGGGGTCAAGCAGTAGGTGTTGTATGCTGCCTTGACTGCCAAAAGAAAGGCAGGATAAATCTAACAATGCTGAATTCAATATATGACAGCGTATGTTGATTTAACAGTGTCTTGTGGGTTGTTTTGTTTTTAAACCATCAATCATTCAAATGATCTAGATTCATAGGCACAAAGCACTAGAAACCTGGATAATTGATTGGGTATTTTTATCTCTTCAGTGACTGGGAGGAAAACTTTTATTTCATAAAAAATGGGCTTCTTGATCCCCCTCCCCCTTTTTTTCCTTAAACCTTTTTTCTCTCTCTCTGTGGGAAATGCTTGGAAAACTTTTCCCTCAGGCCAGTCTGAGGGAAGGAAAAGGAAACACTTCACTTCTCCCAGTTTCTCAGCTGCTGCCTCTGTTCTCCTATTTGTTGACTTGACTTCGCATACTTCGAAACTGCTGGGTTGGCAGGAACTGGGGCAAGAATGGGAGCTCACCCCATCACGTGGTACTTGAGTCTGACAAGCCCAGCATCTTAATTGCTAGGTCACTCCGCCCTATTAAAAACATCCAAATTAAATATATATAGGAGCAAGGTACTTAGCTCGTTAGTAATACAGCCAGGAAATGGGGTCCTTGGCATATTCAGCACTTTAGGCTCAGGAACATAGCCAGGTTTTTAGGGTCTTATGAAAGGCTAACAAGGTTGGGCCATTCTAATCTCCAAAGGGAGGATGTTTCATACAACAGGAGTAGCTGCAGAAAAAGCTTTTCTTCTGGTCCCTACCAGCTGACATTCTTTGATGGAAACTGCATCATACCCATTCTATTTGAAACAGCTGGATGGATAGAATCTCTTTTAAAAAGCCATGTTGGGCTTTATAGTACCTTGAATTGCCCCTGGAAACATGGATAACCAGTGCAGCTCAAGCAGGAGTGGGGTTATGTGTGCCATTATATCTGGCACCATTTACTATCTATGCTACTGCATTCTACTACAGACTGAAATTTCCTAATAGTCTACAAGGCAGCATATTATAGCAGTTTAACCTGGAGATTACAAGGGCATGAATTACTGTGACCAGGGCCTCCTAGTCCAGGTAGGGGTGCAACTGGAAGATCACCCGGAGGTGTGCCACGGCTGCCACCAGCTCTTTAAGCAGGAACTGAAAGTCCAGGAAGACCCCCAGACTGTGCACAGAGTCTTGCAAAGGCATTCAGAACCAGAGATGGAAGAACCTTGTCTTCAGGGTTCTTCACAGCCACTCTGTCTTGCTAGGATTGAGTCAGAGACCGTTTCTCCCCATCCAGTCCCCAACAGCCCTCAGATACTGAGTTAGGACATCCATGGCACCCTGAAGAGATCTGGGATAGAGAATCATCAGTAAGCAGATGACTTTATATATCACCCCAAACTCAATGGACCACCTCACCTAGTAGCCTCATGTAAATGTTAAAAGGGAGAGAGAGAGAGAGAGAGGGAGAGAGAGAAAAAACAGAGCCTTGAGGGCACTCCACATAATATGGGTCATGAGTTAGATCTCTCTCTCGAGATTGGCTGGAACTGGCCTTGGAGTAAGGAGGAGAACCAGCATAATACAGTGCTGCCCACCCCCAGTTCCTGAAGCGGACCCAGAAGGATACCATGATTGATGGTATTAATGCCACTGAGAGGTCAAGAAGAACCAGGATTGGTGCATTACCTCCATCCCGCCAGAGATGTTGCAGAAATACGTTGCAGAGAAGATACAGAAGATAAAAAAGTTAATTCCCCCAGGAAAATTAATATTAAGGAATTAAATAAAATGATGAATGCAGTTCATGTCTGACAGCTAAACCTGTAAGAATAAGTAATTCTGGGGAAGAATAAACACATTCTTTAACCTTTCTTAAGAAGAGATGGCATAATCAAGAAAGAAATCTTACAGAATCACCCTTAATTCCAAACTCCTGGTTATTCTTCCACCCTGTTAAATATACCTTGTAATACTTCTCTTTCCAATCTTGGGCATAAAAAAAGAAAGTGACCATATATGACTCCTGATGGATTGCTAACTACAGTTAACCCCAAACAACACAAGTTTAGACATGGGAAAGCCGCCAACATGACAGAGCTGGAAGGGAAACAGAACAGAATGCTTTTGTAACTGGCTTTTTTCCAATGGGAATGAGGCATAGAATCTCAATCCTACAAAATTATGTAATGAATCTATATGTGATTTATGATAGTTATTTGCTGCAAAGAAAAAATCATACCTAGGGTAAAGCTTTAAAATGCACCTAGGAGGCAATTACATTTATGTACATCTTTAATGGAGGAAGAGTAATTTTAATTGACAAGGGTGGGATAAGCTAAACCGTGAAATGTATTGAAAAATGAATGCTAGCTTTGAGGAAATAATGCCTCTACGAATACAACTAACTATCTTTAAGGCAGTGCAACCTTGGCAAATTTAAGATGTTTGGATTTTAACTTTCGGAATTCCCCCATCCAGCATGCATTAAGAGAAAAACAATGCAGATATTATACATTTTTCTGAGTAAGCTACAGAAGCTTTACCTCCAGGCATCACCAAACCAACATCTTGCACTGTCAGAACAGAAAGTTTTTCTTCAGAATCCACTCTGATTACTCCGTAAGTAAGCCCGTGCATGGATAATACTCCCCTTCCAGGTGGCTGGTTGCTGTCATCTGTTGGCCTGGAAATGTATAGAAAATGTCAGTGATACCAGAATAGGAAGCAACTCTCATTTCACATATATTGTGCTTGAGAATAATGTCAAGCTTGAATGGCTTCTATAGAAATCATTGTCTTCGTTCACTTCATCACATCTTACAGGAAGGGCATGTCTGGCTCCCTTCCATTAAATAACATTTTGTTGGATCCCAGAATTGTGCCTTTTGTATAGCACATGTCCCACATTCAGATAGCCCCAATACTGTGAGCCTTTTGTTGTAAGATTTGGCATTCCCCCATGCCCTTGACCTCTGTGAGTTCTGATGGTTGATTAATTTTGTTTTTATGAGTTGCATTTGTGGCTTCAGGCATCATGGTGGTTGTTGACTTGTTATTAACCTCTATATACTGTCCAAAGTTATTTTTGGTATGGGCCATATAAATTGCTTAAGTAATAAAGCTGATGTGTCTGATGCCTCTACACAGAAATAGCCCTTCTCAAATATTTTGTAATGCATTTTTGTCATGTCCTACCATGACCCATAAGCTGGAGAGAAGCTAGGCATATGCAATCCAGCTTTAGATTTTACATATTGATGCACTCTATTTGGAAAAAAAAGGGACGCGGTGGCTCAGTGGGTTAGGACGCTGAGCTTGTCGATCAGAAGGTCGGCAATTTGGCGGGTCGAATCCTGAGTGCCGTGAAACAGTGAGCGCCTGTTATTCGTCCCAACTTCTGCCAACCTAGCAGTTCGAAAGCACGTAAAAAAGTAGAAAAATAGGGACCACTATGGTGGGAAGGTAACAGTGTTCCGTGTGCCTTTGGTGTCTAGTCATGCCGGCCATATGACCACGGAGACATCCTCAGACAAATGCTGGCTCTTCGGCTTTGAAACAGAGATGAGCACCAGCCCCTAGAGTCGGAAACGACTAGCACACATGTGCGGGGGAACCTTTACCTTTACCTTTATTTGAAAAAAAGCTAGCAGGTATAAGGTAGTAAGAAGTTGAACAATAAAAGTGGGTGCTTAGATACATACAATCCCCTTTTGAAAAGCCTTGATAGAGGCCTCCAAAGTTGCTATTAGATTAGAATTTGAGAAGTGCTCCTAATTAAAAGTTGAATAAGAGAATATTGTAGGGAATAGACATTGTTTAGTTAAGTATTAAATATGCTCTTGTTCACTATTGTTGTATTACCCTTAACATACCACTTAAATCCTATATTGCTGGCTTTTGAAGGAGATGTTGGCTGTGCAAACAGGCTTTGAGCCAGGGTTTTAATCTGTTCTTTGAATCACTCATTTCCGATCACAGCCCAGTCCTGAAATGATTTCTTCTATTTACTTGTGTAAAACTCAAGTTCAAAAACACAAAGAAAAGAAATTTTGGGTTTTATATAATGATTCCTCCACAGAAACACTGATGTTAGTATGTCTTTGGAAAGTTGTCATAAGAAAATTTGGCTGTATGGTTAATCTTAAATTACAACAGTGGTTCGCAGTGATACTTGAAAAACTTGATAAACTGAAAAAATTAATTAGAGAATGATAGGCTCCATAAATTTTGATTAAAAGGTTCTAAAAAGCCTTTCACTGTTCCTCCAATATGATCCCAGTAAAAGGATCAGATATGCTAGCTATGGATTGAATTGAATGTACATTAGGGAGTAACAAATGAGAGGCAGGTAACTGGGTGACAATGATTAATGGCATTCCTATTATTCATCACAGTATTGATCAACCTTTAACCCTCCACAGGTATTTTGCTGCTTGTAAGATGATCGTGGAATGAGAACATCCCACCATGTTAGGGATGGAAGAGATTTACTGTACTCCAGTAACCTCTATGCCTAACAGTAATATAAGCAATGTACTAGGCATAAATGTAACCTTATCAAAGGAAGTAAATTTATGTTTAGCTTCCCCATGGGATACAGATGTTGGACTCATTACAGTAATATATTTTCTGTAGGAGTTGCCAAAGGTATTGCTATAAAAATATACTGAATGATGGAAAAGTCTAAGAACAGTGTTTCTCAAACTGGTTGTGGAATTCTGGAGGTTGAAGCCCACACTTATTCAAGTTGAGAAACTCTGCTCTGGATTGCCATTTAATATAGTTCCTTAAATACTTCAAAAAGACAAGCAGAATATTATTGGATAGTTAACTAACTGAAAGTTTAAAACAAATATAAAAAGAGTCTAGATTCATAATTCAGTGGGCTATGGCCTACAAACATCTTCAAGTTCAATTTCAGTCAGGGAGAAAAGTTCTGACCAAGGACTTCAATTTAAGCAGTTATCTTTATTACAGTAATTAGTACAACATCTGGAAAAGGTTTCATATCACATCCTTAGTAGTTGGTCATTGCATACTGAAGTTACCTTGAATTGAATGACATGTATCAACAGCAAATAATCTAGAAATGGAGAATGTAATCTTGAATGTTATCTGTTCTTTCTCCAAGGGCTTGCATTTTTTATCTGTTTTTGCTTACAACACCTTTATGAGGTAGTTAAACTTAGAGATAGTTCAACTTGCCTACATTCATACAACGGACAAATGTCTGAATTTGTTTCCCAAGGTTGCAGTTTTGGCACTAAATCACACTGTTCTATTCTTTTGACTATGTCTTTTGACAAAGGGAATATCACTATAGCATAACTTTATGCCTTTTCAGGTAGCTTTTATATATGAGACTTGTAGGTATTTTTCCATTGCTATTTATTAATATTATTATTGAAAACTTAATTACAATTAAAGAGCCAAAAATTGGGAGAATGGTCTCAATTATCTTAAGGGCTGGATACCATTAAGTGCAACAAAAATCTGTCCATGATCTTTTCAAACAAATCCAAGGATATTACACTGATACAATCTTGAAATAATGATTTCAACACTTTTAAAATGGAACACTTTAAATGTTATAGCCGGCATACAGAAAATTGACACAATAATCTAAACACAGTTGGTCAACTTTTTTTGCGAGGATTTCATTCCAAACACAGATAACAAAATCACGTATAACAAGACTTAAAAAGTTTTCCCTGTCCAGTTGTGTCTGACTCTAGAGGGTGGTGGTCATCTCTTTCCTAGCTGAGACAGCCAAAGACTCTTCTGTGGTCATGTGGCTGACATGAGACTATGCCGAGGTGCGTAGAATGCTATTATCTTTCCAAGTGCTATTATCTTTCAGCTTTCACGTTCTCGAACAATCATGTTGTAAGATCTGGAGCAAGAAAGAGAGCTCACCTTATATGGTGGTACTTGGGTCTCAAACTGCCAACCTCTCGGTTGACAAAGTCCAGTGTCTAGAAAAATGTTTTATGCAGGTGTAAAATGCCTATCTGCCATATAAAGTACACAAATGCTCCAAAAGTCCTTGAATCCCCAAACAACAGATATGTGAAATCTTTCACTTTACAGGCAATCCTGCTTAATGACCATTAGTTCTAGGGCCATTCAAAGTTACAATAGTCTGAACAAATGTTTCCACTGACGAATAGGATTACAAATAAAGAGTGTGTGGGGGGGTTATTTGTAAAAGAAAATGCAGGGACAATGCAAAGTTTCTGATCTCAAGATTAATGACCAATCTATTAAACATACATAATAATCCTTCCTCCTCCTATAGTTATTCCGAGATTGTTTGTTGCCTTCAGGATTTCACATTTATATTTGACTCTACAATACCTTCTAATAGCCACTGTGAGAGCCTCTGGTGAACTAGCACAAGGACAGATGACTTCTTGTCTTAAGCCTTTACTTTGGAATACATTAAGAAATGCATCGCATGAAGAAATAGACCCTAGAGTTAAAAAGTACACAAACAATAATATCATTCTATGTACAATAATCAATAGTTCCTCACAACAAAACAAATTCTAAATGGGAGGTTTCCAAAATAGAAATCTAGATGCCAACCAACCAATAAATTCACTGAGTGATTGTAAATAATTGACCTGTGGGTTGAAATATATAGCTGTGCCTAAAGAGAGTCTCTAATATACCAACTCTCATTTAAACCTTTTTTGTCCAGAAGAGAAGATTGAAACGAACTGAGCATACTTCTGCCCCCAAATGCAACTATAATAGTTCTTATGGTTAACTGAGTGTCTAATGTATAATCAAGTTCTTTATACAATGGAATGAAACTACATGCAGAAGCAAATATTACTCTGGAAATTACATTTCTATTGCAGGATATTCCATTTCATACAGAGCTTCAAGAATGGCTTCAAAAAAAAGTATTGGTATCCCGTCTGCTTCTAATAATTCAATTTCAATTTTTATTTTGTATCATTTTGTAAGGTCAAACATGTCACAGTACAAAATATACATATGATGTGCAACTACTTTCAAAAACTTTTGAAATCCTGGTTAATTTCAATTTTTATTTTGTATTTCAATTTTTATTTTGTATCATTTTGTAAGGTCAAACATGTCACAGTACAAAATATACATATGATGTGCAACTACTTTCAAAAACTTTTGAAATCCTGGTTACCATATCTTTCCTGTACAATATACTGACTTTAAGTTTTGCAGCCATAGATAAATCCCTAAAACCCACAATTTTTTATATGAAGTCATCAACATTATCAATTATCAGTAGAGGATCTGCCCAGAATTTTCTGTTGAAAATTCTAAGAGCAGCAGGAAAAAGGTCTTCTTAGCGTTGAAACTAAGATGTTTTGAACTATCTCCCTTGTTTCTTTATTACTTTTTGGCACCAAGTAAAAAAAATTTTTTCAGAGACCACTGGAGATTTAATCAATTTCAACTTAATTTTCTAATTTGCTTTAGGATCATGATTTCAATCTACTGTAAAAAGTTATTTTAATATTTAAACGAGCTCTCTTGAGTCTGTTTGGGTTACTTAAATTTGTAAAAATACATGATCAAAATACAAAAAACAACTCAGGAAGAGAAACGGATTGCTACGTTGGACATGCATTCTTCACAATTGATAGAAGAACCAACAAATATAGTTTGTGTTTTGTATGCCCGTACTTGACCAAGGAAAGAACACCACTCCATCAATGCCTAATTTTAACTGATTTCATGAGAAAACCTCAAGTCTTTTCTATTTTCAAGGAGAAATCTGACTCAAGTTTTACATAACAGCTTGCCAAATTATATAGAACTAGGATACTTTAGTTTATAGTACTGTGAAATATTGGAATTGCTTTAGGATATTACTAAAAAAATGAAACTTTGAAATGGACTTTGAAATATAATTTTTGGTGGACTCTGGAATAGAAAACATATTTTTATACTCCCATTTAAAAGAAAAGAATGGACAAGATATTTTAGGAACTGATACATTAAGATTACAGACATACATCCTTGTTTAGTGGCTTCATTGACGTTGATGTAGAATGTCCAATAGCAAAGCCATTTGGATTGTATTCTGTTCTATATTTAGGACTTACATGGATTAGCGCCATCAGCTACTATCAACATTCTAAGTGAAGAGAGGTTGATATCACGTTGATCTCTGTGTGCTACTAATGCCCAGTGCATGTCTCTGGATTTTACACAAGCTACTTTTGCTGAGAGATGTAAAGGAAAGAGAAAGAATGAGAAATGAATTAAGACGTAATTCCACTAAACTATGCAAAAAACAATCAGAAAGATATTTAAGATATAATTCTACTACTGTACTAAATGTCTCAAAATATATAAAGTATGACCAACTGGCAGACAAACTGGACTTCAATTTTGAGTTTCGGTCCTTACACTATTACAAGCCAATCTTTCACAGATTGGGTGTGAAAAAGGAGCAGGAGGAACGACTTCTATTTTGCCAGTTTAATATAATAAAGCCTACCTCCTGCTCCCTCAAAGTAGACTGATGTAGCCATCACCCTTACCTTTGTACTGGCACACCTTCTGTATCCATGAAAGTGGGTTCACTTTCATTAAAGAATATGGGATGCTTATCACATGCATCATGTTCATAACACTCTGAAATTAAAGCAAGGAAATAAGAGGTATCAGCATCAGTGAGGAAACAATTATCAGTTGGGGCTCCTGGCTAGTTGGTACAGCCATGTCTTCAAGGTCTTTTGGAAGGCTAAAAAGCGGGAGGAGCAGATCTAACTTCAGGGGCAAGATGGTAGCAGAAAAGGCTCTTCTGGATCCCACTGACGGAAATTCCTTGGCTGAAGGCGGCTATCGCGTGGCTCCTCTTCTGGCCCAGGTAGCACTGGCTAATCCCATCAGGGTAAGCCAATTTCTCAGACAGCTTGGCCCCATACCATGAAGGGCTTTAAAGGTGATAATGCCAGTTATCACCTTGAATTAGACCACAGATGCAAACAGGGAGTCATTGCAATTTGCAGACAGTTTCCAGGCACTATGAAAGGGCAACAATATCACTTGGATCTCCAGGAGTGTTTGATGTAGAGCTGACTATTATCAGCATACTGATGGAAGCACCTGCCATAGTTGTGGCGAATGATCTCACCCAGGAGCTTCATGTGGATGTCAAAAAAGAGTGGAGGAAAATGCTGAGTCCTGTGGCACACCACAAACCTCTCATTCCCTATTAGCACTGATTAGGACTGGCCTTGGAGAAAGGAGTTAAACCTGCATGAGATTTGCTGACGCCCAGCCCCAAGTTCCACAAATTTTAAGCAAGCAAACCGCGACCAGATGAGAACTTGTTAGAAAATAAGGAATTCTTATGTCATATCCAATTCTATATTTGGAAGAAGCACCAATTATTGTTTTCCAGGTTGACTTGGACAATCATGAGACTTGTGGTGCTATTCTTATCAAGTATATTTTCTCCATGTGGCGACAACTCCTGGCTGTTCAAGATGTAGTCTTAAGAATGCTGTAGTGAACCATTTTTCTGGCACAGGTATGGTGGGCTAATCCCATCAAGATGAGCCAGTTTCTCAGATAGCCTGGAGTATACCGTGAAGGTCTTCAAGGGTGAATAACCACATCTTGAATCTGACCCAGAAGAAACAGAGTGCTGTTCCTTTCACTGATATTGTGTACTAGGTATTGGTTTTGCCAGGGTTCAGCTGAAGTTTTTTGCCCCCACAACCTCCAGGCACATTCCCTATTAACACTCATTAGGATTGGCCTTGGAGAAAGGAGTTGAACCCGTGCAAGGCCATGCCACCCAGCCCAAATTCAACAAATGGCCCAAAAAGATATCTTCGCTGATAGTATCAAAAGCCACTGAGAAGTCAAGGAGACCAACAATGGATGAACTATCCCCATCCTGCCCTTACCATAGATCACAGGTGTCAAACTTGTGATGTCATGTGACGTGTCATGACTTATCGCGACTTTTTTCTGATTGCCGGCAATGGGATGGGCGTGGTTTGGACGTGATGCATCCGGCCCGCCACAGATCATCCACAAGTGCAAGCAATGCTGTTTCTGTCCCATAAATGGGCCTGAAATCTGACTGGAAGGAATCTGTTTCATCCAGAATCCTCTAAAGTTCCCAAACATTCCAACTTCTATACCAGCTTCCCTAAAAAGGGGAATATGAGAAACTGGATAGAAGCTGTCCAGACAGCTGGGATGGAGATTTTTTTTTTAAATGGAAGGGGGGAACCTAGGCCTCCTTAAAAGATCCCAGAAAGGACCCCTTTTGTAGGGAGGAATTTGTCATTTCTGAATCCATGGGGCTGTCACCATCCTGGAGGCTTTCAACAATCAGGAGGAACAGGGAACTAATTCATTTCAATATAAGAAATATTTAATTTTCATATAAGGAATCTGCACTACATATTTTTATAAATGCATAAATGTCATAAATCTCACAGGAACTAGCCTAGCTCAAAATAATATCTGGGAGACATCCTGAAATATCAAATTTTATGCAAGCAAACTGTGACCAGATGAAAACATGTTATAAAATAAGGAATTCTTATATCACATCCAATTCTATATTTGGAAGGGGTACGAATTATTGTTTCCCATGATGACTTGGATAATCTCGAGACTTGGGCTATTTTGAATATTGTTATCAAGCATTTTTCCTCTATGTGGCAGCAACTCCTGGCTGGTCACAGATGTTGTCTTAAGAACGCTGTACTGAACATTTCTTCTGGCACAGGTATAGTGGACTAATCCCATCGAGGGGTGAACAGGTTTCTCAGATAGCCTGGACCATACCATGAAGGTCTTCAAGGATGATAACCACACCTTGAATCTGACCCAGAAGAAACACAGAGTGCTGTTACCTTCCACCAAAGTGGCACCTAGTTACACTCATTTATATGCTTTCGAAGTGCCAAGTTGGCACTTGAATTGGACTCCACAGGAAAACTGGTAGCCAATGCAGTTTGCAGGACAGTGATATTATATGAGACATCCAATGGATCCCAAGAAGTGCCCACACACCTGAATTCTTCACCAGCTGAGGCTTCCAGATATCCTTTGAGGATAGCCCCATGTAGAGCACACTGAAGTAGTCCAAGCGTTAGCTGACTAAGGTTTGAGTGATTGGGCGCAGAGACTCCCATCCAGGAAAGGGCAAAACTGCCACACAACATGAAGTTGTGAAAAAGTTCTTTTGGCCATGGCTGCACCTGCTCAGCAAGCAGGACAAAAAACAGATTGTGCACCAAGTTGGTGTGAGGTAGTGCAACCCCATGTGGAACTAAAGATGTTAAAGTCCTGGAGCTGGAAGCTCCATGCACCCAAAATGACTTGGTTTTACCAGGGTTCAGCTGAAGTATGTTGTCCCCTATCCAGACCCCAACAACCTCCAGACACTGAGAGGCCAGCAGTATCACTTTGATCATCAAGAGTGTTGATGTAAAGCTGATTGTCAGCATACTGATGTAGATTTTAGGAGTGGAGTGGAGTGGAGAATCCTGAGAACTTTGGCATGCCACAAAGCAACAGCTGTGGACTGAACCTCTCATTCCCTATTAACACTTATTGGGACTAGCCTTGGAGAAAAGAGTTGAACCTGTGCAAGACTGCCGCCCACCCCAAATTCAACAGGTAGCCCAAAAGGATACCATGGTTGATGGTATCGAAAGCCACTGAGAAGTCAAGGAGAACAAGGATGGATGCACACCATCATCCTGCCTTTGCCATAGATCATCCACAAGTACAACCAATGCTTTTTCAGTCCCATAACTAGAGCTGAAACCTGACTGGAAAGAATCCGTTTCATCCAGAATCCTCTAAAGTTCCCAAACATTCCATTTTCTACACCAGTTTCCCTAAAAAGGGAAGATGGGAGGGAATGGGATTCAAATAGATTTTTTAAGGGGCAGCAAACCAAGGCTTCCTTAAAACATCCTGGAAATGCTTCCTCCTGCAGAGAGGAATTTATCACTGGCCTTGGAGAAAGGAATCAAAACCAGCACAATTCTGTGCTTCCCAGTCCCAAATACCACAGCCAATCCAAAAGGATACCCTGGTTAATGGTATTGAAAGCCGCTGAGAAGTCAAGGAGAACAAGGATGGATGCATACCATCATCCTGCACTTGCCATAATCCCAAGTGCAACCAATGCTATTTCTGTCCCATAATTGGGCCTGAAACCTAACCAGAAGGAATCCATTTCATCTAGATTCCTCTAAGGTTCCCAAACATTCCATCTTCTATACCATTGACCCTAAAAAGGGAAGATGGGAGAGTGAGATTGAGTAGTTACAAATCCAGGAGAAACCACAGATTGAGCACCAGTGTGTCTGGGGTTAGTCCAACCCCATCCAGAATTAAAGATGTTAAAGTCCTGGAGCTGGACTTTAACCAAAGCCACTTGGTTTTACCATGGTTCAGCTGAAGTTCGTGCCCCATCAAGACCCCTATAACCTCCAGGCACTCTAAGAAGCCAGCTATATCACTTGGATCACCAGACGTGTTGACGTAAAGCTGACTACAGGCATACTGATTGTACCTCATTCCATGGTGGTGGCAACTGGTAACTTCATGTAGATGTTCAGAAAAAATGGGAGAGTGTCCTGAGAGTCTATGGACTAAATCTCTCACTCCCTATTAACACTGATTAGGACTGGCCCTGGCGACACTGCCCAGCCCCAAATTCTGCAGCCAACTCAAAAGATACCATGGTCAATGGTCAATGGTATCAAAAGCCACTGAGAAGGAAAGCAAGGATGGATGAATTATCCCCATCCTGCCCTTACCACAGATCATCCACAAGTGCGAGCAATGCTTTTTCTATTCCGTAACTGGAGCTGAAACCTGACTGAAAGGAACCTGTTTCATCCAGAATCCTCTAAAGTTTCCAAATATTCCACCTTCTATAGCATAGTCTCTAAAAAGGAAAGATGGGAGATTTGACAGATGCTGTCCAGACAAGTGGGACTGAGAGATTTTTTTAAGGAGGGGACCCATACAGAGGAAGTTATGAACGATGGAGGGTTGAACAGAATTGTCCAGTTTTGCTTTTTAACCTGAGCACTAGATGAAAAATAATATTATTGAAGTTTGATGGTGATATGTGTCACAGCTTCAGGTATTTTTTTGAGCCAATAATGTCCCTTTTTAAATGAGTTCACACATCTAAGACGTGGCTTGTTTTAATTACCGGTAGTCAGAATGTCGAATTAGCTAGAGCGACCATCAGTCAAATTCCAGATAAGTACATTATAATTTAGTGTGATGTGTGAACCTAGCCTTGAACTTACTTAAGTTAGATAGGACTAAAGTTGACAAGTGAAATTGTGGGGATCCTAAAGGCAGCAGCATTCTCCAGACTAGCAGATGGGCTGGGCCAATTCCAATAATTAGTAGACAGAGGCTGTTCTTGTTTTAGGGTCAAAAGCTCCTCCATAAGACATTGACATTCATAGACTGGATGTCTACAGTTGCAGAGGTAAACTGCTTATCAGCTTTCTGAGATATTTATTATGGGAGAATAGTGGCTTCTAAAATCAGATATGAATATCTGCAAAATTCAGTTCTATCTACTAAGCTTCAAACTATCACTCTTCAGTATTGGAAAAGATGTGCATCTTGAGAAGATGCCAACTTGCATTTCTGATGGAAATGTAAACTATAACATCCCATTTTAAAGCAATTATTTAAAATAAAGTACACTTACTGTAAGGATGCCATGCCATAAACCCACATCTTTCTTGAAATCTAGGACATTCACAATTGTTTCAGCTGCAAGACCAAAAAAAACAACAAAAAAACACCCACGTTAGTTCCTGGATGCCAGGTACAGCCAAACAAAAACTCCATCTTACAATGTAGGTGATTCTTTTAAAAAAATAAAAAATAATAATCGGAGAACAATTTGAAGTAAATCAATTCTGACTCATAGCTTTTGACCTATCTGTTCCTTCATTTCTCTTTCCTTCATTGTCATTTGCATAATATGTCACAGTGACGTATTCTTCTGAAAATAGATGGAAAATGTTGAAAATAAGAGCAGGAAATTCATAATTTCCAAAATTAATGACTGTTCCACCTATAGAGAATTCTTCAAAATGTGTAGGTAATACAGATCTCAGAAGCTTGAGATGTTCATATTAATTAGAGATGAAAATTACAACTTGAAGTAGTTGTTCATCTTGGAAGATAAAATGAAGTTTAGAAAAAATGCATCTCACTGATTTCTATCGTGTAAACTTTTGGAGGTCCTGATCTCGATTGAATATTTGAACCCAGCTCTTGTTTTTATTAATCCTGTTTGTGTTTTGCAGCATTTCAGGCATATCTAGCTTGAAGTGAGCTTAGTAATTGCACAAAAAGGGGCAAACTATCATAAAAAGAACCAGGATTTTCTGTTCCATTTTTCTGGGTTGATGAGAAGAATGGATTTTCTTTTGGGGTATGAGGTAGAGTTTTAAACTATTTTAGACCTTGCACTACAATATCTCTTTGTTGTTCTCACAACAAACAGAATGCTCTAAATATTGCAAAAAACAACACACAAAACAAAAAACCCAGGGCAAATACAGTTTTGTCCAAAGACTCTACAGTTCTGGGAAGATTCAAAAATCAGTTTGGCTAAGAAATAAGTTGTGTTGCTTTCCAATTTTTGGGAGAGATAGCTTAGCTCCTGGCTATTGAATAATTGTCTTCATCCAATTATTTAAAACAAAACCCAGTAAAATCTTATCACGCTAAATCATTTTCTGAAGCTAGTTTAGTCATTTTTTAAAAAGTGTTGAAATACCTTCTGTGTATCCACATGCCTGGGTGAGCGCTTGACAATGGGTCAGTAATGCAATCCTTGTCACTGTCACACCAAGAACACTTCCATCCTTACATGTTTTGTACTGTAGTAACAAAATTTTGTTCATCAGTGTCGGGGAATAACAAAACTGTTGTTAGGTCTCTGTCTCCTTCAGTTTATTAAACTGTCTATTGAAAGGTGTCCCGCTGAATCCTCAAACCTCAAATACAAATAGTCCTTGAATTATGACCATAAGGGAGTCTGCTCTTACTTATGATGGTCATAACCTGCTATGGTTGTAAATTATGCACCATAAAAAAATCTCTTACTGGGTATCTCAGTAAGTTTACTGATGTCTTCCATTCAGTACTAGGTCATCAACCAAAGTTGGTTTTTTATTCAATAACCAAGCTCCGATAGTTACACAGCCAGTTCTCTGTTTCTCTCCATTCATATCATCCTGCTAATTATCTATATATCCTTATCCTCTAGCTCTCTAAAGATCCAGTCTAAGCGGTTAGGGGGGGGGAAAGGACTCAATTCTCATATCAATACTTAGTTTGCCTTAATGGTTGAACAATCCTATTGATGCCCCCTGATCACTACAGAAATCCGAATTAAAGTATCTCCATTTAGAAAGCTGCCTAGTTTTTGCTTGAAAAGGCAGCCTATTTCTTCCCTAGGAAATAGTTTCATTATCAAAGCTTATTACCATTAATAAGCTTTTCCTAACCAGTTCCAGATTCTGCATTATGGCCAACAGTGAATAATTTGCAGCTTACTTTTATGTGACACCCTTTAAATATTTCAAAAATCCTTTCCTCCTGCAGCCTCTATCTCTCAAATGAAATCTTCTTTGCTACCTATATTTTAACCTTATTTTGATTTTTTCAACTTGGATATCACCCTTGAAATGGAGTCTGACCAGCACAGAAACTGAACCTGAATTATGGCCTCTCATGACTGCAAATGACTTCAGTGAATGCAATCTAAAATTGCAATTGCCTTTTTTGTTGTAACATCACAATTAAACATATGTACCTATAGCGATGAAGGTTTTCAGATTCAAAAGGAGGCTTGGAAGCACATGGGGCCCTTCATGTAGCTCCTGTAGCCAACCTCTAAAAGAAGCCACGTAAGCTTTTGCCTGCTTAATATAGGATTTGATATTAAGCACTTATTTTTATGTTCCTCTGCTTAAACCTTTCAAATAGAGGTGAACTAGAAGTCCATGTAAGCTAACAAGCATATTTTGGAAGGAAATGTCTTTCTTTCGTTTCTGTGGAATTGTAAACCAGCAATATGTGCTAAAAGTAAAGTTGAATAATATAGTCCCACTAGCTTCTAAAAAGAACATGTCAGAAGTTGTCAAACTGTCTAATGATAAAACATAGCTCCCATGTTTCTATACACATCAGTACCCATCCCTTCACTGTAAAAGGCTGCTGAGTGCTACTATTTCAGCCTCTGCATCCATTGTCCTGATATTTAATTCATGAAAAATATTATGAAGTATTCAGTTTCCTTCCTTGTTTATTTAAAGCACTTCTATTGCATCTATCTTTTACAGAGTTTTGCACATGGCATTGCACTCTGGAACTTTTCAAATTAGCTTTTATTGGGAAGTTTCCACTGCTGGTTTTTTTTTAGAAAACTTCTGATTCAATAGACTTTGATTCAGTGGACTTCAGACATAGCAGACAAAATCTGACTAAATTTTAAGCCTCTAGGCATGTTTAATTCTATTTGCGATTTTACACAGATAGTAGTGTAAAATTCCATTGGTGTCTACAAGCCAGTCTTCCCTTCTCATTAATTCTTAAAGCAAACATTGATTGTATCTATAAACATAAGTTCAAATATGCAGCCACTAAAATGGTTATCCATGTAGCCGTTCGAAGATTTTTTTGGGGGGGACCCTATACAAATTTAGCTGAATTGAGATATCAAGATTTTTTAAATTTCCCCAACAATGTTATACAAGCGCAATTTGCTATAGTTGCATAGGAATGGAGATGTTTCATATATGCTTTACTATTTAATAAGTACATTGCAATATATTTACTTAAAACATTTAATCCGCTATTAATCTGGACTCAGAGTAATAGATGGAAATGATGCACATGTGAATATGATTGAACAAATATATTATGCATACTGCACTCACCTCAATGTAAGCTGTGTCATTGTTTGCATCTTTGATGTGGGGGAACCAATCTCGAGGAGGTTTCGAAAGGTGTTTCGATTCTGTCACAAACCACAGCAGTTTTGGCCAGCCTTAGAAACAAACAGAGCAATTTTTAAAAAAATAACAAGCCATTGTGCAATCCTGTGGTCCACATTTCTTTAATAAAAATGACCAATAGAAAGTCTTCTCCTGTGCTATCTCTGAGTTGTTAAAGATCAGTAGATGCTGGAACCATTATATATAAAATCAAATTCTTGCTGCGCACTCTCAGCATGAGTTTAGCCCCAGTTTTAAATAGGCACTGGAAATGTTTGACTATACTGTCCATAGAGATCAACTTCCTGTTCCTGGAGCCTCTCCATCTCTTTCTCTCCCCACGCCTGTTGCCAAGCAGCTGGCATGCCACCATCTCCTTTTCAGAAGCTCTGAAAAGTATCAAGATGATAGAGTGAAAAGTAATATGAATACTTCTTTTTTCATTTTTTATTTTACACACATCCTCCTGTGGCATGCCCAGAACAAAATATAAAAGGGAATAATTGCTACCAAATTTTGTTTTGCAAAGCTGAGAATGAGTGAATTTTTGTTACTCCAGGACCCATGGTAGTTCAGAAGACGAGGCAGGGATAGAATAACATTGTTCTACTGATCAGTTGGAAGAAAAGCTTTGTGTTTCAAGGTCTACAGAAGACAGGATGATTGTGGGTTGGCTTCAGTGAACTGTTCTATTTAACCTCATCCTGCCAGGAGACAATAAGGGTCAGTGGGGCATTTCTCAACAGTACTGAAATGACAATTATACCCAATTATACTGGGTTAGAACAGGCAAGATAGACAGAACTGATCTGATAATTACACAGCTTTGGAAGACAGAAAACCAGACATCTTTTGCATCTTTTAATTAGTACAATTCTCTACTTTTGCTCATCACTGGGTAATGGACATGAAATCACATGGCATATGGTACTGAATTAACCCTGCACAAACTTACCTTTAAATTGTGGTATCTCCCCTGTAGGGCTTTTAGGTAGCCCTTTATGGCATGCATCACTAGTCAAGGCTACAGTAACACCACAGCTTCCAAGCAAGAAGCCGATCTGTTGGCTACCTGCATCCTAATTGAAGAAAAAGCAAGGGGGAAAAAGATTCTAAGTGAATCAATGCAAAAGCAGTAATGAAAGCTTTCCTTTAAAATATGTCCGAGCTATTAACATTTGCTTTACTTAGTCAACTAATTTTTTTAAAGACATCTATTATGTTTTGATCCAGGTCGTTGGCTTTCAAAGCTTCAGTGCTTTTGTAAGAACATTTTTTGATAAAATATTTAATACAGAGAATTGTATTTTTCTTTAAAAAGTGAAAAATCAGATCAGGAAGATCCCACCCTTTCCAATCTTTGAAATTACAACCTGATGTTTTGTGGGCAATTTATAACAGAGAGAAGAAAAGCAGAATAAAAACCGGAAACAAATATGGGCACAAAGAAATCCACAAACTAGATAGGCAGATTTTTTTTCTTTATCTATAAAAGGCAAGTATAGATTCCAAACCAGGAAAAGCATTAGACTACATTAACTGATCAGGGAATCTATTGCTATAGGATGTGGTGGTGACTTCTGAGTTAGATAATCCAAAGAAAAAGGAAAAATAAGTTTATGGGAAAGAGATCTAATAGCCATAATGGTTCAGCAAATTATGTCTAAAAGCAAAAGGAGGGACATGCAACACCTGTTATTTTAATTGCCTTCCAGATATCTTGGGCTGACCATTATTGGACACCAATTTTTAAAAATAGTTTGATTCTGTGACAATGTTTGCATCCTATTGAATCATAAACTATTGTATTGGCCGGATATACCATACATTAAGCCACAAAATGCTCAATATTTAACATCCATATATTGCCTTGCCTCACCATTTTCACTTACAAAGGCCTTCTGAATTTGGATTATCCCAACAGAACTAGGGGCACTTGAATTCTGTGAAACCCCAAGCAAAAATCAACATTACAGCAACTACAGCATTTTTAGAAAGCTATTTCTTTGTAATATTTCCTGTTCTCACTCACTGAGGTTAACACAAAATTTATACCTTGGAAAACTCTAGTTAGAAAAAGCAATGACTCTACATCAACATTATTCAGTTTCTCTGTTTCAATTTGGCCAAGTCGCAAGTACTCAACAAGATACAACAGCATAAAATATACAGATAAAGTCCATCACTATACCCCAGTATCTGTTCAAGATGCACCAGACAATAGCCAGACACCACAGTTTTCAAAACAGAATAGATAAGTTTACAGCAAGACTTTCATTGCATTACAAAGACATTAGGCACTGGAAATCTGAAGCAAACAAAAAGCAGAAATGGAGGTTTTGTGACTATCGAGATAGTAAAAGAAAGGTCTTGAGACACAGATCTATTTTGTCCAATAGCTCAACAACGTAAGTTTGCTTTTTTTAATGTACAGTTAAAAGTTGTAAAAAAGCTATCGGTTCTAGGGGAAAGACATGCATTATACTGTCCCCCACATTCAGAGCCTAGCATCAACCTCTCTATAGTCAGATTTTAAAAAAATAGTATTTAATTACACAGTTGGGTTTGTATATGCTGATTTTTAAAGTATATATTGGGATGAGAAACTGGTTTATGACAGATTTGTATAATTACTTCAAAGTTCAGGCACCCAACAAATTCTCAATTATATTTGCATTTTCTTATGATTAAAGTAATTATGTATTTCCAGCTTGTCAAAGTTAAAGACATACTTTTGCAAGAAAAGTCTTCAGAAATGAGCTCTCATTTGGTTTGGCTTCTATGAAAATCCAGACAGAAGGAGGAGTACCCTTTTTAAGATAAATAGAAAGAGACAAAGAGGATGAAATCATGCCAGTTGGGGAAAAATTCTGTGCATGCTGTGCTATTAGTAGCCCAAGGAGATTCATGATTTAGCCAGGCCCTAAAAAAATTTACAAAGTTTAAAAGGCATTAATCAAAGTTGGCATAAATATTAAAACACATCCTACATTAGCTTAGGACTGACAACAATTGTCTACTGCTTTTATCCCTTGCTGGAATACCGAAAATTTAGGGTGTCTCTTGGAGGGAAGGTTGTGGGTTGTTACTTTCTTTATTGTGAATAAATCTACCTGACAGATCTCATTATTTTCAAATCATGCCAGTGGTTACTTAGACCTAGATTATTCACTCTGATCCTGAAAACAAACATTCCTGGGTTTTCAGTCTCTACCATCTGCAGCTTCCCCATCAAGATTTTTCTAACACCCCAAAGAAAATTAAAGTACATCTATTCCCCCAAGACAATGACAAATAGGACTTCATCTGTCTTTAAACCAAGAAGTAATCAACAGGACTAACACGGCTACAAAGGGTATAGAAAGGTGTGGCTAACCAGAGAACACTACACTGAGAGAGCTTACTTCAAGCAACATGTGTATATGCTTCTTTGTGTAGCTTGATGTGAAACAGGAAACACAGAAATAAGACAAAGAAATGTCCATGTACACAAAATAATATTTCTTAGGCCAATATATACTCTCAACAGTCTTCTCTGGATCCAATTTATACTCTGTCCTGACATCTGGAGTCTAATAGTGTAATGCAAATATGCATGCATGCTTAATAAATAATAATTTGCACATCTACAGATGTTCTTTCCCGGCTTCTGTTTTCTATATATTTCTCAAAAAAGTAGTCTAGCAAAAATGCATGAATGGGCTGCCAATGGATGGTATAGAAAATATTTTGGAAATCATGGCAAGCTAAGAAATTAAAGGAGGGGGGCTTGCCTTTCCTTGCCAGTATTCTTCTTGTTACTCAGCTATTGGCCAGGTTTTAATTAAAAAGAAGGAAAGTCAACCCCTCCACTCCTTTGTCAATAGTTTCTCTGCCATACAGAGCTTCTGCAACATCTGAGCAATTATAAGAGAATGTCCATGAAAACCAACAGATGCAATGGATTTTGTTGTGACTATCTCATTTTGAAAGAAGAGATAGGAAGAGGGGAGAAGAGATAAAACATAAAAGAATGTCCTTGGGGGGGAAAATGATATGAATGGTTTCTCTAAAATGTAGTGGTGTGTTTCTTTCGGAATGCTATGTTATCCAAAAGATTATTGAACTTTCTCTAAAACAAAAAGGCAGCACATATAAGCATTGACAGAGTCCGTTTTAAAACGTATTATTGTGCACGGCTTTACTTAGCTTGAAAAAAAACTAAATGAGATTTGTCTTTACGAACGGAGGACATTGATTATATACCACAACATCTCAAGTTTTTCAGCTGCTTATATATCATACATATGTAAGGGGCTCTTGTCTTGTGAAGCTTCTGCTCTTGTATCGGAGAGATGAATTTTCAGGAACTTCAATTCCATCATCACCTAGGAAATGACCCATTCGAAGACAGGGAACAGAGTGGGGAAAATCGTAGGATAAAAATCTATGCTCTCAAGCTTAAAGAACTTTATGACCATCTTTCACCTTCATTTCAAGGTGAAAGAAGAGCTTCTAAAGACTATTTGTGTCCTCAGATTAACTCATACAGGCCTAATGGAATCTAAGGATAGGTTATAATCCTGAGAAAATCAATCACTCCAAAATATTAGCACTAGGGGGAGATTTATACATACAAAACACTACAAAATAGTAGTGAAGTAGACCAATGGTAGAAGAAGGAAGGAAGTTAAGAGAAAATAGCAGACATAGGATAGTAAGAGTCGTAAAGGTACTTCAGTAGCTGGGAAGAAGAGACAGGCAGATGCAGTAAACATAGTTGCCCAATTTGGATGCCTTAAAAATACATGGACATCAGTTCCCTAAGTTCTCAACTGTCATGCTGCCTGAGGAATTCTTAGGACTGATATTCACAGATGTGCAAGGTGGGAAACGGTGTTTTAAAAGAGTCTCGGGGCAGGCTAAGGTAAACCACAGGATAATCTCCAAGAAAGTAGTGATTCTATATCACTAGTCATGTTGACTGAAACAGATGGGAAGTAAAGTCAAAAAAGTCTGAAGGGCTGCTTTCCTTGAGCTGAGAAAGAGTGCTTGGAAGGAAGACTAGAAATTAGAATAAGAGTTTGCCAAGCATCTAAGTTATTGTTCACTAGAGAAGGCTCAAAGTGGAAAATTCTATACTTCTCTAAAGCATGCTATTCCCAAATCAATAAGTTTAATATAACCCACCACTCTCATCTGGCCACATTTTTATGAGCGGGAATAAAGGTGTAAGGTGCAATAAGGTGTTGTAGAAGCTCCTTAATACAAGATGGTAAGGTAAATGTAAAGAAGTTCCTGTGGGTTTTACTCCACTAGGTGTAGTCAACTAAAGAAACATCCATGTTTCTTTAGGCCATTGAGCCAGTGCTGTGCAAAGATGTTTTCAAGTCAAGTGGCCAGCATGACATCATGCTGCAGTGCAAAGCATGGGAAACTGTTACCTTCTCACTGAAATGATACCTGTTTTATAGGCTTCCGTTTACATGCTTTTGAACTGTTAGTTGGCAGGAAATGAGGCAAGTGATGGATGCTCACTCCATCATGCTGTGGTAGGATCGAATCACCGGAGCACAGACCTTCTCCGGTGTCTTTTAAGCCACTAAGCCACCATGTCGTTACAGGAAGATAATTCTTGAATTCCTTTAACATGCCTGCTCTAAAAACTTTGGGTATCACTTATTTCAGTCATGATACACAGCAATACAGAACGAGAGTTTTTAAACTAGCATACTGAGCATTGTCTGCTTTCCCAGTATCTGATATAAGAAAACCACTATGTATTGGAAATCTTGTGGGCAGAATAACCAGTGAGTTAGAAAAGGCTGAAGTCTCACATAAAATCTGTACGCAGTGCTGAAGTTCTCTGCAGATGGGAAAAATTTTGAGAATTTCGCCAGGCAAGTGGTGTTGGGTTCTTCATCCTTATATTAGGAATCACATTAGTCAAAACCACAGGAATGATATTCCACATCATTCATCCAACTCTTTCCCACTATATAGTTTGTACATATGTATAGTTTAATGAATGATTCTTTTTCTCATACACTATGCCATTTTGAGGCATGCAAGATGATCATGGGGAGATTGAATAACTGAGGAAGAGAAGAATTAAGGGCTCAAGTGTGAAAAATTAAATGCCAAAACCTTCAGGCAGTCTGGTAAAATTAGAGCAGCAGAGGTGAGGATGAACCAACATGTTCAGCTCATTGGTTGTCCTCCAGCACCTGCTATATATAAAACCCTGTTACAAATGTTTTAATTAACCAGAGACTTAGGCCCTTGCTGCCATTTCTTTTTCAAAACATGCAATTGCCTTTTCAGTAATTTCTGTGAAAACATGATGCTTGTTTACAAATTTATTTTTTTTACAAAACTAATCTTGGCAAGAATTTCAACAGGTAGGACAAGCTATAAAATGCTTTTAGCATACTTATGAGGGGACACTAGTTTATTGTGGTATCTTTTCAACTATATGCAAAATAAAAGTGTGATGAAAAATTTAGCAGCTAGTTGTCAAATGCGAAAAGGCACTTGTGCTTTACAAAAGTTTTATGCAAGGAGAAGGGAAGGGATAAGGAAAATTTAATAGATATCATTTCTCTGAAGCTGTTATAGCAGTGCTTCCCAAATGTTTTCCTTCATTATCCAAAACTGCTTATCAAAAATCCTTATTTAAATGTACCTAATGTGTACCCATTACCCAAAGAAAAGCTAATTTTACCCAATTTTGGGTGATTTACCCATCTTTGGCAAGCACTGTGTTAGAGAATGATCCTTACTAAACTGCTATGTATAAAAGCAAGGGTAAATGTAAGGTTATCCTACCCAGTTTTTCCTTGGCCATGGGGCCAGCATAGCTATACGCCAAAGATACATGGAACACTGTATTCTTCACAAGGGATCATCTCAACGAAGTGTTCCTGTTAATCTATTTTCATTTGCATGTTTTCAAACTGCTAGGTGGGCAGGAACTGGGGCAAGGAATGGGAGCTTACCCTGTTGCATGATGCTTGGGTCTTGAATCCAGGCTGTCAGCTTTCAGCTGACAAGCTCAGAGTTTTTAACAGCTGAGACATCATGCCTCTTTATGTATAAAGCAGAGGTGAGCAATATTTGAAAGACTGTAAGGCACCTGATATTCTGTTGTGAGCTCACAGGAGGGACATACTATATTTTTAAAGGAAGGAAGGGACTTTAAAGTTGGGATTGGAAATGTGAGGCTTCTCACAGGGAACTCGCTTCTATTCACACCTGGAAAACTATTCCCACTTCTGCAAACTGCACTGTTAACGTTTGGTGAATTGAAATGCTTCAATCTCAGACAGATTAGGGAATGCAAAGAGAGTGGTGTGAACCACATATAGCCAGTGATGGGTCTGCAAAGGCAGGCAAGATTGGTCAGAGAGACATAAGCAGATTTCCAGAACTGGAATGGAAATCCAACCACTTTTCTGTATGTTTGTGACATGCACACGGCCCCAAATGCCAGAAGATTACTAATCAAAGTAACAAGAGGGTGTGACTTTGTTGTATATGGCTCATGGTCCACAACCCTGGTTATATCTAGCTTTTTTGGAGGGGGCTATATAATTGATACCTGCATCTAGAAACATTTATTTAAGCCTTCATGAGAGGCTGTCTCCCCCAATAAATTAAATTATCTGCTAAAAGCATAGGTCACTGATCCTGTCTTCAGCCTTTGCATTTTACTCCATGGTAAATCTCCTAGAGGGCTAGATATAAGCAGATTATTCCTAGCCAACATGCCAATGCACAGAAAACTTGAACTTCCTAAAAAGAGAAATAAGGGACTTCTTGTTTGATTATAAAATTTCCAAATCAATATATGACATTCCATTGTCAACTTAATATGCAGCCAAGTCATGGTCAGAAACTATTATTAGCAATACAACTGCCAACAGTTTTTAATCATTTACTTATTTCAATATTTTCTGTTTTCAAAAATGTGTTTATTGTTATTTTGATCATTGAGCTGCCTGGAATTCTTTGAAAACCACACAAAAAGCATTCTTTTTTTAACTGAACCAAAACAATGCTGATAATCTCTAAAGCCATGTTTGTCTTTTGGACCATCTCAAATTCATACTGAACATCTTATCATCCAAAAATGTATTAATTATGCAGCTGGTTCAAAATCTGCTCTGAGAAGAACATCCATCAGCTACAATTTGAGGAAATAGACTTGACGCCACTCTTAATACCACTGGACCAGCTCTGTAAAGATCCTAGTCATATGAAGTACCACTTAAGAAATAGCGAAGTTGCAATGATTACTCATTGCTCATGTTCCCAATCAGCTCTATTTTTTTTAAAGAATAAATTGCCTATATGGGGAATAGCCCAGAGATATAAGAAAAAGATAATTCTTGCAAAGTTCAGGAAGCCTAGTTTTTGTAGTATCAGCACTGCTTGAATTTTTTTTCACTTAAATCCAAATAAATCTTGACCTTTCTAGATAATCCTGTTGAAGCTATTTTTCTAAGTATTCCAAGCAGTTATTATTCGTGGTGTCCTCCCAGGGCCATGCCACAGTAGGAAAAGAGAAACCTTGTGCAACAAGGGACCTTAAGACAATTCTGTTCATCACAAATAATGGTATAATTGGTGATGGGCTTCATCACCTTCTCTGCACTATTGCCTTCAGCATCTTCCTAAGGCTGCTTCTACCTTCTTTCCTGCCCTTCAAATGTGGCTGATCTCAAGTTTTGTTTAATATTAGGCTTCAACTCATTGAAAATATAGCTCAAAGCTTTCTCACAGCTTTCATGGTTCTACATGCAATCAACCCTTTTATTTTTGAATGCAAAATTAATCCCTTAGAGACCAGGGGGATAGAAGGCAACCCTAAAAAAACTGGTTCTTTTCAATGTTGGTCAAATCCTATTTAGCATTCAGCTATACCTACAGTTTAAACCTGTCCTAAAATAATATTTAAAAAGTTAAGTCCATGTGAGCTTCCCAATCAAGTTAAGGCAAAGTCATCAGAATATGTATACACAGATGGTAAACATATTCTGATGACATGTATTAAATACGTTGTGTTTTCATAGATGTGTTAAAGCAACAATGCATATTGTCATTTTTTATTTCCATGTAAAATGCTCAAAGATTATGTCCTGAGATCTGACCTTAATTCCTGCTAAGACAACTAAAAACTTCTTTCTCTTACCTTTCTGGTAAGTGGCACTTCAATAGGAACAGGAACAACTTCTGCAAGAAGGCAGCCATAAAATGCTACCATAAAAGCTGCAGGATCATTGTTGGGGAAAACTAGTGCTACCTATAAAAAAATTGGGAGGAGAAAAATAAAAAATTAATAAAATCTGTAAATGTAAATACCTTTTTGGAATATATATCTATAGTACTGCAAATAAAATCTTACCAACTGAAGTAAAAAGTGTGAGGAGCAATACAGGAATATGCACAGAAGCACTCATTTGTCTTTCCTGGTTCTTGGGACCTAATATCAAGCAACTGGTATCACTCGGTACTAAAGAATAGTTATGGCTTCTATCATATGTGCTCCAGAAGCTATGATCTTTGACTAAAGACTTTCTACATGTTCATCCTGGAAGGGACTCTGCCTGGTAGTCACTAGCAGCAGGGCATTCTGAGTGATGGCCCCAATGCTATGGAATTCCTTCCTTTGTTGGGCTCCCCCAGCAAACTGTTTAAAAATCAAAACGGAAAACCCATATTTTTACATTTTGGTCTCTTCTAAAATAGCATGATTATATTTCATTCTTTCCCATGAATTTTCATAGTGGCACCATGGAATTTTTTTGGATTGGACTTATCCAGTATTTAGTGTTTTGATATTGAAGTTACTTGCTACTTTCGTCTTTATACTTATTATTAACTCCTTGCTATTGATTGGATACTTGTTTATTGATGCAGGTTGGCTTTTTGATAATATATGATATACCAATGTGATAAATAAATCAGTGAACTGTAGTTCAACAACATTAGTATTAGGATTTGTCTATCCCTTTACAGAGTAAATGACTCTAAAGAGAAAAATAGTGGTAACCCAAGGAATGGGATCTTATTAAGCCAAATTGCTTCTAGCAGGAATGATCCTTTAAAGAACTTTTAATGGTTTTTTGGTGCTACCTGCTCTTACTGATCAGTTTCTAGATGGTCCTACTTAATTTCATTTTAAGTTCCAATTAATTTTATTTCAAGCCTATTTCTACTGAGAAACTGAAAGACGCACCAGCCCCTAGAGTTGGAAATGACTAGCACGCATGTGCGGGGGAACCTTTACCTTTAACTAAGTATAACCTATTTCAGTTTTACCTTATACGCATCTTTCATTTTGATCACTTTTCAAACGCCACATGTTTAATGGAAAACTACAATCATTAGATGAAGCTCTTAAGTTTTTTTGTTAGTTTTTGATATTTGCTAAAAATCATGCTTTTAGTCAGGCTCATAAAAGAACAACATACTGAAAGGCTGTTTTCCTGGTTGTAAATCTGTTTTATTCTTGTTTCACCATTAAAAGGCAAGAAAGAAATATCGCATCTTATTTTTCTGGTTCCTGTTGATCATTTTCAAACTGCTTTTCTACATATTCCTCTTCTTTTGACATTCGATTTCATTTCACATGACAATAAAAAAGCTTAAAAATGAAAGAGGCTAAAATCTTGCAGTCACGCCACATGCTCCTTCAAGAGAGAGATTGCCTTCTTTAAAATAATCAGTCTCAAATAATGATGAACCAGATAGCACTATTTTCCGCAATCAATTTTCTGGAGAACTCAGCTGCAAGAGCTTTCTTTTGAGGTCATGGCTAAATGCTACTCATTAAATTGTCATTCTAATTCTGAGGTTGGTGTCATCTACTGCCTCCTTGCTACTCCTTACCATGTGAAGGTTTATACAAAGCATGGATCTTCATCTGTTACATTTATTGCACTACTATGTCAGCTTTTGGGGAGACTTTAGAATATGAAAAGATGTGTACACTGGTCAGATTAGTGTAATATTCTTGCCCATAAATGGAAAAGTTGTTGAAGCAATTTTGTACATAGTCAAAAAAGGACCAAAATACTATACTAGGATTCATGTAAATAGAAGAATTTACATTTAAATCTCTCTGTGTGCCTTGGTAAGATACATGGTATAATTTCCTAATACACTGGAGGCTGAACTAACTATTCTAATTTTAAGTGTTCCAAGTTTTAAGTAAGAGATTCACCAATACACACCACAATCTAGAGCACACAAGGTGCAAAGAAAGAAAAGGTCTAGCTGTAATGTCGATTTTATAACTTTCCTTGACTTATTTGTTCGGTATGCTGCCTACTATGGATATGATATAGAGTCTTAAGCACTATCATAAATCAAGAAAAAAGATTCTGTAGACACGTTTTGGCCAAGTGCCAAAACAGACAATGATTTAAATTCAACATCTGCCCACAGTCTTTTAAGTTTAATTTTTCACCATCACTTATGAAAAGAAATAAAGCATTTCTGAGGGCCTGAACTGACATAAGTGCTCTGAAGTTGAACAGCTTAAGACAAGAAAGGGGATGGGGGATATCTTATTAGTGAAGGCAGAGAAGATCAAGTAACAAAAGGCAATTAGAGGTTAAACCAGCGAATATATACAAGAGCACATTTAATGTAAGCTATTTCTTTTCATTCATTTGGGCGATTCACATGCCACCATTTAGGGAAGTGCTCCCCGAAGTATAGTTTAAAAATTTAAATTTGTTTCTGTGGAGTTTCATTAACATTCTCCGGTATTAACGACAGACCCAGCTTCAGTTAAACAAGTGGAAACATAGGTTATTTTGTTTTGTTTTTTTTAAACCTCTTCAATTTTATGCTTTATTCCTTCTCACTTTGTTCAGATTGTAGCTCCTTTCCAATTTTCAGAAGAGACGCTGTAAAAATGAAGCATCTTCTGGAACAGAAGCTATCATTTTAATAGTAGAATTTTTCAATGACAAGTAATAATGAGTATTCTTAAGCAAATTCATCTGAAGAAGGAGCCATAGAGAGAGGCTGAGACTACTTGAAAACTAAGCACAAGACTTGACACATTCCAGGAGGACAGCCGCCCTGAGTCTTCGGAGAAGGGCGGGATATAAATGGAATTAAAATAAATAAAAATAAAATAAAATTGCACACAATGTGAACAGGGCAACTCCCTAGAACACTGAGAGGAAAAAACCCACAATTCCCAGTAGCACAAAAACAGTGTGTGACTGTCAGAATGGAGAAGCATTATTTCTGTTCTGTATTTCTTGCTAGATGTAGGGCTCCCCCCCCCCCGGTAAATAGCAGCTTTGACTTTCTGACTTTTGATTCAACTTTAATACTGATGAGAGGAAGTAGCAGCTTCTTGGGGGGGGGGAAACTAGGTATGTAAATAAAAAGTAGAAAGGAATTCATGAAGTATTGCCATCACAGTGATTTGGATGAACAAGAAAGGGATCCGAACAAACCCAAACAAAATACCAGAAATGAAGTGCCAAAAAGAAAACCACAAAACAGAGAGAAAAGGGACTGGTGAAAGGACAAAGATATGTTTGGCAATGAAAATTCTTCTTCAACCCAATGTTTCCAGAGAGACAGTTAAAGTGCTTAAGGAACAGAGTTTCTACAATACAACATGGTGGCCTATCTTGAAAGAGGACGTGGATGGAGGCATATCTCTTGAGGGAAGTACTTAGATGGAGATATATCTCGAGGGAAATACGCAAATGAGGCATATCTTTTGAGGAAAGCACGTAGATGGAGTTGGTCTTTACAAACATTTAGATGTGATGAACAACAACATATTTCACTGGATATACAATTGTTCAAAATTCTTTTATCCTAGAGATAAAGATGTGTCCCTCTCCTTGGGATGAAACAGAAATCACACAAGAAAATTGCCCCACACTCATACTGATTTCAACACCAGTTCATGGAAGTCAACCCTTCTTTAAGCTATTACATTCTAATGCCAACAGTTACTGCTTTAAATAGGAATATTTTTAACTGATTGCACTGAACATCTTATTAATTAGCTAGCAACATTCCTTGTTCAAGTCTGACCTTTTCACAGAAACTCTTTTGTTTCTAGAATTTCCCAGAATATACAGGCGTACACAGTCTCATTTCCAAAACTGATTTCATCTCTATGACAAGCATGTTTTAATGCTCTTTGTATAAGGGGGCCATTGTAACATGTACAGCCTCCGTTATGAAAGAGATACATACAATTTTAACCATAAATAGGCTATTATAAATAAACTATTTTCAGACCATTAACTATTTTTTAAAAATCTGATATAAATATTAAGGTGAAATTGTTTGAAAGTCAGGTGTACACATTGTTGTCTCAGGTCTCCATCTGATCCTTG
Source organism: Vipera berus (assembly GCF_964194415.1). Taxonomy (NCBI): domain Eukaryota; kingdom Metazoa; phylum Chordata; class Lepidosauria; order Squamata; family Viperidae; genus Vipera; species Vipera berus. The sequence continues at coordinate 120,313,152 of NC_138205.1, read as the reverse complement.
AAAGTTCCTATAGTCCCTTTGAAGATAGTTATGAATTTGTAATACTGAATGTGAGAAATGAAAAATTATTGAACACATGGGGAAGAATCATATTCACGGTATTTAATTCATTTAATTTTAATACATTAAGGAAAACTTAGTGTTGCCTTTCCTCCCCTTTTTGGAGAATGCAACCATCAATCAAAAGATCTAGTGTGACACTTGAACAGTTGTTGTGCACCCTTATTTATAGAAGGCAAAACACAAAAATATAAACCATGATGAATGAAACAATAAAACATCTCACCTTTGGGGATTTTAAGAATCTATGTAAGAAAGTACAAAGCCACACAGTGATAGCAGTTACTTACCCTGTCTCCTGGCCGCACCATCGGTTCCTGCTTTGTGCCCAATTTATGCAGTATGTTATAAGCAACTTTCATACTACGAGTCCAAAGTTTACCTAATCAAAAAGAAAAAACAGTATAAATATGGCATGGAATATTTAAGGTTTAAAATGGTTCAAAATGCAATTCAGATAAGATTTGTCCCCCCCAAAAAAGTAGGAATCCATAACTGTATAAAAAACATATTATAGAGGGCATCTTCATGATACAATATCTGACTGTGCTAAGCTTCATATTTTAAACAGGCATCCTTTAAAAGTTTGTACTTTAAGAACAACTTTAATTTATCAGCAGCTAGGTCTTATTTTTTAAAATCAAAGTTGGCTCTGACTGCCCTAACTCAGAACCATCAAATATTTCTTCCTTTATTCTAATTTTAATTTCACAGTACAAGTAACTGACTGGATATTCAAATTTGAAAACCAGATTTACTTACATTACGTTTATAGAATTTTATGATTCTATATTTGGAAGCTCACATTTACATAATGCAGAATGATAGCAGAGAGATCCTCCAAATTAAGAAAATGCATCACTGGCTATATAGAGTTCTATGCAATATATTGGAAGTTCAAAGGAACATTAGAAACAGATCCAAAAGGTAATCTGCCTTGTTGGATCTTGTCCAAATCCTTCCCCAAACTTGCACAAGTCTACCTTGTTAAATAAAACTCTAAGCAAAGAACAATTCTCCACTCAAACAGTAAAAATTGATGAACCATATTATGACCATACTTCTATCTTTTAACAAGAGTTCAGAAGTGGTTTCCCTTGGAATTACAGTATTCAACTAGTAGCTGCTGTCTTGTCAGAACATACAAGTCAGATCTGTTTCAAGATGCCTAGGAAAGTTGATTTTTGTTCTTTGAAATGTTTATCCTGACAGTTCCATGGCTACTTAAACAGGGCACAATCAATGTTGACTTTTTCTGAACAAACTATACTACAAGTTGCATATAAGTGTGGCTTAACACAGAGGAAAATGTTTTTGATCAGTTGTGTCCAGACCATTTTGAGTGCTGGTAATGTTTGGCCCAAATTCGAAGAAGGCTATAACCAAGCCATTAGTCACCTGTAGCGACTTTAAGCCAATTATGAAAGTTCAGATCAGCAAATGAAAAAAAACCTATTGTATTTCTCCGTAATTGCAATCTAAATGAAACCTTTTATTTGCAGTAATTAATGGCAGAGCATATGACAAACAATATAAAATGAAAATCAAGTGCTTGCAAGCAAGGAATCTGGAAACAAATGAGAGAGCAATTCATTTTGAATCCCACTGATTCAATTAAAATATAGATAGTGATGTAAGCGTAGACAGAAATACATTCAAGGAAAGTATATCAAAAGACAAACAATCAGCTTTACACAAAACATATTTCATGGCAATACGATGGCTCAACATAAGGGGAGCAATGGCTTTATCTGTGATCCCAAAAGATGGTCAATCAATTAGCAGAATTAAACATTTAAAACATTTTTTAAAAAGTGCCTGAATTTTCATAAAACTTCAGGAAAGAGTCCACAGGGCAGACACGTTAAATTTCAGGAGATTTCAGCAATTGTGTAAGATTTCTGGTGATTTTGCACAGTTTTTAAAAATTGCATGTAATGCTCCATCTGTTATCTTGCCCTTTTTGATCTTCCATGGATGCTGGTAGTTGATGGCTGCAGTTGTACAAGTTGCTGCATGTAGTTAATTTTGACCTTAGTTTTTGTTTTTGGCAAATAATATTTTAAATTCAATGTGCAAATTCAAAATATAGATTAGAGGTAGTCTTTGCTTAATTATTGGTTACTCAGTGTTCATTCAGTTAGAATGAACACTGAAAAGACACTTATTACCCAGTTCTAGAGTTTCAATAGTGGCACCTCCCCAACAGTCACAACAGCACATTTAGGCACTTCAAAAATGACTGGTTGCAGCATTTGTCTATCACGTGACCACGATTTACTATGTTTTTGTTTCCAGAAATAAACCTGACTTTTTCCATGTTTTGATGTGAGGTCCAAAGCATTTCTTCCAAATCATTTCTGAAATGGATATAGTTTTACTACCATATGCAGAAGATTCCATTAGAAACATTAATTTAAAATCCATTACATACATCCCTGGATAAATGTGTTTAATTAATAACTATGAGCAGGGAAAGGGGACATTCGATAGCATGGGTATAGATACTTCTATAAAACTTGGCAATTTTCTTTCCAGGTTTTTGCTCCATTAGTCATGAATACATTAGGTGTAAAAGCTGTCAACTTGTGGCAGAGAAGTATGCCAACAGCAAAGAAAACCACAAAATCAGGATTATATCATGAACATTAGGATTTTTAGCACCACACACCACCAACTTAGCCACAGCAAACCAGAATAGTCTTACCAAATTTATGCTTATCAGTTCAGAATTTGACAAAAACCAGCTGCAAATAATTGTACATTTTTTCAGCATCACAATATACTTCACACAGCTTATACACTGCAATAATTGAGTGCTTTTCATATGCTTAACAATGTACAGAAATAGATATTATAAGACAGCATTGTATGCAAGTATATCCCACTGATATCAAACAGCACTGAAAGGTGGGTGGGTTGTTTTAATCTGAATCACTCTGCACCACTCCCACTTGACAGCATGGAGGCCCCTGAATTCATGGGCTGCTGCACAACCAGAATGTGTAGGTGTGCATCTCAGACTGAGAATGATGGAACATACACTATGTAGAGAGAAATTATTTTAGGACTGGTGCAAAATGGTCCCCTTAAATTCTGAATTGAAATATATAAACAGAAAACATTATCTGATGAATATCCACATACAAACTCTCTTCTTCAAGAATGCAAGGACAGCTGTGATGTGAAACTGACTATTTTTCCAGGGGTGGGGGGGAATGCTATTAATGCTACATGCATAAGATGTTTCTGTAACTTCAGGAATGAAAAATATTCAGAGTATTTTTGTACTTGAAAGAAAAATTAATACGAGAAAAAAAGCATCTTCAAGATGTAAGGAATTGCCAATATTGATCCAAACTATTATTTCTGCTGAATGCTATCAACTCTACGTGGCTCTCATGACTTTTATTCCTGTTTTTGCTACAAATGAAGATCACTCAGCACTGTATGAATTTTCATGTTTAACTACTTTGGTATTCAACTGAAACTCATCGAATTTGGTACTCAACACATTTTGACATGAAAATACTCATGTCTCAGTATTCATTTGTTTGGTACTCAATGCACAAATTAAAATTTGTTGGTGTTGGCTGCCTTGTGATTCACTACATTATTCCTAATGGGAAAAATCTGTTTGATACTCATTATTTACTCATTGCATCTACCAGAACCAATTAATGATGAGTACTGAGCTACCACTATTTATTTCAAACATGAACTTTTCCATTTAATTATAACCTTCTCTATTAAATATACTCTTCAAGTTGGCTCCATTTCAGTCAAGCTGAATGCTAATAATTTATCCTGGGAGAAGGGACCCTTTAAGAAATAATCATATCTAAAGGTAAAAATAAAGATTTTTCCTGTTCAGTTGTGTCCAATTCTAAGGGGCAGAGCTCCTGTCCATTTCTTAGTTGAGGAAGGCTGTGGTTTCCAAAGACATGGCCAGCATGATTAAACACCAAGATGCACACAACACCATTACCTTCATGCTGACGTGGTACCTATTTACTCGCATTTGCATGCTTTCAAACTATTAATATTTAACAATTAAAAACACGAGATGATTTTCAGAATTCTATTGTATTACTTTTCTCAAAAAGGGGAAAAAAAAGACTGCTGACCGTAAGTGAGAATATATAGTGGTTTTCCATTGGTATCCATAGTGGTTAAACAAGGAGCTTTGGGAGAAATTGTTCCCCATCGTTGCAGTGCTGCTTCAAGTGAAGGAGGCCAATTCGTAACCACGCCCAGCTGTTCCCCACGCATCGCCAACATCTGAGCTCCTTCTGGCTTTGGTTGGTTTGGATCTGGTTGTTGAACTTACAAATGTGAGAGGGTGTTACTTCATTTAATTCTGCACTAAACTAAAGAGAAAGAGAACTAAACATTTACTTTTGAAAGATCACCTGAAAAGAAGAGAAATGTTGAATTTGATTTCAGAACGTTCTGCATAGTAATCTTCTCCAATTGGTGCAGTGTTCACATGTGTGGACATCAACTCCCAGAATTCACCAAGAATATTGGGTGTTGAAATCCATAAATCTGGAGATACCCATGTTGAAGAAAGCTTATAATCCTACTGGTCTATCTGGCCTATTTGAGATGTTGGAATAAATAATGATTGGATTTTAGGGGACATACTGTTGGAAAGCCCTTTCTCAATCATGTTTCTTCTTCCATTTTAATATTTACAATAATCATGACTTTCTCAATTTGGAAGTCAATTTGTCCCTCAAGATCCTTCATAGATATCCAGATGTTCAAGCTGGTAGCCATGTAATATGGTTAAAGAATGTAGTTTACAAAAATAATAGTGAATCATGCTCTTTCCCAACTAATCTAAACAAAGGAAGTGAGTAGCAGTTATTAATTATATGCACCATTTCATAGGACAATGAAGCTCTTTGTAACTATATCATCAAATACAACAGCAATAGCATTTAGGCTTCCATTCTGCCCCATAGCACTCTACAGCATTCTCTGGGGGGTTTACAATGTAAAGGAATAATTTGCATATTGCCCCCAACAACTTGGAGCCTCATTTTAAAGGAAAAATGGAAAGATGAATTAACTTGAGCACTGTCAGGATTGAATTCCAGACTGTGGGCAGAGATTGCCTGCATTACTCCATTTTAACCACAGCATTACCAGGGCGCCAGAACTAAATACAGAATCCGAGTAAATTTTACTGGGGATTTTTTCTTCTGGCACAAGAAATGAATAATTTTATCAGGCCCACCCAAAATGCATGCAAGGAAGTCAAACTGTGTTACCTTCTAATAGTTCTTCAAAATCATCCACAAAGAACTCTCGTAGTGGTGGACGCTTGGGTCGTTTTAGAGTATTGACCAGTTGCTGAATTTTTGCGGATACTCTGCTGCTTACTGGAACTCCTGCAGGAAAATAAATCATTGAAAGCATTGAAGGACTGATTATGTCTACCAATTCTAGGTAGAGAACAAAATCATACCAATCTGACTGAATTCAGGCTTTAAGAATCAGATTAAATAATGGCATACTGGAAGCAGCTTGATACTCCCACAGAGACACTTTGAAAAATCTCTGTCCAATATGGCAAATAACCATCAAAAGTTGGTAAGAACCCTCCAGTTAAACTTCACTGTGATTAAACAGATGAATGAATGCCCTTCTCAAGCAGAATAGCTAGGAGAAGTCCCAACTTTTTAAGAAAAAACATCACTTCAAATAGGCTTAGAACAAGCAAGACCTGTTATGTAAAATTCTAATACTTTACTTCCATGGCTCATTCTTCTGGATACTTCTGGAGCTACCGGTTATCCTACTTGAACCTACATGGATACAAAACACCTGAATCTTATTTTTTCTTGACTTTCCTAGTCATCATCAACTTCAATTAATTAATCAATGCCTTTTTCCCCGTACATATTAATGAACAAGAATACCTCTGCTACACTGTCTACCTGGCCAAACTTTCCTTTCTGGAGTCTATGCCTACCTTCTTCCCTTTTACTAGACATACCATCACCAGTTTCCATAAGTTCAGCATTTCCATATTTTGGAGCCGCTCTTGATGTTGAACCTTGTGGTCTTTCTACTTGTATTGAGTGTTCGGAGGTGTATGTTGTAACATCTGGAGGGGCAGAATGATTTTCTGAAAAGGAAAAAAAGTCCAATTTATTCAGGATTTTTTGAATAATATTTTTGGACTGTACACTTTCTTCCATGAAAGCCCCCACTTTAAAAATAGTCTTTCATTCAATTTTAGAATTGAGGAGTTTTAATTTAACCCACAAAAAATTATTTTGAAAAAAATAAAAGGTTTCCCCTGTCCAAGTGTGTTCTAGGAGGCAGTGTTCATCTCTGTTTTCTAGCCGAGGACGCCAGCATTGTCCGAAGACCCTTCTGTGGTGAAGTGGCTGACACAACTATAAACCAAGGCACATGGAACACTTAGAATTCTTATTTTCCTATTGTGCAAACTAGCACTTTACATTAACTACATGTTGCATGCTTAAGTACACATAGTTAAAAAGGTTTAAGGGTTTTCCATGTCCAGTCATGACCAACTCAAGGGCTGGTACTCATCTCTGATTCTTTGCCTACATTGTCTGAGAGACGTTTCCATTATCATGTAGCCACTATGAAAATAAGGAACACAGCAAACTTTCTCACTGAAGTGGTACCTATTTAACTACTCGCATTTGCATGCTTTCTAACTGCTAGATGGGCAATAGCTGGGGCGAGTAATGGGACTTCATCCAATCGCATGGCCCTTGAGTCTCTATTGCATTTGTCTTTTTCTAGCAGACAAGACTAGTGTCTTAACTGCTGTTTTGCCCAAGTACACACATGTGGGAACAAATATAAATCACTGGAGATACTTTCCACATAGATATGGAAAGAACTAAGCTCCATACTGTATTCTACAGCCATTTTTAGAGTTTGTGGTTTTTAAAATAGCATTAAGCACTGGGTCGATACAAAAATCTTGTTAAAATTATCCAAAAGGTGAGTGGCCTGATTAGTAAACTGATTAGAAACATAGCAATTTGCTATGTCCCCATTTCCAGAGATAGTTCCTACATCATTTCTGCTCCACTATACATCTTGCATTTGCAGAGGCAACTCTGAATCAATTGCCAGCATTCTGACATCAGCAGACAATCCTCAGGTTAATCTTTCCTTTCACAACTCTGTACTGTAGCTTAACATGTTTCCGACATTTATTTTTGTTCTCTGTCTCTCTTCAATTTGTACTGTTACACCAATTTTACACACTCCTTGTAAAATCACACATTTTTGAGGGAGGGGAGATTATTGTGCAGGAGAGTAACCCATCTTAGGCCTTCACAAGTTTTCTTTAAGAAAGCCTCAGCGATCAAAAGCATCATCCCTAAAGAAGAGCTATGCCAAGCTGAAACCATTAGGAATAATTGTTATTGAGTTTAATCAAGGAGCAGCTTTTGTAAATGGAATATCTATTTTGTCATCTGAAGCTTTAAGATGACAGCACTCAAAGTAGTAAAATCGTTACATAGAAACCATCTCTGGGGTAACCTAATCACAGCAAGTTCTCCATTTACCAGCACTGCTGATGGCACAGAAAAACACGGGAGAGAAGCCAAATGGGAAAGGAGAAAGCCTTCGCCTTCAAAAGTGGTTAATCATTTCTGCAATTGATTTTTCTTCTAAGCCACCTTAAGGGGAATAAATTCCAAAGGACATTTGATAGATATAACAGGGTTAAGCAATATCCACCTACTCTTTGCAATTCTTTCTGGTTCATCTACATAAACAGAGAATATGGCAGAAGGAAATGGGATTGTAACTTGGCAAAGCTGTAGGTGGACTACAAGAGGATCTGTTAGGAAAAAGCCTCCGAGTTTGTGGGAGAATCACTTTTTAGTTAACACCTCTTTCTATTTAACTTGATTGACACCAAGCTCAGTGTCCACCAAGAAAGATAATATTTTTAAGGCTGTTGTATTTAGTGCTAACCCTTATCAATTCCCAGGCAGAAATTGCACATAAAGGGATAAGATATCTTAAAAAGGCACTAAAGTAAATGCAATGTTGTGATGCAACATTAGCACCATTGCTACAATCAGATATAACCTTCCCATTTCCATATGGCATCCAACACTTCCAGGAAAGGTCTTGCTTTAGCAATTTATCTTTTTAATACTGATTTCCTGGAACTAGATTCCTCTCAATCCAGTTTAAGAAGTAATTTACGTCATGCTAAAAAACTTTAGAGAGGTCAGGAAACCTATTTGAAATTCAAACTGCGAAATTCAAAAAGTAGTACCAATCATCAGCAGTTATGCTTTGCTTTACAAAAAGCTGTATTTAGTTTGAGGACACACCCAAAATAAAGCATTTACTTCATTTTAAATACTATTTGTAGTATAAATGGGATATAATGGGAGCCAAAGGGCATGTTGCTTAAGCAGCCATTGCTGTTTAAGATTGGTCGCATGGCCTTCTTACTTGCAATCTTTTTAGAGAACAGCAACCAATACTGAGACGTGGCTTACCCCAGAGAGGGAAATGAGTCTGGGTGGGTTTAGGTTTTGGCACAACCAAGGCTATAGGGGAGGGGAGGATTGTTGGCAATTATCTTCAAAAGTCTCTTTTGGCCTTCAGAGGCCATGCCACCAAGTTTCCGGTAGTGAGACCTTGCTTCTGAAACTGCTGTTCCTGTTGCAACCTGAATGCGAAGGGCACTCCTGATCCAGGAAAGCCTGCAATTGGTGCACAGCTCCTAGCTGCAACTGCCATCTGTTCCTTTGGGCAGGAGTCCAAAAGAACCCCAAAGTTTTCAGTTGGCTCCATGATTGCACTCAGAGTCATTAAGTCTTGCAAGGGTTCAGCCAAAGACTATTGTTGCTCATTTAAGCGTCCAAGCACCATGAAATGATAGCAGCAGAATCACTAGAGATACAAAGTTGAGTATCATCACCATATGAATGATGATGAATGCTGTTTGCTGTATGATGAACGATCTTACCCAGCAGCTTCAAGTAGATGTTAAAGGAGTGGAGAGAGCCAAGCCCTCTGGTCCACTGCAGAAGAGTGGCTGTGGACTAGATCTCATTCCCCATCAACAACGATTGGCAATGGCCTTGGGTAAAGGGACCAAATCAGCATAAAACTGCCAGTCAGCCACAGATCCCACAGCTGACCCAAAGGTTGATGGTTGATGGTATTGAAGGCTGCTGAGAAGTCAAAGAGAGCAAGGATAGATGCACATGGTCATCTTTCCCTTGCCATAGATCATCCACAAGTGCAACCAGTGCTGCTTCTATTCCATAATTGTGCCTGAAAACTGACTGGAAGGAATCTGTTTCATCCAGGATCTTCCAAAATTGCAAAAATTTCATTTTGTATATAGATTGGAGAGAAATTGTCCATACAGGTGGGATCCAGTGATGTTTATTTAAGGAGGGAGCAAACCAAATTCCCTTTAAAAGGGGCTGGGAATGTGCCCTCCTGCAGTGAGAAGTGGGTCTCATTCTTGCCTGGACCCAACTTCTAGTGACTGTCCTGGAAACTTTCACCAACCAGGAGGGACAAGGATCTAATTGTTAGATGATTGCACTGACAGCACTGAGGACCCTGTCCAGTTCCTCAGATCTAACAGGACGAACTGTTCCCAGATGACTAAGCAAGTCCTTTCCCAGGCATCTTGAATGGACCTGTGTCAGGCATGGGTTCCAACTGGAATGAATCTGAGTGATATTGTCCATTAGGTATTGAGCAAATTCCTCTGCACAGCCCTGAAGATGATCATCCAAGCCCTCCTGTCGCAGAAGGGACCAAGTGATCCAGAACAGGGCCACTGGGTGACACTGCAGACACAATAAGGGCAGAGATACAATGCTGTTTTGCCACTCTTGCCGCCCTGAGATAGGCCTTAATAGCACTCTTTGTCCAGTCAGTCATTTATTGTTTTCCTCCAGCAGTGCTCTAGGCATTTATTAACACTTTTTAGAACCCATAACTCCTCTATGAATGACAGGAAGCATCAGGAATGATGGCTCAAGAGAGGCTGCACATGTGTGATTCTGTCCAAAGCCTTGGCCACTCTTTGATTCCAGGTGGTTACCACGGCTTCAGCAGGGCCATGCAGCAAAATCCTTGAGATATCCCCCACATCCCTCTAGAATCCATTTGGGTCCCATAGTTTCCAAGCGGTGGAACACAAATGGGTCCAGTCTCCCTGTGGACAGGGGTGACATAGGAGAGTCTCAAGGATATCAAGGCAGGATCTGACCATGGCAGGGAGGATAATGTTAAATTTCCCCACCAGCTCACATTGCCATTGCTCTGACAATAAATTATGTCTGGTGTGTGACTGAGTTGGGTCAATGTCTTGAACTTGTGTGCTGCTTCTGAGATTGAACCCAGGGATGGCAGATTGAAGTCTTCCAGAACCATAAGTCTAGGGAACTCCTCTGCCAGCTCCAAGACAGTCTCCAGCAAACCAGGAAGGGAAATCACCATGCAGCAAGGAGGCTGTACACTGGTAACAATCTCAAGTGATCCTGTGAGCCCAGATTCAGAAACAAGGTCTCACAATCAGAGACTTGGGGAGCAAGGTCTTCGAAGGCCATTGGGATGCCTTCCCCTGTAAGGGCCTGCTCTCTGGCTCCCATAGCATCCCATGACCATCATTCCTGTGTTGTCCTGCCCCATGTTCCTCAAGATGATTGTTCCCCTCTGCCCTGGTGTCTCCTCATAGAGCCTCCAGCCATTCTTATTCTCCCAGGCATCCTGGGGAGACAGGTGAGGGAAGAAGCCCCCACGGTGCTATAGCTCAAGCTCTCAGCACCAAGGTTCCACTCCTCCTATTATCCACCAACACCCACATTGTCATCTGTCTTGGACTGGTCCTTCTCACTTGCCCACCAGGTGCAGAACAAACTCTTAAGGGGGGGGGCTACAGACATCCACTCTAGGTTCTCCTCCTAAGAGTAAGCTCTCAGGGATGTCGAGGCCCTAATTCTTAAGCCTTCTTTAAAAAATTATTTAGGTTGACTTGAGAGGGATCTGTTCCTTTCCTGCAGCTCTTGCTTGGAAGAGAGGGGGAGAAAAAAAATAAGGGAGGTGTCCAATTCTAGACTCATGTTTCACTAGAACTACCATTTGCCTCTGATAGAAAATGATGGAATAAACCAATCTATGACTAATTTTCACCAGTAGGTATGAAATAGCTTTGAGCATAGCATCTACTACTTTTTAAAAAACTTAGTTATTATCACAGTGATAACACAACAGGAAGAATATTCTAAAGTGAAAGTTCCTCATTGATATTTGTTCATTTTAGCTTTGGGGCAACACAAGAATGTGCCTGAGGATGAATTTAATTTGCACACTGCTGCTGTTATTAAAATGCTATATGCTATGGAAAATGGAGAACCTAAATCTATAGATGTATGGATAGACTAAAACTATAGATTCTGGGTATGCTTTAAGAAGGTATAACCACATACAACTACATTTTTTTTAAAAAAATTATTGAACAGTAGCCCCAAACCATGCTGAGAAAAGCTCAGCAATTCCATTAAGGAAAATTAAGTTGTTTCAGAAGAAAAATGACTCTGGTCAACATATGTTGGAAATAAATATAGGAATAGTGACAGCTGCAGAACTTCAAAATGCCTGATCCTTCAGAAGATTATTAATTTGTATTGCCCCATTGTCCTGTCCCTTTTAGTAAATTCACACTATGAGCCTCCAAGTTCAACAGCTGTTCTCCAACAAAAAGTCAACCATGGATCTGCCACAGGATCAAAACTGGGCACTGTTGTCAAATAATACAACTTTAAATCACATACTAGAATTACAATTTTGATACTCTTTGGCTACACAGTAGTCTGTCCTCTCATCTAGACTCTAATCAATGGCACTAGTCAAATGATAATGTTAAATAACCACATGCATGGAAAAACGAATGCTATCCAGATTGATTGATGCATATTACAAGGGCAGTAATTATGCCAAATGATGGTTGGTATATATATATATATATATATATATATATATATATATATATATATATATATATATATATATATATATATATATATGCCAACATTTGACATATATATACATATACACATGCATATCCATATATGTATGTACATATGAATACATACATACATATGTGTGTGTGTGTGTGTTCATGCAATGAAAGATTTTTAACTAAACCTACGCCCATAATATAATTTCAAGCCTGGGACCTGTAAACATGAATTTTGTCTTCTCTGCCTGTGGTGGGTTTGTAAAATTTTGGGGCACTTTCAGAGACATTCTAATATAAATTCAAAATAAAGCGTCAGCCAAGTACAGTTCCCTAATGGCAATTAATATGTTGTACTTTAGGCTACATTTTAAAAACATTTTAATTTGAATATATTCTTACTAAAATGATTCATGGATATATAATAGTTTAAACAATACAATTTAACTTAGCCTAGTGTCTAAATCCAGGCTACAGTCAGACGCCTTAACCATAATTTGTATCCAAAGCTTGGTTCTGAGGAGCTTATTCTGAACCACTGTCCTGCCATGTCCTCTGGGCTTGGGAGAAGGGCAAGGTTTTTCGTGAAGCAGCCATAAGGGCTCCAGGGAAAGAGGAATGGGTTCAAAATAACAACCTTTCAGAAGGGTTTGCTCTGTTGTCTCTACAGAGTGCCTGCAGTCTTCCTAGGACTAGCTGGCAACTGTCTCTTCCTTTAATATAATAAACAAAGCAGGAAGCATTGTCTGGCCAGCAACTGCAAAAAGTGGCTAAGATCCATGCTGCACAGAAACTACAATCCAGGAGTTCTTTATTAAGTCTCCCAGTACGGCTTACTATATTGTGTGTATTCATGGGTCAAATTATTTCAACTTCTAGTTTTGTTAATGTTATGTAGTGGGTCCGACGCAAGGAAGAGACGCCAGCCGGAGTACGTGTTCAGCTCTTTATTGTGAGGGGGGTGCGTACTGGAGAACAAGGGCTACCTGGCCTCCTTATATACCTAGCCAGGCAGGCGGCTAGCCAATGGGGTTGGCCCTAGGTTTCCCGCCGAAACTAAGTTTCCCGCCAAAACCGTCCAGGCCACTCCCCCTGGTGGTTGTTGCTATGCAGATGCCTGCACCAGGATACATAACACCCCTCCCCCCTTAGAGAAAAACCATCCTACAACTATGTACATGCATAACTATATACAATGTGTGCCAATACATATGCAGCAAGTTGGTGGTCACTTGCAAACATAGTCCGCTAAGTATGCTGGTGTCCTGTGGGGCCTGGTGGACCGTCTGGGTGTGGCTTAACCCTGAACTGGAACATCTGGCTCGTGATGCCCCTGTGCAGGGTTGAGTCCGGCCGTCGGATTCCCGCCTCCTATGGTGCCCTGCTGCTGCTGCATAGTCTGTTGCAGGAGGCCGTCCTCCTCTAGTTCCGGTTCTGAGTCGTTTCCAGATGGTCTAGCCTCCCTTGGGGTGTGGCTATCCTGTTGGTCGTGGGTGGTGCACTCAGGGACCCTTCCTCTGAGCTGGTCGATATGTCGCCTTATGTGGCGATCCCCCTCCACCCCCACAATGTAAGAGAGAGGCCCAGTTTTTTCAACCATGATCCCCGGAATCCATGGATGTCCTGCCCCGTAGTTCCTTGCCCAAACCAGGTCCCCCACGTTGAGTACCCTGTGTGATGCGGGCCTGTCCGTCTCCGCTGCCACTCGGTCTGGGTGCAAACTGTCAAGCTTGGTAAGGAGGGGCCATCCCCATCGTAGTTCTGCTGGGCTCTTCCCGGTGGCAACGCATGGTGTGGTGTGTTGGGCAAGCAGAAATTTCGCCAGTCTGTGATGCCAGTCCCCACTGATGATGCGCCGGAGTGTGTCCTTGGTTGTGTCGCTCGTGTCGCCTGGCGAAGTAGGCCTGGAATTCGGGCCCCAGGGACTTGTCCTGCCACCCAGTGCAAACCCATGAGTGTACCCTGCTCATGATGTTGTCAGAGGCTGTGCTGGTTGCAATGTCCTTTGCATGTACTGGGCATTCTGGTAGTTCCTGCAGAGCTAGGATCTGTGTTGCTGGTGCCGGGTCTGGTTCAGTGGTGTCTATGGGTAGCCTACTTATTTTTATTTTATTTTAATTCCATTTATATCCCACCCTTCATGGCCCATCTCCTTCCCTGGCTTGTGCACCAGCTTGCAATTGTAAGCTGCAAGGAAAATGGACCACCGTAGCATTCTGGGAGATAGTATTTGGGGGGGGGGGTCTGCTTGTCTGTTGTGAACAGGCCTAGCAGTGGTTTGTGGTCTGTGTAGACGGTGAACTCCCTGTCGTACAGATATTCGTGGAACTTCTTAATCCCTGCCACGATTGCCAGGGCTTCCCTATCTATTTGGGCGTAGTTCCTCTCTGCTCCAGACAGCGTCCTGGAATAGTAGGCTATTGGAACTTGAGCTCCATTAGGCTCGAGGTGACTTAGTACTGCGCCCACGCCATAAGGGGATGCATCGCACGCGATGCATATGGGCTTTGTTTCGATGAAGTGTGTTACTGTGGACTTGTCAGACAGTAGTGCTTTTAAAGCTCTGAAACTTTGATCGTAGATGGAAGTCCAGACCCATGCTGCCTTCTTGTCCAATAACCTGTGAAGTGGTTCTGCAATGGCTGCCTTGTGGGGCAGGAAGGTGTGATAGAAGTTGAGCAGGCCCAGGAATGCCTGTAGCTCTGCCTTGTTCTTGGGTGTGGGTGCCAGTTTCATTGCCCTTACCTTGGACTCTGTGGGGTGGATCCCCTTGGCATCTACCCTGAATCCCAGAAACTCAGTGGAAGGAACACCAATGCTGCACTTTTCCCTCTTCAGTTTGAGGGCAGCAGTGCACAGCCTGGATAGTACCTCCCTCAGCCTACCTGGCAGCTCTTCTGCTGATGCTCCTGCGATCAGGACCTGTCGTGTAGCTGCTCCTCCAAGTTTGAAAACTTGCAGGCGACGGCAGCTTCTCACAGGGCGGCGATGTAGTCGGCCCCGGACTCGTCGGGACGCTGGTCCCTCTTCTCAAACTGCAACCTCGAAGCTAGTTTGGACAAACGGGGTTGGACGTTTGCATTGAGCTTGGCGACAAGGTCCTAGTAAGAGACGGTTTCGATGGCCTCCGGGGCAAACAGGTTTGCAGCGACCTCGAGGAGTGCGGGTCCACCTATGCAGAGCAGGGCTGCCGCCTTTGAGCCATCCTCCGAGATTTGGTTGAACCTCATATACAGCTCAGCGTGCGACAGGTATCGGGCCCACTTCTCTGGGTGGCGGGTGTCAAACTCGCGGGGTTGCCCTGTTCGTGCCATCACCCTTCCGTTGGTTCTGCGGCGTGCGGTTCAGTTGCTTGTTGCGGCGGCCAGAGCCGGTCTCGGGTCCCTCGCAGTGGCTGGCGGTCGCGTTGGGGAAGAAGGAAAGGTTCCTCTTTCCCTTCAGCACGCAGTGCGTTCCCCTAGTGACTTCAGCTCTTCTGTCGGCAGAATCCCAACTTCGTCGGCACTGTTATGTAGTGGGTCCGACGCAAGGAAGAGACGCCAGCCGGAGTACGTGTTCAGCTCTTTATTGTGAGGGGGGGGTGTACTGGAGAACAAGGGCTACCTGGCCTCCTTATATACCTAGCCAGGCAGGTGGCCAGCCAATGGGGTTGGCCCTAGGTTTCCCGCTGAAACTAGGTTTTCCGCCAAAACCGTCCAGGCCACTCCCCCTGGTGGCTGTTGCTATGCAGATGCCTGCACCAGGATACATAACAGTTAATACAAAAAGATCCTAACTGCAGTGGCAGTTGGAAATTTTGGTTTTAAAATAAAAACTAACAGAAAAAAACAGTTGAGTTACATGAAAAGCAAACTATACATGAAATTGTGAATAGTCTTCCATTTTCTTAGTTCCGATGAAAAAATTCAGAAAAGCTCAATTCTCTCTAGAAGATTACTTGGAGAGTAGGTCTCTTTTAGACATGTGGACTTCAGCTCTTTATTCCAAGAAATGGCTGGTTCTATAAATTTGGGATCAGTTTGGGTATGGAAAGCAGACAGTCTTCAGTCACTCAGGCATGCTGAATCTCAAAATAATACAATTTTCTTAATTCCAGAACTGTTCAGATATGAATACTGAAAATCAGGACATCTGGAAGGCACCTTGTTAAGGAATTAAATCCAGAATGAAATCATTTTGAAATCATTCACAAAGCAACCTTTGGCTGTGTGTTTCCCTGTGGCAGAAGTTTTGTGCATATGAGAAATATGTGCATTATTTCATCATTTCTGAAAGAAATGTTGGATAAAGGTAATCTAATAAATGAATAACACATGGATAACCTGTGTCCAAAAGATGCACACATTCTACAATTTATTTTAGAAGCCCAAATAATAAAAGAGCAATTTTATTAGTGTTAAATAAAAAGACTTAAACTCATACGACAAAAAGTTTGAATTTCAATAATGGTTGTTATGCATTTTGCCATTTTGAAAAGGACAACTTTTCTGAGTCAATGAAATTACATGCTGTATCTTGCCATTTCTGATTATACTTTGAAATTCTGGACAGAATGTAATTACCTTTTCCTTATCAAAAATAAGCACTGCAATGGATTGTAATTTCCTCTTTTTGATTCTAACTGCTAAATGAAGAATGTTTCTTAATCCAAATTTATCAGCTCAGGAATACAAACATTAGCTTTGAAGACTAAGTACTTTCTTCTGTAAACATTGCCATTTTCTGTATTTTACTTCCAATGTCTATCAATTACCAAAGAATCATCATCTTCATTAAAATAATGATCATTAATTGATGTCCATTTTCGTAATTAAATCACATTTTCCTCTGAGCTATCAGGCAATATACTGTATACCAATACCATCATGATTTCTAACGTCTAGATCAATATCTGTAAATTGGGTCACTCAGAATTAATTATGCTAGTGGAAGGCAAATTGCAAAGTAAAAATAGAGTAATATGTTAAAATACTATGTTTAAGAAAGCTGCAATACTGTATTCTGAAGTTTTGTGAACTGTAGAAAATAGAAAACCAAAATTAAAAGGATATTTCTGGGTTCATTTGCTTGCCTTTGCATGAATTTCTAAAGAATGGGTTTATCTAAGCAATAGTCTGCTTAATAAAGCAGTGTAATTGGGCAGATTCACACATATGCACAAACTGTGGTTTATTTATCACAATGAATGGGTTCATACTCCACATTAAGCAAAAATCAAGTTACACCGTAACTTAAGAGTAATGTGAAAACCAAGCCATAAAGTCATTAGAATTTCTGTATTCTTATAATTTATCACTAAACTTAATGTTATAAATCTTAACAAAAATCTTTTAGCAATGCCTTTGTTTTAAAGTTTAAAGTCTTCCCCTATCCAATTATGACCAACTAAAGGGGGTGGTGCTCATCTCAGATTCTCAGTCAAGGGAGCCTATGTTGTTTGAGATGTTTCCATCATCATGCGGCCAGCATAAAAATGTGGAACATAGTAATTTTTCCATCCAAAGCAGTACATATTTATCAACTTGTATTTGCATGCTTTCAAATTGCTTGGTTGGCAGGAGCTGGTGCAAGAAACAGAATCTCACCCCATGGCATGGTGCTTGGGTCTCAAACATGGTCTGTTGGCTTTCCAACCGACAAGCTCAAGTGTCTTAACCACTGGGCCATTGTGCCGCCTGCTTTAGTTTTACAAAAATAAAAACCTATAGGATCACAGCAATGTTTTATTTCAGATAAATTATGCACTCAAGTTGATGTGAATGTTTGTTTCTGAACAAATACTGAATAGTTACTGAATAGTTCTCTCCGTAATTCATGAAGAATTTAAGAGTGACCAAAAGAAAGATGATGGAAGGGGCTTCCTTAATTTAATGAAGGTGCAGGGATTAAGCAGGGATTAAGCACATACTATAATTGCAATTTAGAATTTCCTTGAATAAATGTGTTGAATTTAAATGGTATTTATGGAAGACATAATAGCTTAACTAAGGGGAAAATCCCAGAGAACGGTAGTTCACAATTTCTTGACTAAGTCAAATAAAACCAATGTCTATTATCAAACAGAATCTAGTAATATTTGTCTTTTCACTTCTATCTTCAATGAGCTTGCACGTAGTTGTTTAGTGTGAGTGCTTCCTTCCTTTAGCAAGCCACTGACTTCCATCTTAAGTTCTAATTTACCAATAAGGGATGGGCAGGTAACAAGTAATCTTTTATAAGTGCTTGTCCTTCAATTTTAAAGTTATCATCAGTAGCAGCAAAAAGACAAGCTATTTCTGCTCAGAGTTTGAACATCTCTTAGGATGGGTGTACCACAATGCAAAAAAGAAACATGACATTAAAAAGGTCTCAATATCCTTGCAAAAAAATTATTGGCACTCCAGGCCCTGTTCATATTTCACATTATGATCTCCATTCAACCTCCCAAGACTTCCTGTTGGGGATGATATATTACCTGAAGAAGTTAATGATATTTCACATGTGGCTTAGAAGGTTAGTTTCCCCTTGTGTTCAGATTGGAAATATCCTCTTTGCAGTAAGAGGTGGTGAGTGCTTTCTTTTCAACATTCATATTGATCACAATTAGTACTTTCAAAATGCAATGGCTTGTTATAATGAGGCACTTCCCACTGGCAGAGTAACCTATAAAATGTATTTCCTTAATGGAAACATGAACATTTACACATTTTTGTCATTAATACTACATTGTTATTCCTGATTGATATTGTGGAGACAACACATTGATGTCTTATTTTACTTTAAAGCATGAATGAAGTGTTCTACCTTATCCATGCATTACTGACTGGTTAGTTTTCCTCAAACTCCTATTTTGCAAACAGTAATATGGTCAACCTGAGTTACACTCCTTTAATATTATTAGCAATCCATACTTTGAGAACTAGAGTTTTTTTCTATTTGAAGGGTTCTTATTTCAATTCCTGCAATTGTGTTCTCTTCCAGCATAAACTGATTTACTCATAAGCCTTTCATTAAAAGCTATCTTCTCCTCACGCCATCAGATTGAGAAGGTGATCTCTAAATATCTAGTTATTATCTAACTAAGAAATGTAAAAACTAGTTTTATCTGTCACACTAACCCATAATTCTCTTTAGTTGCAAATTTTCAAACTGTAGGAATATATGGTTTGTAAATTAGAGTTGCAGCTTGTTATGGTGTTTAACTCAAAAAACTGTCTTGGTTAGAACATTTAATAATTTCAGGCCTTTGATAGAACTTGTTCCCTCCCCCAACTAACATATGCCATTAAATATTTGATTTATCCAGTTTTGTATTATTAAAAATATTTAATATTCCATGATAAAATTTCGTCTTAAGAAAGGAATTCTTCCACCCATTGCTGGTTTTTTGTTGTTGTTGAAAGAACATATGACCTTCAATTAATAGTATAAGAGAACTATTGTTTTCAAAAAAAAACCTAGGAGAGGAGATAAAGAACTTCTAGTCTGAATGATGGTTCAAAGTTAAAGGAAATAGAGAGAAGCTTTAAAAAAATATTTTAACACATCTGGCACTGATATCTGCTGAGTGTCCTTGAAAAGGCATTTTTGAATATTTCTCCAAAACAGTGAAATGTTTTTCCTTCAAAGTTACATTGTGTTTTGAAATATTTGTGAAATAATACCTATAAATACAACTAATTAACAGATAACAAATATATGTAAAAAAAGCAGTCCATACATACCTATATGCGTTTGAGACATAACATCAGCTAGCCTATGCGCAGCCCCACTGCCACCACTTTGTGTTGAGGATGAAGAAGTGGTAGATGTGGTTGAGCCATGAATGGCTTGGCTGATCCAGTGCTCCATATTTATACTCCCTTGGCTTGAGGTCGGTGTTCCCTGTGAATCGCCCTGCACAGAACCTTCATCTTCTGAACCAGAGGAAGTATCTAGCACGGCAGACAAAGCAAGGGCTAAGATTTTATGTTGCAGTATTCAGGCACTGACCCAAAGCGAAAAAGGTCAGTTCAAATTGCAGTGGTGGTCCAAGAATTTTGCAAAACAATTCAGGAACCATTTTCTGTTGAGCTATGGGTTTAAGTAGTTGGCATAACTTTGAATATACTGGTGTATCCAGGCAACAAAATTGAGCCATTACAATAATTTTCTCCAAACAACTAGATATCTTGATTTAGAACTTATATCAAAACAGGAAATGTTGTTGTATTATTCACAATTTAGTCAGAATCATTGCTTTATTCTAAAAGCATTTCCATTCCCAAAGTAGCAATTCTCTAACATTAGTAACAGTGTGCAATAAACACCAGATGCTATAAAGCTATAGCAGAAGAATATCTGGTTTGGCCACAGCGGGAACTCAAAATCTTCAACTAAGAACTTTAATATGGCAGAATTAAGTGAATAACACACAGCAACAGAAACGGCACTCTACAAATTTCTTCATATCCCTTATGATTATTTCACAGGACATCTCAAAATATTTGCAGTGAGAGGAATTAGGGCCTAGAATAGAGACAATATGTGTCAACTTTGGTAAAGGAATGGAAGCAATCCATATCTCTGGCCTCTTTTTTGTAGTCCTCAGAAGTTACCAGATCACCATGCAACAATGAGATATGATTTCAGTTTTTGTTTAATGTGCTTTTGTTCATGAAATGAAAAACACAATAAACTTCCAATAACTTGTAAAGCTATTTCACTTTTTACAGGATTCTAGCCTTGGAATCCTGTAAGTACCTTGGAAAGTGGCTAAAAGCACACAGACTCCCTGATGCAAAATGATTTCCTGGCTCTGGTCAGGTGAAGTGTGCAAATCAAATCTATCCTGCCACAATGCTATCGGCAAACAAGGTCTGTGTACTTTAAAAGGCCACACTAAAATGACTTTAAAATGCCACATTAGCATTCTCTATGCAGCTATATCTACCTATCAAGAAATCTGGTCCCAAATTATGAAGTACAATACAAGATACTCCCAAGCTACTGCATTGTAACCCCAGTAGTCTTTTTCTTTCTTTTTTTAAACTCTTATTTGATTTTTTTCCTTGGAAAGTTAGAGAAAAATCAATGTTCTGGTAAGAAGAGAGGTCCATGTCTAACCTATGCAGGAAGCCAGAATGCTCTTTCTTTTCTAATATTCCTATGTACCACTGTCAGTTGAGGCTTGCTGCTCAAGAAAAGGCTTTAATAAATAACATAAAATTAGATGCATCAAATGTGAGAAAAGAGATGGATCAGACAGGTTGTTGTAACCAACACATGGCGGGGTTCTTACCTTGCATATTCATCTACACCTATTTACTGTTACAAGTGCTCAAAACAGCTTCTGAAATCCAAGTACGTAATACCTTTAGTACGTATATATGTCCTTACCTGGAGGGGTGTAGGCATCCATTGATGTTTGCACCACCAGCGAACGTCTCTTGGATGGCATAGGTACTGCCATCTTCCGTTCTTTATGTTTTGCAAGAGCTGCCTGGACTGCTTCTGTGTGGACATCTAGAATCAAAAACCTACGTATCAGTTTGGAACCCCAACAAAAGTTAATAAACACAGATAGTTTCTAGAAGACAATTAATCTTGTAAATTCCTTAGAGACCTGGAGTCAATTCTGCAGAAGTTTTCCTAGTGAAAAAGCAGCAAGCTATATATCCCAGTCAAGCCAAACACAACTCTACATTAAAACTTTACATTATTCTAGAAGAACACAAGCTGAAGCCCAAAATACAATGCCTTGAAAATACATTCTATTAGTAACAATAAGCAAAAATAGTTATTTTTAGGGCAACCATTTCTGCAGGATCTGCATTTGGATCATTCCAGCTAATTAAAACCTTTTTCTTTATGTTTCTTTGGAGGTTCATTCTAAACACAATTTGCTGTTTGGGATTTTCTCTAGGTTGCTTTTAATTCTTAATACTTTAGTCATATACTAATATAGACTGTCTAAACAAATGATGGGAAAAGTGAACAGAACATGGCAGAACACAGAAATAATTTCAATATTGTAGGTTCGTCTGAAGAACATTATTATGTAGCTTCTTCTTTTCCAGATGTATAGTTCAGATGGGTTATAAAACAACTCCTGTGGATCCCCACCTGACTATGCAGCATTGTTTAAACAAGATTATTGTTTTCAAAAACTTTGAGACGGTATATAGTTTAGACTTAATTCTTTTTAAAATGAAAGTTCTATCAAGATTTATTATAGCATAAAATACAATGAAGATTAAAAAGGGGGGAGGGCAGGATTTAAAAAAGAGGGGGGGAGGGAAGGTGTTGCCTCTTGATTCTTTCCAAAACAGTAAAATACTAATACATTTACAACTTCAGCTTTTTGCATTGTCTATAATTATTACAAGCAACACAAGGTACTATACAATCATCAAAGTTTCAAACCTAATTCTAATTTTACTTTCCTATTTCAAGCTTAAAAAAACAGAATATCCCAATAGATGCTAGACCAAATAAAATGTCTTTTGTTTAAAAACAGTTTACATTGCAACTAAACTAAATCCATTTTCTCCCTGTTGTGGGAAATGATAATATTTACACTTATTAATATGGATATTAATATCATATAAAAATCATATGCTTTCAAATACTTTTACCTTAAAGAGAAAACTCTTTTATATTCATTTTAAGATTCTAAACATTTCTTAAGAAATCTCATCTTTATAATTAACATCGATTAATGCATCTTTTTTAACTTTTCACATACATACACTTAAATAAAAAATAAAGAAAAATGGAAGGTCAAAAACTTATCTTTCCCTTTTTTCCTCTTAATATAAATACTTTCCAAATTTAATTTCAAAATATTTCTACAAGCTTTAAACTATAACCTATTCATCCCATTTTCAAACCCACTTTATAAAACAATGCATTGGATCGTTCAATTACATATGTCAAACTCCTCCACCTTGCCCTCATAAAACAAAACTTTTTTCTACATAAGTTTAGATTAAATTTCTTACGTTTAGACTTAATTTTTGACCAAAGCAGAAATTGTAAACTGCCTGCATTAGGTTGATTTGCTCTTCTTTATTCATAATTCTTTTCTTCCATTATTAAATTGAAATTAAAAATGAGGTTTTTTCCCAAACTGAATGTCTTATGTATTGAAGGCATGAAGTTTGCCAGCACTATCATGCTAGTTTGTATTATATATCTTTGCTTCCCACTCAATACAAATTGAAAAGACTAAGTATATAAAGCATGGTGTTCCATGGTTTTTTGGCAAAAGCACCAAGACAAACAGTAGAAGGATATCAGAAAAATCCCACCTGTGCTATAGAATTTTGCATGAAATGTATTCATGTGTGAAATTAATGGATATTCTGAGAAAGATATGTGTTTGTGTGCAAAGGAAGGAAGGGAGGGAGGGAGGGAGGAAGGAAGGAAGGAAGGAAGGAAGGAAGGAAGGAAGGAAGGAAGGAAGGAAGGGGGAAGGCAATATAATTTTATAACCTTTTTGTTGATTTTATACTGCACACACAAAATTATTCTATATTTTAGAAGCATAAATATTTACCTGACCTAATAGATGCTTCCATCAGCCTCCTTGAGAGCCTTATGAGTGTGGAGAATGAATTTGGACTCTGCTTGGAGAACCCTGTAGGGCTGTCTGTGTCTGGATGGCAATGGACTCAGACTCTAGCTGTAGTTTGCTTTAAGAAGTAGAGGAGTAAGAGTCTTGCACAGCAAGCTTGAGAACAGTCCAAGGAGAAGAGCATTTGAAGGAGTGGATGGATAATTATTGGGCAGCAACCTTCCCAGTGGGGAGGAAAGGGAGAGGGAGGGCTCAAGCAGTCTTACGTATGCAAGAGGACAAGGTCTGACCACCTCCCCAATGCCTTGAGCTTTATCTAATGTGGGAAGAAAGAGGAATAACTGATATGGAATAGTAGTGAAGGACACAACTGAGGTGAAACAAGCTGGATTGCAAAGAAGCACTAGATTAAATTGAATACTGAAGGGAAAAAAGAATAATAGAGGAATTATGAGAAGGACATGAATTATTTATAGTAGAGTCATTATAGTAGTTGAACCATGATTGTTACCAGTTAAGAGAGAGAACAGGATAGGGACTGAAAGGAAGGAAGAACCCAGGTTAGCCAAGGGGAAGGGATCAAAGTGCCAAAACTGAAGAGTGGGAAGGAAGGTTGGCTGGATAAACATCTCCTTTTGTGCATGAGGCAAAAAGAGAGAAGAGATGCTGTTCTCTTGGGGTGGAAGAACATAGGAACAGGAGCTCTAGGAGCCAAAAAGAGAATAAATCTAGGAATGGGACACTTGGAGAAGGGAGTAAAAGCTAGAAGCATGTTCCTTCTTCTAGAAGCTACTCTATTAAAAGTAGATTTGGAGGGTTAGAGATGCGACAAGTGGATGTAAAAGGTCTACATAGCCCTATTAAATTACCAGGTTTTTGAGATGTAAAAAAATATAAAGGGAGAACTCTCACGGCATGAACCAACCCTGTGACTGAGTGTTTGTTTTTTTTGGCATCCTCACATAACGTGGCAGAGCCATGTTTTGAAGGCCAAAAGAGTGGGGGCCCTGCCTTGCTTCCAGAGGAAGAATATTCCATTGGGTGGGGGCAATGGCAGAGAAGGCTCTCCTCCTAGACCCTGCCAGTCAAAGTTCTTTAACTGACAGGGTCCACAACACATCTTCCTTGCCTCACCTGGTGGGATGGGCCAATGTGATGGGATGAAGCTAGTTTCATAGATAGCCTGGCCCTATACCATGCAGGGCTTTATAGGTCATAACCAACACCTTGAATAGACCCAGAAGCAGTTCATGGAGCACCTCTTTTCTTTGGGCATACTTTTCAAGGGCAGCCTGGATAAAATAGGAACAGGAGGGTCCAGCAATGGTTTCTTGAGTAGGGGACACACCAGTTCCTCTTTAAAAAGGCAGTGAACAGTGCTGAATTTACCATTACCTTCTGAGAGTCTGTAACCAGCCAGGAGAGGCCTAGGTGTTGGCATTTGCATTCCACAGAGCCTGTCCACTTCCTCAGGCTCAACAGAAACAAACTGTTTCCAGATAACTGGGTAAATCTGCTCCCTGAGCATCTTCACAGGACTTGCACCACATATCGCATCCAAAGATTTTATCCTCCTGGAAAATTTATCTGAACAGCCCTGTGGGGTGGATTTCTGGGTCACCTTTTCTAAGGAGTCCGGGTGACCCTAAACAGGATTGCTGACTGGTATTCTGTGGGTGCAATAAGAGCAGTGAAGTATTGATGCCTCACCACTCTTACTGCTATGAGGTAAACCTTAATAGCAGCTCTAACTCGTGTTCAGTCAAATTCATTCTTTATTTGCAACCAACAATATTGGCCAAGTGAGGTCTGGATTAAAGAGGTCATTCTGGATTTTTTTCAGTTGTGTTTTACACAGGGTTTCATGTGTGAGTATTGGATGGAATCTAAACTGGCCACTTTTATGTATGACCTGCAATTGTTTTGGAGGGAACTGTGCACCCTTCCTTATGAAGCTACATCTTTCAGCATCATTAAATATCATCAGCTATCTTATCCTTTAGAGCCTCCTGTGAGTGTTGAGAATTGGTAGCATTGGATAGTTCCAATTGGTGTTACTAGGCAAAAGTTAAGCCAATGTAATTTTAGTGTGGGGTGCCTACATTTATTTAGCATCTATGTAAAATTTATACATAATTTAAATAACAAAACTATGACTCAGAATTAGAATAGAGCAAACAAAATGAATGCATGAGTAGTCTTTTCACCTACTGACTATTCTGAAACCTCTTTTTTGAAAACTTGTTTTTTTCATTAGAACAGGCAGGCAAGTGAAGAGAATATAGGGAAATTACATTTGAGAGTTAATGTTAATGCAGATGCATAGTTTAGTTTTGGGCAAATAAATAAAAAATAAAATAAAATAAAAAGGTTTGGGTTTTTTTAACTGTAGTTTCTTCATCTTTATCACTGATAATAAAGGAACAACTGCCTACCATAAATAAAGATATTTACTAGAAACAAGCTCTAGTGAAATCAGCAACGCATAATTCTGAATAAGTTTCTTTTTTATTTTTATTTTTATATCTAGTTCTAAAGAAAGCTAGATAGGCTTGCAAGCCAAGACCTTGAGCTCATTATTCACCAATAAAACAAAGAAATGAATGGAGACCAACTGAATCCATTCAAAAGAATGTTTTTGAAGCTAAGCAAATTAATCCAATTTTAAAGCCAAAACTAAAAACTATGCTGCTTAACCACAAAATAAATCTAAGATGTTTTTCTTGGCCTTAGCTATCATCCTTCAAGAATTAAATAACAAAACTCATAGTCCTTTTGGCGATCTCTCTAAACCATAAGATGGAAACTACTATCATGGATTCATATTCTTTTGCTTAAAGATTGTTTTCTATCTTAAATAAATTCTATCCTTAGCCACTCTTTTAGGCTGCGATCCCTTTGGCAGTTCTATGGAGGGCATATTCACAAAATGGCTGCCACAGTAACAAGACACTTCTTTGGTAAAAGTGGTGGCTGAAATCCAGTTCTTTGCTTTGCAGGATGACAGTTTCTTATTTAATTTTTTAATTAAAACAATCTTAATAAAGGAAAGAGGTGGCATCCAAAGCAGTTTCCCCTACCTGAATAATACAAGAAAGTAGAGCATTGTAGTAGAACGACCCACACTAACCACGTGCTCTACCACCAAAGTAACGACCCAATTTCCCACAACAGAACCTGTGTAAGAACATGCACAAACACACACTGCAGTAACCCTGACCATCATGAAAAGTAAACAGATCATCTATTCCATGGGTCCACAACCTCTTGCCTGAGGACAATACTGGTCCGTGGCCTGTTAGGAAGCGGTGAGCGAACAAAGTTTCATCTGCACATGTGCAATCAATAAGTAAACAATATCCCAACCCCCAATATCACCAACTAGCAGTCAAAAGACACGAAAGCTCCTGAATTTCAAAACTTAACCATAGTTAAGGGAAACTGAGCATTCTAGACCAAGCCATTCCAAAAATGCTAGAAAATTCCAGGAACTTAGGTGTGTATCTCTTTGTTGCCATCTAGTAGTTGTCAAGATGGCATGCACATAGCTGGTTGCTACACTTAACCAAAAGCTCCCTTTGTTTCCACTCATCATGCTATCTTAAGTAAATGCCCAGCTTTTCTGTAAGGATGAGCCATCCTTAGAGGGGCCCATAATGTGGTTTAGCTTTTCTAAGGAGTGAAAGCCCACCTAATATCCCTGCCTCTGCAGCCTTATTGTGGCTACTATCTTGCCTCTTCTGTATTTATGCCACTAGTCAGATATCAGCAGTTCCTAACAATTGTACTGTGCAAATGTTTTTGTGCACTATTTTTATTAAAGAAGTGACATGATTTGTTGCCTTTTAACTAAAACTGAATTTTACTTATTAATAAAAAAACTACAGCTATTATTTTAACACAGCTCCTTACTAATTTTTTGTGACTGAGGAATTTTGGGAATTGAAGTCCATGAGTCATAAAAGGGCAGAGTTTGAAGACCCCAGCTTTAAGCCTTCCTCAGACTAAACATGCTATTTTATGTGTTTGTTTGTTGAATTTAATTTGTCCCCTCCCCATCTCATTGCAAATGACTCTGGGCAGCTTCAATATTAGAACATTAAAAACCTAACAAATATCTTTAAAGGAATAAAACTAGAAATCCTAATCAAGATATAGTTAAAAGATGGGAAAGGGGGAACAAGGGGTGGGGTGGAGATGGGATTGCCTTTTAATTCAACAATCACCTCCAATGTGATTCTCCCGTTAGGGCCCCAGGATATCTGGCAGACTTCAGGCTCCTGAGGAAGCAGCAAAAGGTAGCAGCCAATTCCCCTTAGGGAATAAGATGTTCCACAGGGCAGAAGCCACAGTAGATAATCTTTCTCCTGAACTCTGCCTGCCAGAATTCCTTGACTGACAAGGTTGGCAGCATGCCTCCTCTACCAGTGCGGATGAGGCTATTATTTGTCTTAAGCACTGTGATATTTTTAATGGGATTATTACATTTTAAAACAGATTTGGGAAAAGGTTGTTCTGTTTCATTCCAAATTATCAAAAATGTGAAGCATTGAATAAACAACTTTGCACATTAACCTTCCGCCTCCTCTTCTTCCTTTCCAGATTAGCTGGCCCGTACACTAGATTCAACTCATGTTTTTCATTATTCTTAGATGATCAATATCGGCTCTTCAGAATGAAGTGATGACATGACTAGAAGGATTATTTGCTTGCTTGTGCTCTAGCCATCTGTGCAAGATTTATTATTCAAACTGCTAGTCTCTCTAAATAGCCAAACAATACACAGTAAAACGTGGGACCAAATCAGATGAGACAATATGTGGTAAATTATTACAATTTCAGTTGTGCTCATTTTATCAGTACATACAGTAGTCATGTTGATAGTAACTCATAGTTCAATAGAAAGCTGAGTGAGATCTTCTCACGGTCAAAGTCCATAAGCTGTGGCTCAGCTCAGATATCAAGCATGTGGTTTGGCTAGTTTTGGATTAACTTGTGTAAACCTTGAGGTTTAGAAACAATATCAAATGAGGCCATTTGCTGTACAAAGCACTGGTTTACTTAACCATTCTTTATCAAATAAACATAATTGGCTGCTTTCCCATAACATGTTTAGCTCATCATCTATGGTTTATAAAAACCACAGTGGTTGGATTTGTACAACATGCTAAGTCATAATCTAAATAAGTTAATTATGGCTTAGTATTTTGTATGAACTGGAGTATCAACATATAATTTTAGAATTTATTTTACAATGTAAGGTAGAAGCTAATGAAGAGGCATGGGTGTCCTATCCCCAACAATCAATACAATCATTTACTCACACACTTCAACATAAGTTTTCAAACACCACCATAAGTAACAAAAAAATGATATTTAATTATGTGTCTCGCCAGAGCTGATCTTATAACTTGATGATGGGTTAGACATTGTTCTTATTATATATTCAGAAAGCAAGCTATGATGTTTACATCAATTTAAAGTACAATAACTATGGAGGTTTTGGTGAACAACAACATGACTCACACTGATGATGTTACCTAACTGGGTAATGAAACATTTGCAAGCAAAGAAGCAAACTCAGGGAGCATCAAGAACTCCACACTTTGACTGTGAGTTACATATATTCACTTCTATTAGAATACAATTGTACCGTAACAGTTACTTCAAGCAATTATTTATATTTCTAAACTATACAACTATGCAATTTATAAACAGTTTCTCCAACTTATAGAATTAATTTCCCCAGCTGTTTTTCTAACCAAATATTCACAATTGTTATTAGCTATGTCAGTAGTTACATGGGAAAAATGACTGCTCAGTCTGTGCATCCCATAAATGAAAATAATGGTTATCATATGAGCTCCTGCCTTGGGCAGAGGGTTGACTAGATGAATTACAAGGTTCCTTTCATTCCTATGAGTCCGTCACTCAATTTCCACAGAGAAATTGTGGACTCAACGGCATAGAAATCAAATTATTCTGTACCCTAAACAAATATCTACTTCCTGTTCATATTTGAAACTATTCAATAGTCAAGTCTATATTTTAATTAGAGATAGCTTCTGGTTCAGTTACTTAGTGATATTTGCAACAGAAGTAACAACTGATGTGAACTGAATTCTCTTTCAAAGTATATGAAGAACCACCTACATTTAAAGTATGTAAAAGCAGGCCAAAAAGGAAAAAGGAAAACAAAACTAGATTCAGTTAAGATCATTTCCAAAATCTAATTCTCATATCAAAAGATAGGAGAAGGCTGTAGGTAATTATGGTCAGAGATGGTTCTCGTAGAAATCAGGTTTGGCCCTCTGATATTTACAGGTTGTTCTCTCCTGATTTAGGTGATCCCTTATAAAACTGCACTTTCCTAGATGAAAGTTAATGGAATGAATCTTCCTTATGTTCTTTTGCTGGTATACACAAAGCACATTAAGATTTTCCTCTCGTAGGAAGGGCAATCATACTGACTTCCATAGTTCCTAAGACCCAGAAGAGGGCTAACATACTGTGGCCAAAAGGTGATTTATTACATTTATTACATTTTGGCTTAGAGCACCACACTCCATTCTTAGGACAATGCAATCAAGTGTCACCTAGTAAATATTTTAAGTTTCCATGTTAGTAAGCCAAGACTTTTTTCATCTTTCCTATAGAATCTCAAGTAATCTCACTCATGTGGGCCAGGCTTCAATCTTGTTATTCATTCACAATTTTAACTGAAAGTGCACCTTAATACTAGTTAATCTTATTGACTATGAAAACTACATGTTGGATAATGGAAATAACGTTGGAATTTAACTAGATAGGAATTCTTATCAAACAATGAGTAGAGCTGAGCCTTGACCATGCGTAAGAATATTAAAGTATATTAAAGTCCAGTGTTCTTTTGTGGCCTCAGAATGGGGGAGCCTAACCATTTTTCAGCCTGCTTTTAAAGCTTTTTGAAATCTGGGCAATGTTGTGCCTTATTTTTATTTTACATTTTCAAAGAAATGTACCAGGGCTTCATAGGCTATTTAAAGTCATCGTTCAACTCTGCATCTTATATGGATTTGCTAAATTGTCTATGATTGGTATTGATGCTGTTCATCATCACTTGTCAAACCACCAAATACATTTTGGCTAATTAGCTGTCTCTCTTTTAACCAATTAAAGATAGGCCAATTTGCATATTATGATGATCTCAATCTAAAGACCAGAGCTGAAATACTGAGGAAGTATACCTTTATATTTCAAAGGTACTACCGATACTTATTATAATTTTATTCTGCAATCCAATCTGCAATGTGCAAAATCAAAGTGGTCTGGAAAGAAAAAAATCACAATGTCTTTTGTCTCACAGTCCTTGGTTATTTAACAATGCTAGTGTACAATGTGACTCCCTTACTGCACCCAGAGAATACAGGTGAACAAAGAGTCGGGCAAGAATCTGTTGATGGGCCTTCATTCTGTATCTCCTTTCTTTCCCAACTGGTAGCAAGGACCAAATACCAAGCAATACTTTAATAGCAGGTGAGACAACAGAACAAAAGGAA
This sequence comes from Vipera berus, assembly GCF_964194415.1. NCBI lineage: Eukaryota > Metazoa > Chordata > Lepidosauria > Squamata > Viperidae > Vipera > Vipera berus. The sequence continues at coordinate 120,282,005 of NC_138205.1, read as the reverse complement.
GTACATTCAAACTGGCATCTCCTCCCCAACTCCAATCAGTTTCTTAGTCTCCATCTTGTCTTCTCAAGATATTTCCACAAATTTGGAGCTTTGGGATAAATCAGTGGGAAGTGAAGAAAACCACATATGGCCTATGCTATGGCCTAACAGTATAAAAGTAAACTAATTCTTGGAATCCCAATGAAAGCAGAGCCATTGTTATTATCTTTATGCAAAAGAAAAAGTATTTGCAAGTTTGAGGACAGAGACAAAGGTGTCTACAGTAACAATGGTTACAAAATGGCGGGTGTGATCAGGAGTACGTAGCCCCACCCCTTTTTAACATACTAATATAAAACATACTACCTCATTGGCTTATAAATCAGGGCAATGTGTCAATGTGTATGATTAAAAGTACTGGTGCTATGACTGCCCAGTTATATCCACCTTCTGAAGCCAGCGACTATTGTTGTAAAGTGTCTGGCATATATTTATTATTAAGGGGAGCAAGAATTTAATAGAATTAAAAACTGATAGGAGTGAGGTAATTAATATCAAAATTTTATTTACTTTATTAATGAAGCACAATGTACTTGTGACAATTATTTAATGCCTTCAGATCAAGTTGTCTTCTGAAACTTGCATGAAAATTACAATTTATAGTACACCCCTTTTCTTCCCTTGAAAATTAGCTGAAAATGGCTTGCCTCATCCTACTGGAAAAGAGGCTTCCCTGCCAACTTATAGTGCTTCTGTTGCTTGCTTTGGGGTAGAGCAGTAAAGCTTAGCACTGTCATAACGCTACCATCATATTATTTGTCACATTGTTTTAAATAATAAGTTGGGTGAATGGAGGAAAGGGAAAAACTTAGAGGAACACATCCCTTATCTCATGGGCTTCAGAAACATAAGCAAAAACCTGGGGGTAAAGAAAGGGATGGTATCCTTAAATCAGCCCACTGACTGAGTACATTTATCGGCCATTGAAATTTAACGTGGTTCCTCACAGAAAGGAAGAGAAGATAACAAATTATTTTGATATTAGATATTGATTGCTTGCTCAAGACCTGAACTGAAACATGTTGCATGGCAATGTTTTATTGAACATTTGACTGGCTTGTGTGCTTATCTGTGCACATGCACACACACGCACAGATGCACATCCCATCTCCACAAAGAACGTCTTCAATCATTTGCAACCAGCTTTTGAATTCTTTGTTAATCCCCTCAAATGGAGCAGATTTAGATATAATTTGCTTCCTTGTAAGAGACTGTACCAATACATTTGCATGATAGTAATGCTGATTTTTATTAATCATAAATTAGTTTAAGCACTGTATTCTCCCTCCATCAAACGAAGAATATTCCCCATCAGCAAACTTACGTTAATCTTACTCAGTCTACAGCCATTGCTGCTACAGAAATCATGAATGTGCTTAGCAAAAACTGTTTGAAAGCTCAAATTTTAGGAATTATGACTATATAATTAATTTTGCTGCCAAGTGTCTATTAGCAATGGGATAAGGGTATGTGCTAATTGGAAGTGACAGGTGATAAAGCAGTTAATGTGCTATGATCAAAGTGGCTGAATTACAGTATTGTGTAGTCTCTTGTATCTTCCTTGTCATTAGCCTGCTGTTATCATGGAGCATAGTGGACGATCATAACATGAAAATGGATATGCGGATGTCATTAACAATCAGCCCCTGTGAAATAGTCTCTCACCCAGAGCACAAGTCTTTCTGCTGAGTACAGTTACAAGTTCTATGGGGGAAAAACTACACAAGCATGCAAAGGCAGAACAGTAAGCTTTTTTTCTTTTTTACTAAAACTCTTGATTTATTTTCAGTATGCACAGATTTTGAGAATTTTATCCTTGGCAAGCACAGATCTGGCTTATGCACTATTTTAAGGCAAGCTTTAATGAATAAGATGAATGATCAATTGGGAGTGTTGCTGGTTGTACCAGCCTACCTGTTGCGGTGGCCACATGATATGGAGGGGAATCTGTCATGATTAGACATGATATGGTATTTCCCCTGCCATGATTAGTATATGCCCTGGTGGCTATAAGATTTTCCAGATGATCTCTGATAAGAATGGGATGGGTAGTGCAACCATCCTTCTTCTCCTTGACCTCTCAATGGCTGCAGAGGATGGGGCTGGGCAGCACAGTATTGTGCTGGTTCAAGTTCCTTCTTCAAGGCCGGTCCCAAGCATTTTTAGTAAGGAACAAATGGCAGGCCCCATTTGAACCAGTAGTGCACTGGTTCAAGTCCCTTCTCCAAGCCGGTCTCAAGCAGTTTTAATAGGGAACTAGTGGCAGGCCCCAACTGAATAGTTCACCCTTGGCAACTGAGAGACTCACTTGGGTTTCAGAAGGAGCTGAGGGAATATCCTGGGGATTTGGTTTGTTCAGTATCTATCCACCATTTTGGGAATGTGATGGAAAAAGGAAATCAGGACTCTGTAGGGTCATGGTTGAAACAAATGATCTGGACCCCTTTCTGTAGGGTTTCAGGAGAGATTATGGGAGACAAACGGTATTGTTTGTGTTTGTGGATGTCTGCTGGCAAGGGTGGCATGGGTTAACGTAATCATCCTTTTTCTCCTTGACCTCTCAATGGCTTCGGGGGATGGGACTGGGCAGCACAGTATTGCACTGGTTCAAGTCCCTTCTCCAAGACTGGGTCCCAAGCAGTATTAGTAGGGATCAAGAAGCAGGCCCTATTTGAATGGTTCACCCTGAGCAACCAATGGACCCATTTGGGTTTCAAAAAGAGCTAGAGGTTTGGTTTGTCTAGTGTCCCCCCCACCTTTCTAAGGAAAATGGTGGAAAAAGGGATAATAGAAGAGAAACTGCATTGTTTGTGCTTGTGGGTGCAACCATCCTTCTTCTCCTTGACCTCTCAATGGCTGTGGAGGATGGGGCTGGGCAGCACAGTGTTACGCTATTTCAAGGCACTTCTCCAAAGCCGGTCCCAAGCAGTTTTAATAGGGAGTGAGTGGTAGGTCCCACTTGAACCAGTAATGTGCTGGTTCAAGTCCCTCCTTCAAGGCCGGTCCCAAGCAGTTTTAATAGGGAGTGAGTGGCAGGCCACATTTGAATGGTTCACCCTTGGTGACCAACAGACTCACATGGGTTTCAGAAGGAGCTGGGGAATATCCTAGGGATGTAGTTTGTCCAGTGTCTAGCCACCATTTTGGAAATGTGGTGCAAAACGTAAACCAATTGGGAGTGTTGCTGTTGTACTAGCCTACCTGTGCTGGAGGCCATCACGGGTCTGCTGGTGAAGGTCCCCAGGTTTATGGTCCTAGGTGACTTCCATCCTATCCCTGACTTGGCCTCAGAAGCTGCCCAGGACTTCACAGCCATCAATCTATCCCAGATCATCTAAGACCCACTCGAGATAGTGGCCACATCGCGGATAAGATTTTCTTGTCAGAGCACTGGCAACATGATATGGAGGGGAATCTGTCATCATTAGACATGATATGGTTATTTCCCCTGCCATGATTAGACTACGCCCTGGTGGCTATAATATTTTCCAGATGATCTCTGATGAGAATGGCATGAGTAGTGCAACCATCCTTCTTCTCTTTGACCTCTCAATGGCTGAAGAGGATGGGGCTGGGCAGCACAGTGTTGTGCTGGTTCAGGTCCCTTCTTCAAGGCTGGTCCCAAGCAATTTTAATAGGGAATGAGTGGTAGGCTCCATTTGAACCAGTATTGCACTGGTTCAAGTCCCTTCTCCAAGGCTGGGTCTCAAGTTTTATGGAGGATGGGCTGAACAGAACAGTGCTTTGCTGGTTCAAGTTCCTTCTACAAGGCTGGTCCCAAGCAGTATTAATAGGGAGCAAAAGTGGCAGGCCCCATTTGAATGGCAATTAAGGGACCCACTTGGCTTTCAGAAGCAGCAGTGAGGATACCCTGGGGATTTGGTTTGTCCAGTGTCTACCTCACTATTTTGGGAATGTGATTGAAAAAGGAAACCAGAACTCTGCAGGGTCCTGGTTGAAATGAATGATATGGACCCTCTCTGCAAAGTTTCAGGGCAGGTTATGGGAGAAAAACGGCATTGTTCACACTTGTGGATGATCTCTGGTGAGGGTGGGAGGGGGTAATGCATCCATAATTTTTCTCCTTGACCTCTCAATGGCTGCGGAGGATTGGGCTGGGCAGCACAGTGTTGCGCTGGTTCAAGTCCCTTCTCCAAGGCTGGGTCCCAAGGAGTATTAGACGGGATCAAGAAGCAGGCCCTATTTGAATGGTTCGCCTTCAGCAACCAATGGACCCATTTGGGTTTCAAAAAGAGCTGGAGGTTTGGTTTGTCTGGTGTCCCCTTCACCTTTCTAAGAAAGATGGTGGAAAAAGTGGTTATGGAAGAGAAACCTCATTGTTTGCACTTGTGGTTGTTCTCTGGCAAGTGGCAGGCCCCATTTGAATAGTTCATCCTTGGCGATTAATGGACCTGCTCGGGTTTCAGAAAGAGTTGGGGGGATATCCTACGGATTCTGCTGCACAGACTTGTGGAGGTCATGGCCGCAACTTGGAATCAGAACGTAGGTGAGGCCTTGGATAGGATCATGCTTATGTGCTCTATCAGTCCCAAAACTCCCCATGGTTCATGGAGGAGGTGAGGGTTCTCAAAAAGGACCAAAAGGCAACTAAAATGGTGCTAGAAGAAAACTAAGAATGAAGCTGACCGGACATGTGTTAGACCTGCCTTATGCTGGTACGAGTGGCAAAAGTCAGTATTTCTCCAGTCAAACTGCATCTCCAATGTTGTCTGATGTGCCTGTTCATGGTCACCAATTCCTCTTTGAAAAAGAGGGCTGGGGTAAGCATTTAAAGGCTATGCAGAGGAATTTGTTAAACACGTGATGGATATAATTGCTTGGATCCATTCTCAGTTTGAGTCCACACATACATCAGGTCCATTGGAGAGACCCGGGGAATGGATTTGGCAGATTATCTGGGAGCAGTTTAACTCTGTTATATCTGAGAAAGTAGACAGGATCCATAGGGGCTATTAAGGCAACTATCTGCTTTTTAGATCCCTGTCCCTCCTGGTTGTCCCTCCTCACTATCTTGGGAATGTGATGGAAAAAAGGAAACTAGGATTCTGGAGGGTCCTGGTTGAAATGAATGATCTGAACCCTTCTGTAGGTTTGAGGGCAGGTTATAGGAGAGAGATAGCATTGTTCACCCTTGTGGATGACCTCTGGAAAGAGTGGGATAGGGTAGTGCAACCATCCTTCTTGATATCTCAGTGGCTACCAGGGATGGGACTAGGTGGCACAGTGTTGCACTGGTTCAGCTATTCTCCTAATTAGGCTGGTCCTAATTGGTTTTAATAGGGAGCAAGGCTCTATTTGAATGGTCCACCCTTGGTGACCAACAGACACTCATGGGTTTCAGAAGGAGCTGGGGAATATCCTAGGGATGTAGTTTGTCCAGTGTCTACCCACCATTTTGGGAATGTGGTGGAAAACATAAACCAACTGGGAGTGTTGCTGTTGTACTAGCCTACCTGTTACACTGCTGGAGGCCATCTCGGGTCTGCTGGTGGAGGTCCCCAGGTTTATGGTCCTAGGGGACTTCCATCCTATCCCTGACTTGGCCTCAGAAGCAGCCCAGGACTTCATGGCCATCAATCTATCCCAGATCATCTAAGACCCACTTGAGATAGTGGCCACACCGCGGATATGATTTTCTTGTCAGAGCACTGGCAACATGATATGGAGGGGAATCTGTCATCATTAGACATGATATGGTTATTTCCCCTGCCATGATTAGACTACGCCCTGGTGGCTATAAGATTTTCCAGATGATGAGAATGGGATGGGTAGTGCAACCATCCTTCTTCTCCTTGACCTCTCAATAGCTGCGGAGGATGGGGCTGGGCAGCACAGTGTTGTGCTGGCTCAACTTGCTTCTCCAAGGCCGGTCCCAAGCATTATTAATAGACAGCGAGAGACAGGCCTTATTTGAATTATGTGCTCTTGACAATTAATTCAGAAGAAGCTGGTATCCCCCAGCTGGTCCTGGAGGACTCTACTGCACATTTCTGTGGAGGTCTTGGCCACCATTTGGAATCAAAAAGTGGCCAAGGTCCCGGACAGGATTGTGTTCATGTGTCCTCACATGGCCAATCAGCACCCAAACTCCTCTTGGTTTATGCAGAAGCTGTGAGTTCTGAATAGGACCAAAAGGCAAGTAGAGTACTACTGGAGGAAAACTAAGAATGAAGCTTACCGGATATGGGTTAGAGCCACAATTAAAGACTATCTTGTGGCCATAAGAGCTGCAAAATGTTGCTATCATTTAAAGGGCCTTGCAGAGGAATTTGGTCCATGCCAGGGGAAGAGGCCTGCTACACATCCCACATGCTAAGGAATTGAAGCAGAGAGTATCAAGGAGAAGAAATGGTATAAGGTTTCCTGCCTGAGCAGGGGGTTGGACTAGATGACCTCCAAGGTCCCTTCCAAATTTATTATTATTATTAAGAGGGTTTTTTTTTGCTGTGGCCCAACCCTGTGCAACATTCTTCCATTGGAGGTGAGGCCTGCCCTCTCCATTTTGGCCTTCCAGAACGGTATCAAAATCTGATTTTACTGGATGGCCTGGGGCTCTGAGGATGGTTTGTGGCTTGTGGGGAAGGAAAATCTCATCTCCATCCCATCCATTTCGAGGGAGGGAGGGAGGGAGGGAGGGAGGGAGGGAGGGAGGGAGGGAGGGAAGGAAGGAAGGAAGGAAGGAAGGAAGGAAGGAAGGAAGGAAGGAAGGAAGGAAGGAAGGAAGGAAGGAAGGAAGGAAGGAGATAATCCAGGTTCACATAACCCTAAAACATAAGTTATAATTTACTAGGTACAATGACTAAGCTCAGACAAACCATATTAGCTGGTGATGTGTGAATCAGGTGATGTTATCTTGGTGCTTTACAAAACAAGTTAACAGGTTCTCATTTGGCTTTGAGATTGTAAGAGTTGAATTAAAAAATTAATGCTCTTATTTTTCTGCTTCTGTGACATTCAAATATTAGGGTTTTTTTAAGGTGATTGCTTTTCCCCCGCTCCAACAGAAAAAACATTCAGAACAAACAAGTAGAACTTGAATATAGTGCAGCAGTGTTGAAGTATTGCTGTTCAAAAGCTCATGTTAGTATTTTAGCAGCTACTGACATTTTCTTGAGCCAGAAGGTAATTTTCTCCTCTCCAGCATGAAGAGCATGATTTGAGCTGCCTATAGAGAATCATTTTTATGAACTCTCAAGATAGGTTTCTTTATAATTTAGCTTCCTTTGTTTTTATAAAATAAATTTATGAATAATAATTCAAACGTGAAGGTAATACTAACTGGGTATGAAACTAGAAACATATACGCACACGTCTGTATATAATCTAACTTGAAGATACAAATATTTGAAACGTTTCTATCCTGTCCCATACAGACAATAACGAAAAACATTATTAATCCTGCTAACATATAATGTAATTGAATTGAATTTGTCTTTCATAAGTTTTTCAATTTTCTTTTTTCTTTTTTGCCAAAACCAATCTGTACAGATACCACTGATCCAACAAAATATTATATTTTGATATTCCAATGTTTATTTATTATAAAGAATTCCAGTGTGATCTTAATTATTATCCCATTTTATGGACTTTTAAGAGACGTTCGTATTTTCAGTGTGGAAGTTTTATTTATACAATCTTGATCATATTCCCTTGCCATTGTGTAAAGTAGATATCTTATTCAGGAAACTTGATTAAGAGTCATATCACAAAATACATTTGATAAGATGAATCTGTCCAAGATAGATCTGATATCTCAGAGGGAGATTTGAATGAATCATATAGTGGTCAAGTGGTTGCGTTATGACTGGGGAGACACAGGACCAACCCTATTCTTGGCCCAACACTCAGTGGGTGATATTGGGGCAGCCATTCTCTTTCATTGTAACCTTCCCATCAAGAAATAACTAGAGGGGAGGGGAGGGGAGGGGAGGAGGGAAAGGAGAATAGTCTGAAAGCTGCCTTACTTTCCTGAATGTTCCCTTCTAATACACACACACACACACACACTGTTATTGTTGTTGTACACACCTGACCGATAGCGCTCATCTCGTGACCCTGAGGATCTGCGGCGATGGTATCGAGAGGAAGAGGATGGAGTTACGGGTGTTCTGCGTTCTTGTGGCAGTGCTTGATCCACTCCTGTGTTTGTGGAAAAAAGAGGAAAAAATATCAGATTCTGTTGCATTATTTTTTTAAAATTATGGTAACCGTGGCACAGTGGATGCAAATAAAACTTTGACCTGCTCAAGAACTCTATGCTAGAGTTAATACAAAGCAAAGAAATTATTATAACATAGGATTTTATGACATTGTTCAAAATCAAAAGTGTGAACAAAAGATGTACATTACTATCATTAAATGCAGCACAAATGTGCAAAATGCTACAGAATAACAACTCTGGGATATGCACTTTTGTGGATATTGTCATGTTAGGACTGTACAAATCAGAAATGGATAATGTCTGGCAGAGTCAGAATGATAAAACAGCAGCATCAATTGTAGTAATCCTGCCCACCTTCCATTGGTATATAATTAAATATTTTATGAGCCAAGTCAACCAATGTTTGCTAATCATTTTTAATATTGTAAAGTGAAAGTGCACTAACAGTTTTATATAAATAACCATAGTACAAGAAAAAGCAAACCAATTCAGATGCTTCCAGAAGTGAAACATCAACCCAAGTTTGAATTGTGCCTTTCCTGGGTTAAGGTTGAGCTCTAGATAGAAAAGGACTCTCCTCATGAAATCTTGCTCTTCAGAATAAATGGAAGGAATTCTTTCTTGAAACAGAAAGATGAGGACAATTTCTCCTATGCTCCACCTAAGCAGACAAAAGCAATTCTTTCTCCATTGAAGTAGTGGAGAAGCTTTCTGTCTGTCACAATGAGAAATAAACGATCTGCTCTCCCACTTCTGTCACAGAAAAGGAACGAAGTGAGGATGAGCCCAGGTGCAGAGTTCTTGTGAACTACATCTGCTCTGCAGCTCTAGAGAGTCACCAGGCACTTCTGTTGATTTTATGCATCAAATCAAAATATACCCACTGAGCCTTTCCAAAACAAGGTTTTCCCAGCACTTGAGCTCAGTGAACCCCAGCTGCTATCTCCAGATGTTACTATCTTTTGAAGATGGATCCAAGTCTGTTCGACTGAAGGAGAAAGAATACTGAGGTAGAGTTTTTAATATCCCATTTGGTACGATCTCCAAACAAAGAGCATTTAGGCTCTACAGCATGTTACACACACACAAAAAAAACCAAGCACGTTAGGAGTTGGAACAAGAAATAACTCCGTGATGGATTATGTGCTCTGTACTGTCCTGGCAAATGGTTAAAAATAAACATGAGTTAATTGAAATAATCAGTTCGGCAGCTCTTTCCAAAGAGCATCATGTGGTTGTGCTTGGAGCAGGCGACAGCTCTATTTTAGGTCCACAAATTAGATACTATGGTGATAAGAACCACAGGGGACAAAAAAGGCAATTCTGCTTATTTGAAAGTTAGTTTATCTACCCTCCAACTTGACACCAATGAAAAATTAAAGATGATCATTAGAATTCCCTTTCTTACCTATTGTATATTGCAAGACTTAAGCACAATATTTTTATTTATCTTGCAATACCTTATCCAGTTTTACAAGCCAATGAGAGAGTATGTTGCATAATACTAGAACACTATAATTTTCAGATAAGGCAAAGATGGCAAAGTATCAATTGAAGTGGGCTGATAATCCTTGAGCTGGGGAAGCTTTTTGCATCCTATCCACCGTGTTTCTTCTCTTTGTACAATTTCATTTTCTATTTCCAACTGTGAAATCTTGGCGTCTGGTGTCAGTACGACCAAAAAGAATTGTTAGTCAGCTTTTTTATATGTTATGATATTCTTAGAATATTATAAATCTGCAGCTATAGAGATTATCTAAATAATTGGTGAGTCTCAATTTTTATTCTCCTTGGAACTGGGTCTTCTTCTTGTCTCCTGTCCATGCAGTGGTCAATTGCTGGTTCATTCATTTTTTCCAATGACATGAGCATATTTCTCTGGTAAGAAGCCTTAAATAGAAAATGTCTAATTCCATTTTCTGCCTCCATTAAAGGTCAAAATAGGACCTTCTCCCCCTCTCTCCCATGTACGAGGGATATAAATATGATTTTATGGCTGGTTCCCAAATTTTCTTCAAACAATAGAAGCCCAGCACAAGCTTTTATTAGGTATTCAGCAAGACTAGTCAGTTGCAATTTTTAAAAACAGCCTACTTTTTTTCTTGCAGGGTAAATATAGAACACAAAATATTAAGCCTTTGGTATCCAGATAAGACACAAAATTCTCAAAAATTAAACTGTTGTTATCAAGAGGAAGGTAGCCTTCATAGAAACATCATCCACCTGTCTGGCACATATAATGTTGGAACGTAGTCAGATGGAATTGCTTTTTCCAGAATAAAATTTGTGCAAATAAATAATGCACAAGGCAATCTGTAGATGTTATAGATTCATTGCTATTGCCTTGCATGGAGGATTAAATCTAGTAAAACTGTGTACTGATATCCCTTGAAATCTCTTTTGATATGTTTTCTAGGAATAACTCCACGATGCATACCCCATCTAGAAAAATGTTAATTATCACATTTCTCAATGAAATGTGATTGGAAGCAGAATTAACTTGTCCTTTGTTTGGAAAATGCATGATGAAAATAAATATATAAAATCAATAAATTAATTGGTAGTGTAATGCATCCAACGTTCAATTACTTGAAAAGAATTCTCTTCTGAAGCCTTGTTTTAATCTACAAAGAAGATGAAAGTGAACTAAAAAAAGAGAAAAACTTCCATCATACATGGTAATGACCACTAACTTGGATTTGATAGATTCAATGAAATTGGGAAATCATTGGCTCTAAATCTTGATAACTGAAGGTTATTTTTTAAATCTTTGACTGCTACTAAAAATGACAGTCAAAAGATTTTGCCTGTCTGTCCATATAAGTTGGCTTCATAGATGCATTTGGTTGGCTATTAAATGACACAGAATACTGATAGTTAATGTGAGGACCAGAATATCTAAAGCCAAAGTTGGGACTATGGAAATATTTAAGAACTACTTGACTAAAAAGCCATCACTGTCAGGAGAAACTTGTTGATTTGTGAGAAAGGCCAGAAGAAAATGGAAGTTTAAATGACAGTGGGTATAAGAAGACTGTCACTGGGAATAAGCAACCAACTGATTCAGCTGGGTTCATTCTTGCTTGCAATAAAGATTCTTTTCTAATTGATCTGTGTCTGTGAGCCTTATCCATACTTAAGAGCCATCTACAATGAGAATATCTGTAATTTATTGCTGAATCCTTTAGAGGGAGCCTAACAATTCCAGGACAACTTATATCCTTACAATTTCTTTAGACCTCCTAATGCAATCTGATAATTTGGAGTCAACTGATTTCTGGGATATCAATATACGGTATCTGAAAAGCTTCACATGAGGAAGCTGACTTAATGGCAGTCAAGGCAGACTGAACCAAGAATCTCCTAATCTAAATTGCTATGCCTTAGCCTCTAGTTTTGAGCTCTTACATATAAGTAAGACATAATCAATAAGCAACCAACGTTTCCTCCTCAATGAATCCTGAGGAAGATTTGTTCTCTTGCTACTATCTGTGCTTTTGAGAGGAAGGAAATGAACAATCAGCAACTACAACTGTTACCTGGGACCAAATCCAGAAAAAAAGGAATCAAGACTTAAAAACTCAAAAGTCAGACAACAATCTTTATTTATTTCAGTATTTTAATACTGCCCCTCCCTTAATGGAGTAAGAGTGCTTTAGTTTGAGGAAAGATACATCATTTTGATTCTTATGGAATTTGGAACCAATCTGCTTAGATTCAAGAATGGAAAATGGTAGCTACATAATATATATTTACATAATATATATTTACACCCATCTCTCCCAGCATCTTAATTCTTATACAATCAATTGGAAGAGACATCAGAGGTCATCCACTCTCTACTCCAGCCACCTACTCAGTGCTTTATTCAATGCAACATCTCTTGAACATTTCCAGCCTCTGACCAAAGTCCTATAGAGACGGAGAATATATTATTGTAGAAGAGAATGGAGATAGCCTTGAAGAAGTTATGCAACAGCTATTATAAAAACATCAGCTTAGCCCACAAAGGCAGGAGGGAGTGAGGAAGAAAATATTGTTGCTCTAATACTCTGCTCTACGAGAGTTGGAGAAACTCTAACATGTTTTTAAGGTTCTGTTTATTCCTTCTAACACCTAACATAAATCTAGTTCCCTGTATTTTCAAACCACTAGTTTTTGTTCTGCTCTCTGAACAACAGAGAGTAAGTTTACCACCTTATCCATTTAATAATCCATAAGTATCTAAAAACTGCCTGCTATCATGTCCTCCCTCAGTTCTTTACAGCTCAAACATCCCAGGTCTTTTAAATGGTGGTTTCCAGATCCTGCCCTCCTCTTGATAGCCACTCTCTGAGCTTATTCCAGATTGTTGATGTCCTTTACCTCTCCTTTTTCTATTAACGGTTTCCTGTTAGAATGTTTTACTTAACTCTGCAACATGGAACAATAATGTTCTTTTCCTAGTTAAGTTCATTTTAAATATATGGGTGTGCATGTTCTGCATGTAGTATTCAGATATAACTAACATACTATTTTTTTTTACTATAAATCATTCATACTTCCATCCCAACGAACTCATTGTGGTGGATGAGAATGGAATTGAAAGTTGTTTCTGCCTTTAAATGGGAAGATTGTCAATTAATAAAATAAGTTTGAATACAGAAGATCCCAGACAAAATTTCTAAACTATCTTTCCCAAATCTGACATTAGAATTCTATCTTCCAGAAGCATTTCCATGAAATAGTAGCAAGTAGTATGAAATAATCTGATTTTGCATATGACAGCCTCATTTTAACAAAATGTATTCTGGTTTTAGGGTGTTTTTGTTTTGTTGTTTGCTCTTAATTGTTTGATGGATCAGGTCCAACAACTATAGTCAGATGAAAATAGGGCAGGTGTCAATATTCTAAAAATTAAGGAACAAGATAGAATTGTGTGCTCCGTATCTGCAGCAATCATGTACGTCCTTTCACATATAGATTGATTCCCATTTTCCTTCCAAATTCATGCATATACTTCGCTAATTTAGGGGGGGATTTCAGTTACTGTAAGAGATAGTGCCTACGGAGGGGACCTAGTGTGATGAAATACAGTGAAGAAGGAGTGAGAGGAAACAAGAGACAGCAGAGCCAACAGATGGGCAGGAGATAGAGGAACAGAGTTAGGATAGCTGCTCCTTAGAATCGCCTAGGCCCTAGGGTATATCCATTAGGGTGAGATTAATAAGAGTTTAATCTGGCAAGATTCTGTCTACTGTGTGTAGGCAAATAAAGAACTGAACTCTGGCTGGATTGTACTATTCGCTCTTGGGCTAAACCTAATAGTTATTGCTTTTATTGGACAGCTAGAGATTTTAAAAATCTGCAATTCACTCAGAGATGCAATAGTGATGAATATCTGTAACTTGGGTGTAAGATGACGGTGAAGCTTCGTTCTCCGAGCTTGTGGGTTGGTTTCTGAACTAGCCCTGTTAATGAAACCCTCATCACTCAAGACATCTACACACAGATTCTGAATTAGCCCTATCACCAATTATAATTTAGGCTGTAAACATACTTAGAGGCTCCCCCCACATGGGAACATGGCTCAGAAAATCATCTTTCTGTGGCTACATCTGCCACAGCATCCAAATTTTTCATGATGCTGGAACAAGACAGGGTAAGAATGAATTCGTTTATGTCTCCATCATTGATCAGCATCAAATCCATGGAAAGGACACCTTCAAATACTGTAGATGTTTTAATGCCATCTCAAATATAACCAGAGAAAGGCCTATGTAATAGAAGAATGCTTCATTAGAGGTCATAGAGCTACCAAGCAAGACCACAAAGAATTGTCCTTCAGATAGCGCATTGTGGAAAAGAGCAGAGATCTATATTGGAATATGGTCCTTGTTTTCAGAAGGCTGAGCAGAGAAGCAATAATGACCTTCATAGATATCACTAATTTCCTAAACATAGTTTTATAGTAAACTGCTATTTTTTGCTTCACACAATACTCTAAAACACAATGTGTGGATCAATAATTTATGTTACACATTTTTCAAGCCTCTTTTCCCAAAGTAGTAAATGAGTTGGCAGTAATAACCTTGACTAAGTCAACACTTGTCTTTCAGAGATGGCTTTGGAATGTCAAACAAAATCCAATTCTCAAATGCTTTTAACTTTGACCAGGAATATTTAGCAGTCCCAAAAATGTACCTGGAGAACATATTTCGGTATTAAATGCACATCGTGAAACAATACACAAATGGTGTGCAATTCTGGGATTGCAAATGTCACTTTTCTGTGCTATAACTTCCTCACACACCATGTCCATGAAATCCAACTTTCTGTCAAAATGCTTGTCAAACATATAGAGGTATATAAACATAAGTACAGTTGTTGTGCTCACCAAAACGAAAGTAAAAGAGGGGACGGTTTGCTGCTGTGCTGTGCGGTGCTGTGCGCTCTCTAGCTGCTGCTTCCCGGATGTCACAGACCCCAATGTTGCTAGTGCGGTGCATCCTTCTTGCTGGCCCTTCACTGTGCTGCAGTCTACACCGTACCGCGGCAGCTCCATTCGCTGCTGTAACAATTTGAAAAAAACTAATTAAATCATGTTTAGTTTTTTTACATTTGTTACAGCCACGAATGGAGTTTCAGCCCCCATGCAGTTGAAGTATGTACACACACAAGTCCCAAAGCAGGTGTACCTGCACATATACATACATCCACCCCCACCCCCAAACATACAAACACATATACAAACATTGTAAAACAGAGCCACATAATCAATTTCCCACTAAGCCAACATTGGTGTTTGTAATGTCAACAAAGCAGCAGCCAGAAGACTGGATGTTGAAATAGTCAAGAGTTGCCTTTTCGTTTACGGCCAGTATTACCCAGTATTTTGGGTATGTTTACTCAAAGCGTAAAGGCACCTTATCCAAAGTATTACATGCAGAATTAAATTGTTTTGGTTTAAAGATGTAAAACACCAAACTTTCCCAACAATTGACACTGCATTTTCCAATAGATCATAGCAAATAGTGATTGAAGTGCAACTAATGGCACTTTAAAACAACATCTTCCCCAAAATGGGCAGAGCAACTCCCTTTGGAAGAATCTAGAAGCAAGCAAGTTTCATCAGAAGAAAACACCAATTTTGTCTGGAGACAGAAATATAGGAACAAAAACTATGACAAATACATAATCTCCTGGCTCTGGGAAGCAGTAGTGTGCAACTAAGCAGCTGCTCATTCTGTTGGCATAACAGAATGAGAGAACCACACAGGGGCATCTCCTAAAATATTTTTCCCAACCAACTTTGTTTTAGGAGAAATAGCTAATGCAGGACAAATTCCATAAATCTGGCAGGGGATCTGCAGAATGTGTTAGCAGAGACTGAACTTAGTATTCTAGCAATCACATTTTTTTTAAAGAGTAAGAATGCTAGAAGACTACAAATGCAAAGATGTTGGAAGAGTTTATCTGCTGGATTTCTGATGTCTGAGAAAAAACTATAGTCAAGATTTTTTATCCTTCTACTTCAGATTGGAAAAAAGTGTTTGTGTGAACTGCCTCTCAAGAAAAGCAAAACAAATTATGCAAAAATACTTGCTCTATTTGCATAATGGAACAGGTAAATTATATGGTATATTCATTCTTAGAATAGGATTTTGAATTTCTTGGCAAACAAAATTATTTTTCTTAAAATAATGTAACAAAAATTTGGACTGTTTTAGCTAAAAAATTAGTTGCCAATAGATTGTTGGACTCCTCTGAAGGATAGATTTTGACCTTTGTATATTCTGTTCATGGCTTAAATTCTAAAATGAGAAAAGTAGGGCTCAAATAATTAAATGGTTTTGTATATGGAGTGGCCTTTCTAAGTTAATTTTCTGTGTGAATAATGGTTAAAAATGTCATATTCTTTATACTTGGTTTGGAAGAATACTAAATTTATGAAATCCCATTTGTGATCTTCCAGATTGTAGCCTGGAGACTATGTAAATGTAAGTGAAAGTTGTTTTAGAGCTTATTATTTGTTGCTACATGATATGGAGATCAGACTGTAAATGCTTCATGAAGCTTCTCCATCAATTCTACTGGATGGAATTCAGCAAGTGCAATAATGCAACCATGAGATTCTGGGACAATCATAAATGCCCAGTAGTTGTAAAATGCCCAAATTTTGATCTCATAACTGTGGGGACGCAGCCACAGTCATAAATGCAAGGGCTTGTCATAAAGTTAGCTTTTCATTGCAGTCATAACTTTGAACAGCTGCTTGATAGGTCAATTAAGTGAGGACTACTTGTATATGAGGAGTTACAGTGGGGAAGATCCTGGCAGTAAAATTGCAAGTGGAGATCACTTGATCATTTGCTTAAGGACCATAACAGAAATGACATCGTAAGTCTAATGAAATCTTGCAATGTTTTGCTTAGCAATGGAGTTTACAGTCCCACTTGTGGTTCTTAAGACAGGGCTATCTATAACATGCACTGAGGCCAAAAAATGGATGGATAATTCAATAGACAATTCATATTATTATATTTATGTATGTGTAGATAATATGTGTGTTTGCATTGTGTATGCTTATACAGCAAACATGCATAGTTCTATTTTTTTCTAATCTATGTGTATATTTTAAAGTTACCCTAGTGCAGCCTTCCCAATCTGCTGCTGTCTAGTTTATACACACACACACACACACACACACACACACACACGTACACACGTACATGCTTATATACATACACATACATACATATATTCTTTTTAGGGAGTCATAATCTAAAAGTTAATTGGCCTTGAGGACTGGAAATATCAATGTAAATCTAAAATTTTAAATCCAAAACTAGTTTTGCCAGACAGGAAATTCTGAGAACTAGATGAGCATCATCTACTTAAAACTATTGGCCAAGTCCCACAAAATGCCTTAGTCATCTGAGAGAAAAGGGATACAGCATCCCTCAGAAGAAGAGTTTTGATTCCAGACCCTCCTTTTCTAACCCTTGATTTAGATGCTATGGTGTCACAGGTTCTGGGGAATGCGTACACTTCAAAAGCCTTCTTAAATTTCTGGAGAAGGCCTGGAATCAAATCCTGATACTGCCTTGTTTGGGAAAACCTAGTGAAACCTTTGGAGACTAATGGCAGACTTCCTACAGCAATTAAGTGCACAATGTGAGTCCATGCAACCTTTTCAGACTGACATTTTGCTCCCCTCATCCCTACAGAGCTACTGGTACTTGTTGATTCAAATTCCAGATTATATTATGCCCAAGCAAGACAGGATTTATAAGTAAACGGCAAAACTCCTTTAAAACCAGCTAATAATCCTGCTTGTCTGGATGCAATAAAACCTCATCCTGGATTCAGATGTCATGCAGTATTGAGCTAGTCTGACTCATTCACCTGCTGGCATGGGTGGAAAAAATAAGAGGATAAAGCAGGAAGAAATAGGCCTGTTAGCCTCGGCTTCTACGCATACGAAAATAAGCTATGTGTAGCTGTGCCTTGCTCCTCTTCTATAATAAGACATATAGAGATTTATTTATATTATTGTAACTGGCTTATATAAAGTATTTTGCTCCATTACTGGGTTTTTTTCTTTCTCTTATTAAGGGAGAAAGAAAGGACTGAAACCAAACCTAATCAGACATCACTGATCAACTAATAGTATTCTGAACTGGTTGTGTGTGTGTGTGTGTGTGTGTGAGAGAGAGAGAGGGGGGGGGAGCTACTAGACTCAGGAATCATAGAGGGAAGGGGAAGACACTCATAGAATCATAAAATCATAGGGCTAGAAGGGACCTTGGAGGTCTTCTAGTCCAAATTCCTGCCCAAGGGAGTTGGACTTGAATATACCTGTTCTACTCTAAACAGCCTACAATTGCAAGCACAGAAAGAAACTGGCCAGCAGGCAACAAAGATGTAAGTCCCTTCTAATACCTTGGGCTATTTATTTTTTAAAAAATACAACATTTTATTTTTGAGAGTTGTCTAGTTGTTTCCGTATCATACTGTAGATCCAAACAAAGAAATTTCACTGCATTATGAATGAAATAATCACCTATTTCTCACCATTTAATTTCTGATACTATTATGTGGACCACAAGGAAGTGGGCCAAGGTGAATGCTGTCAGTTGTCCCAAATACTGATATCTGAGATAGCCTTGTCCAATTGGACACCTTCCAGTTGAATTTTAAATACATCTTCCAAGATTCCTCAGCCATGCTAAGCAGCTGGGCAGTTTTGGAAGAAGCAGATCCAACAGATTAGGGAGGAATAATTAGAGCACAGTTGGTCTGAGATTTATTGTCTCTAAAACTGGAAGGACATGAGTTTCAGAAGTTTCATTCCGATCTGTAAGACCACCACCAGAGAAAGGCAATGGGAAATTTCTCTTTGGCTCCAGGATGCTTAAATGTCATCTACTGAGGGGTTCCAGGCTTTCTCTTATGTTCAATATTTGGACTGCAGTATCCACCGAATAGATTTGTCAATCTTTCTCTCCTTTCTAATTCTCTCCAAAATCTGCAGATATTCCTTAGTAGGTAATGCTGGATTAAGTGGGGTCAATTAACTGGAGTAGGGTCCACTTAAGACAGAGATAATGTGGACAGATGTTTTTCAGGCCAGTAATTCTGAATGTTGCTTGTCATGAATGAGGCAGCATTCCTTCTAGTTCCTCAGTTCCAAATTTTACATTTTGGACACATTCTATAAACATAGTCTGCTCACCATGTCTACTTCTGGAAATATCCATTTCTTTAGGAAAGTATCTTTGAGGAAGATGGGCAGTTTAGAAATATGAAATATAAATAAATAAAATCGTTGATTTTAAATTTGAAATAATTAAAATATGGTCAGATATTATTTACTTCCATAATTTTAGTTGAAAATAGTTATACTTTTCGACAATTTCATCTCGCTCCATTTATCATGTGATTCCTATTGCTATGTGATGGCACAGTGGTTAGAATGCAGTATAGCAAGCTAACTCTGCCCACTGCCAGGAGTTCGATCCTGACCGGCTCACGGTTGACTCAGTCTTCCATCCTTCTGAGACTAGTAAAATGAGGACCCAGATTATTGGGAGCAGTATATAAGCCTAAGTGCTAGTGCTAGTGCTATGAATCTGGGATGGGAATGAGAAGAGCTGCATACCTGTGCCATATATTTAAACAAGGAGACGAACATTTGTCACAAGAACTAGCTAGTCGGAGGAACTGACACACATTACACAATACTGACAATTCTTTTGTGCCTCCAGATAATAAACTCTTTACAATGCACATTAACAGATTGTTGTAATGATTAATACACATGACAATTCCATGCACTACTTCTAAATTTCTACATACCTTGAGGTTGTGGCAAGTAGGCCCCAATTAATTTTGATCTCTTCTTTTCATAGCCCTTCTGTGTGATGTCACCTGCCAAAGAAAGCAAAGAAAATCAAGACCAGCTTTAATGAAGAAAGAACTCATCCACTCAAGTCAAGGTAGTAACTGCTTTCCCACTGCGCCATTGTTTGTTTTGATGATCATAATGAATAAATGGTTGAAAATATATTATTTACATTCTGCCTCGAAAAGATAATTTATGCTAGAACCATTTTTGGCAACTAAACTCACAGTGTAGTTTTCTGCTGATCGAGGAAGTCCAAGATTCAGAGGGCTGTATTGTCATTGCGATATTCTGTCTTATAAAAATACAGCAGCTTTCATTATGATAATCAACAGTGGATTATATAGGATATTTGAGCCGGTAATAGCTGGCAAAGGACATTGCCAATTAGCATTTTCCACCCCTATTAATGGGATTCTTTAATCAAGCATGAAGGATGCACAAAAGATTTGGAACTGTTGGTACACCATTGAAATAATAGTATTGTATAAACATTTGGCTAAGCTTTGAAGAGCTACTTGAAGTAAAAAATGAAAAGCATCAGTTGCATCAAACTTCTCAAGTCCAGGCTATAAAAAGATACTATTTCTATCCCTTCAGCCATACAGTTGGGAAGATTTTTTTTTTGACAGACCAAATACTATGTCCTGAGATGCGCCAAAAGCAAAAATGAAGACAGGGCCATTAATTGACTGGTTTTGCTAGTGAATTGCAAAGCTTGACATGGTTTTCTTCTATTCTCCAAATGCCTATCTTGAGTTGTCTGAAAATTTGGGAAGCTCCAGTGCCAAAGCCTCAAGAGGACAACAAATTTATTCATAAAATGGTGGGGCAATAGGATAGGTCATTCATTCTGAATAAATACAAGTGGCTTTCTTTCCTCAACTGTGTCTTCCTGTAATTTTCATTTAGTGGCAAACTACTTCAAAACTTTAAAACACTATTTTATTACTTTCTTTTCTTGATTATTTGGATTTATCAGTTGCTTCAACTGCTCTAAGCAGAGTATTCAGCATATCCATAACAAGAGTGAATACAGTCCATACAGTTAATCCTTGGTTTATGACTGATCCCTTAGTGACTGTTTGAAGTTATGACAGATTTCCCAAAAGCTATTTATGTGACTATGATTTTCAATGCTAATTTCTGGTGTTTACTTCTGGTTTCCAGCAAAAACAACCAGTGAGTAAAATGCAGCCTCTTAATGACCACTGCATTCACTTAATGGCCAGCACATAAAATGTCATAAAATTGGTTCTGGTCCTATTGCATCTGCTTAACGACTGCAACAACAATTTGGCCCAGAATTACATTTGTAGGCCGAGGACTACCTGTATCTTAATTCAGGAGTTAATAACCATTAATCCAAGTGTATCAAGAAAACTCTAGGCATAAACAATCAGAAAAGACAGGGAGAACATTTACATCAGTCCCTAAAAGCTTCTTAGGAAAAAAAAAACTTGATCTCCCTAAAACCCTTGGAGCTTTTCTAATTCCAAGGGGAAAGAAGAATTTGGGATACTGTTATGTAGACATGGGATGGCACAGAGAAGAACCACCATTATGGCATTTGCAAGTTTTTCAATTTGCAAATGGCTATAGCTATATGGGTATGAACGTGAAAAAATAGGGTTGCAAGTAGCTATAGCCATTTGCAAATTGTTAGTAGTTAGTAAATTTAGATGAAAGTGAACTTCAAAAAGAATGCAAATGACCAGCTGTCTGCAAGGAATATAAATCCTTCCATTCCCTGCCATCCAGTTAAAGCTGAAGAAGCTTCTTGGATAAGAAGTGAAACGTCT
The DNA here is from genome assembly GCF_964194415.1 of Vipera berus. NCBI lineage: Eukaryota > Metazoa > Chordata > Lepidosauria > Squamata > Viperidae > Vipera > Vipera berus. The sequence continues at coordinate 120,260,596 of NC_138205.1, read as the reverse complement.
TTTAAAAAATAACAGGAAAGTCCAGTTGCCTCTTGAAAAAGCACCTTTGGGACAACCATGACCTGGATGACTGAGAATCTCCATTGACCTTCATCTATGACCACCATTTTGATTTTTTTAAATCCATACTCTGTGGATCTTCTTTCTAGACTCAGCAAGTTATACCATCCTTTGCACATCTACTTGAAAAGCCTCAACGCATCTGCATAGAAGACTGAAGAAGTTACTTAGATAAAACAGCGAAACTTTTTGAATCAACAAAAAAAGTTCAGCTGCCATGACTCAACTTCCAATCAATTTATCTGCATAGGTTCCTCTGACATATAAAATAATAATAATTTCTAAATAAGTACTCTGCACTAAAAGTCCTGTGACATTTTGAAGACAAACAAATCTACATAAATTAAGTCATATTTGGAAGTTCAAGCTGTTTAGAAAGAAAATAGTGGGAGAAAATAGCTGATGGACTTTTTAAAAGTTTGTAAGGCAGGCATTTCAGTTCATCTCTAATGGTAGAGATGTGGACTTGTGGAAGAATCTTATCCCAGAGTTGAGAATACAGCAGTCTCAACTTAAAACCACAATTGAGCCCAAAATTTCTATTGCTAAGCAAGACAGTTGTTAAGTGAGTTTTGTCCCATTTTATGATCTTTCTTGTCATAGTTGTTAAATGTTAAAGTTAAAGTTAGTAAAATGGTTGTTAAGTGCATTTGTCTTCCTCATTGACTTTGCTTGTCAGAAGCTCACAAAAGGTCATTATATGACCCTGAATATTGCAATCCTCACACATACATGCCAGTAGTCAAGAATGTGAATTTGGATCATGTGACCACAAGGATCCTGCAACGGTCCTAAATGTGAAAAGCGGTCACAAGTCACTTTTTTCAATGATGTTGTAACTTTGAATATCACTAGACAAATGGTTGTCAGTTGAGGCTATCAGTATTATCAATTTCTTGGCAACCATATTTCAAAGAAAACTTACACGTAAGCAGCATATTGTGTTCTCAAAGATAACTGGGGGCTGCTGGCTTGTTGCCAAATGCTGTCTGCAAAATATGCATAGCAAACCATTTATGGAATTTCATACTAGTAATAACATATTTAACAGGTTGAAATAGGGAAGATGAATAGTAGAGGACCTGCTTTGGTATTTTTGGAACACCACAGATCATATCCACTTTCATATGGAGGTAAACCTCAAGCTCCCATAATTCCTATTAAGTTGGTTGGGTAATTATGAAATTATCTCTGTCTAGAGCAGGGGTTCCCAACCCCTGGTCCGTGGACCGGTACTGGGCTGCAGCAGGCCAGCAACTGGTCCACACAAACAAGCAAAGCCCCATCCATGGGATGCAGGCAGAACACAAAAACACACCCTCTCCGGTATGCTGAAAAACTCTCTCCACATAACTGGTCCCTGGTGCCCAAAACGCTGGGGACCTCTGGTCTGGAGAATGCTGGTTGGGAAGTCTACTGTAAAGTTGCAGCAGATAGTATGAAGGCTCTCTACCAGATTTTTTCTGGGGCTGGCACCATTTGAAGAAAAAAAATCTTTCAGCTAAGTGGACAAAATAATCTGACTTTGTAGAATGTATGGTCTCCCTTTACATCATTCTAACTCGTATTTCCCCAAACACATTTATTTTGGCAGAGTGAAAGCAAAACTCTCCAGTAATAATTCAAAAATAAAAATGTCGTCAACAGTAAGAAATCTGGGAGACACCACCCTGGAACTGCCCTGAAATTGTTGAATAGCTCCACATAAGGATTTAACTAAAGACAAACATCTTCAGATGGAAAACAAAAACTGGTTTTAATCAAGATTCAAGCATATGCAGATCATGAGAGCAAAATACGGATTGGGGGGTGGGAGAAATCCTATATCCCAAAGTCTGAGGATTTCAGACGAAAAGTCAGCTTCCATCCTCCCAATCTATTTTTATCCTCCAAATATTCAAGTTGCTGTGCAGCTTGTTTGCTGCCAATGACTCAAATTTACTGTCAGCGTCTTGACAAGAGAGATTCGAATGAAACAACGTTCCTCATAAATGAGTGCCGTGACTCACTGATTTCTCCCACTGATGATGCAGAGTCTCTCCGTCTGCCCTTCCAAAAATACACAAGGAGACAAGGAATTACAGCTTGAAGGAAGCAATCCGCGAAAATGCATGGGGAGGGAAAAAAACACACCCAAACCAAGAGAGATGCATTTTGCAGCCTTGCCAATATTCAGGTCAACAACTAGACTGATTGTATGGATTTAAGAGGCTTTTGGACTACTAAAACCACCATCTGAAAGCTATTCAGTAAGCAACTCTTGGCATCAGGAGGGTTTCAAGAGCAATGGTTAGATGGTTATTATTGTGGAATCCAACTAGGGTAATGTAATGTCTGCAAGAAAACAATCAAGCTCAGAGAGCACCAAGGACTCCAGCATAGTTCAACCCTGAGCTACAAATATTCACTTCTAATAGTTACTATTGTTACACCAATATTCAAAACATATATAAAACTAGCAGTATGGATGAACTGGTTATTTGGATTCCATCTTTCAGCCTGGGAAATAATTCAGGATCAGTTGAATGAATGAACCTTTACTGTCAAAGTACAACCATGTATACATTGAGATGGGCTGAGCCTCCCTTTGTGCCCCCAACTTACAATGACACAAAACCTCCATCTTATTACACCATGTGAACTAATTGCACAACACACCAGCCTTGCAAGTCAATTATGCATAAAATTTATAAAAATTATTTCCCGTTCAAAAGCCTAACAGCCCATGGATAAAAGCTGTTTTTCAGCCTGTTGGTGTAGCTGGCTATGCTCCTATATCTCCTACCCGATGGTAGGAGAGTAAAGAAATACCGTCCAGGGTGTGAGTTGTCCCTGAGAATTTTCCTCACTCTTCCAAGGGAGCGAGCCCTGGCAATGTCATCCAGTGGTGTCAGGGGACAGCCCACAATGTCTTGTGCTGTGCTCAACACCCTCTGTAATACTTTCCTATCTGCGGCTGTCAGACCAGCATACCAAACCACAATACCATACGAGAGGACGCTCTCTATAGTAGACCAGTAAAAGAGGGTCATAAGCCAATGTTCTACCCTGTTCTTCCGCAAGACCCTGAGAAAGTGAAGTCTCTGTTGGGCCTTTCTGGCCACCTGGGTTGTATTAACTTTCCAGGTCAGATCTTCGCAGAGGCAGACTCCCAGAAATTTAAAGGAGGAAACTCTCTCCACACAGTCCTCCCTGATGTAAAGTGGGGCAGGTTCCTCCTTTTTCCTCTGGAAGTCTAGCACCATCTCTTTCGTCTTGCCGATGTTCAGGTGCAAGTTGTTATTACAACACCATATGGATAGTTTTTGTACCTCCGCCCTGTATGCTATCTCATCCCCACCAGTGTAATCTGAATATCACCCAATTTGGGCAAATAAATGAAAAAAATCAGAATAATAGAATAATATCACTTTGGATAGTAAAAGATATAACTGAGATCACATTTTATATTTATTCATTTATACCCCAGCTTTATTATTTTTATAAATAACTCAGGACATGCCAATGGCGGGACTAGAATTTGCAATCTCCAGGTGATTGGCCCAAAATCCACCAGCCAATTAAGGCAGGAATAGAACTCACAGTCTCTTGGCTTCTAGCATGGTGCCTTCAGCACTAGACCAAACTGGCTGTCACCTTTGCAAAAGAATTTGTTGTTCTTAGCTGCGAAGTCGTGTCCGACCCATCGCGACCCCATGGACAATGTTCCTCCAGGCCTTCCTGTCCTCTACCATCTTCTGGAGTCCATTTAAGCTCATGCCTACTGCTTCAGTGACACCTCATTCTCTGTTGTCCCCTTCTTCTATTGCCCTCAATCTTTCCCAGCATTAGGCTCTTCTCCAGTGAGTCCATCCTTCTCATTAGGTGGCCAAAGTATTTGAGTTTCAACTTCAGGATCTGGCCTTGTAAAGAGCAGGCAAAAGAATTTACCATAGTTCAAAACTCCTTACATTTTTCTACTATTTACCTAGAGGCTGTTTCTTTTCTTTTTTTTTAATGTTCTTTTTTTAAAAAAATCCCATTTATATCCCGCCCTTCTCCGAAGACTCAGAGCGGCTTACAATCTAAAGCACAAATCAATGTGCTTAGCAATAGCCTTTTTCTCTCCCTTTCCCCCTTTCTAATAGATGAATGAAAGATTCTGAAATTTAGAATATACAATTCATTTCAAAATTCTCAAAAAGGCCAGCAGTTTTAATCAGCACTATTCACTGATCCTATTTAAAACTATTCCAAACTATGCACACATACGCGTGCACGCGTACACACACACACACACACACACACACACATACACGATTCTTGTATCTTTAGCAATAAATATCTAATAATGAACATCTAATTTTCGGCCAACTGGTTTTATTATTTATATTAAAAGACAACACTAAACAGAATTTTACTGCAGTATTTCTTACATCGGCAACTTTATGATGTGTGGACTTCAACTCCCACATAGGGAATTCACCATTCTGGGAATTGTAGTTCACACATCGTATAGTTAGTTATACCATCGTATAGTTAGTTATACCAGGGTTGGAAAACACTGTTTTAGTCATATATTTGCTTGGTTAGGAATTTAGAATGTTATATATCTAACTGAAAGATAAGAGAAGGGCTTCTTATATCTCAGCCTCAGCTTCGCCAGTTTTCTAGTTTTTCTCCTTGTCTTAAATCCTCTATTAGTTCAGGACATCTAACTGATGAATCCTACTGCCACCAGTCCAGTTCAGCTTCACTGAGGATTATCCATCCATTCATTTTATCTAGGCCATCTGATGAAAGATTCTAATATTTGGACAACCAGATGACAGACTAAACTGCCATGATCTTGGCTAAAAGCCACAATGGCAAATGTATTTCATCAAATGTAAATATTCTCTGCCATGACCACTGTGTGGTCCAATTTCCTTAATAAAGAAGCATTTGTACCACATGGCTTTTGTGGCTCTCATTACTGTGATATATAAACACAACTTAGCTTAACAGGGAAGCTTTCCATTCTCAATGTTTATTTCATTTATTTGAAGCTTAAACAGACACTTTATGTAATGAAAGCAAATCACTTCCATTTTTGGAATTTTACACCCATTAGGATCACTCCTATTGTCATCCTCTTTCATTTATTTATACGGCTGATGGGTTATTTTTGAAATGTAGGGATTTTTTGATTTTTTTAAAGTATTTTTTCCCAGCTGCAGGAAAAAATTTCTTTCATCTCTTCACTGTATATTTACTCAGTTCAAATCAGATCTGCCCAGCTATATCAGTAACAAAAACTGGAAATAATTGTGATGATGTTGATGATAGTAATAATAATAGTAATAATAATAATAATAATAATAATAATAATAATAATAATAATAATAATAATAATGAAGAAGATGAAGGAAGAAGGAGGAAGAAGGAAAAAAGGAGGAGAAAGAATATTCAAAACATAACATGCATATATTGTAGGTTCAGAGGTGTTCAGATGGGATTATAAGCAATTTGAATAGTAATCAATATGTATTGATATCCTTGAGATGTTTTTGACAATTCTGGATAGAACTGAGAATTAAGGAGGTACTGTAAAGTCACAGATAGATAGTTGGAAGGGGGTGTGTGTTTAGGTACTAATTCAATTCCCTACTTGGTACATATAAAGATGAAAGTGCTGGCTTCCCAGCCTCAGTTTAAACACAGACATCAAATGAGAGCCTCTTTCTTACATGACACGCTACACTGTCAACATTCACCTACCATTAGGAAGTTTTTCTAATATTCGAACCAGAAACTACTTTTCTGCAACTTAAACCCATTATTTATTATTCTTCTCTCTGAAGTAACAGAAAACAGAATTCTGGCCTTCTTCTGTCTGACATTCTTTCCAGTATTAGAGCCAGGTTATTTGAAGGACTGTCTTTCACAGTTACCTGATCCCACCAGAGCAGGGCATGTTACAGGTCTGGACCTCTCCTAAGGAAGTCCATCTAGTAGGACCAAGAAGCAGGATTTTCTCCGTGGTGGCTCCCTCCCTGTGGAACTAAGATTAATCCACATCTTGACACTCTTTCAAACGTACCCTTTTCAAAAAGGTTTGTCAGTGGGCCTGGGGATCCCAGATTGGTATTGGTTGTTGTCATCAGAGAGTAGGGGTTTATTGGGTTTTGTATTAGGGCTTTATTTTTGTAGCTGCTTGGAATCACCATGAGTGAGTTCGGTGGCCATAGAAATGTTATAATTATGTTATAATCTTAATAAATAAATAACAGTTTTTGAAAAGTGCTAATCAATTTCTTCCATTTTTTTCTTTTTCTTTCTTTCTTTCTTTCTCTTTCTTTCTTTCTTTCTTTCTTTTTCCTTCCTTCCTCTTCTCTCTCTCTCTCCTTCTTGCTTGCTTGTTTATTTTCTTTCTTTCTTTCGATTAAACATACCAAACTCCTACAAGCTCTCTTCTGAGACTTTCTTCAGGACTCCAGTCCATGCTCTTCCTCTTTCTCACAGTTTGTCTAATCCTCCTTAAAGCATGGTGCTTTTTGTCCACGGAACTGGACAAAATGAATAAGATGGATCTAAATGAGGCATAACCCAGTGGGATTTTTATTTTTCTTGATATGGAAATGTGATGCAGTCTAAACCTCCATGTGTAACTCTTACTCAGTTTGGAATCAACTAAGCTATTTTTTTCCACAAGTACTATTAGATGTATTTCTTTATTCACAATTACTGTATTTGTGTGCCACTTTACCTCGGGTATCTTTCAAGAGTATATCAAAATTATCAACAAAATTCAAATATCTAGCATCTTAAATCTGTCTTCCAATCTCATTTGCCAAAAGCTCTGAAGAAGGGGAAGACTTTCGAATGCTTCCTAGGGACCATGGGATCAGCAGTTCCACTGATGCCACTGAAAAAGCTGGTTTCTGGATTCCCACCTTTCATATTCCGTATGGGTTGGTGACCCATTGCATCTTTTCCTGGATAGATTGTGCTAAGAGAGCAAATTCTACCAATAGAAGTTGGCCCCAGATATAACAGGCACTGTAAGTGGGAATGACTCATAAATAAAACCACATTTTCAGCTGGACCCCAAAAGCTTATTACCAGGATAGATTCTTCCCTATATAGTTCCTTTTCTAAATAAAGAAGTTTGCATTTGTCCCTATTTTGCTCTCTTATTTTCAATCTAGTTTCCTAACTTAGTTATGATTGGTTTAAATTTGGTATCTTTTTTTCCAGGGTATTAGCTATCCCTCTCTGTTTTGTGCAGATGGCAAAGTTTCCCTCTACTTCTAAATTCTAATTCAGGTGATTAATAAAAATAAGGACAGGACAGGACTCAGGACTGAACCTTATGGCATTCCATTTGATAATTGGAGTTATTAAGAATCTACTAAGATAACCATTACCAGAACTCTTTGAAAATATATACATCTATTCAGCCACATAATTGTCATGTTATCCATCTCCCATTTCTCTATTCTGATAATCAAAATGTCAAATAATACCCTGTCAAGCACTTTACTTAAATCAAAGTATATTATGTCTATGTAATAATATCCCACATATACAGAGAAAGTTACCTCAAAAGAATGGAAATAAAAATTAAACTTTATAATTATTTGCTGGCTCAACCATGCTCTAAAAACTAGCTTTCCCCTTAAGCTTTCCCAGGTCTGTGTTTCCATACATAGGCATGTTTCCATATATGCATGCAGATATATCCATGTCTGCACATATTTTCATATCATTGAGTTGTTGTTGACTCCTGGCAATGTCTGGACAAGTCCCTCCCTCTCCCCCCCTCTCTCTTCTCAATATGCAGTCAGAGACATGCTACATTACTACAAAATTGTGCTTTCTGGTATAACTATTTAATTTTATTTTGTTCCTTAACTTCAATTATGTTACTGTTCTTATTGTGAAGGCAATTTTTTCAAAATGCTATTCAGACAATAACAGGAAGAGTTACAAGATTTACTATTAATTTACTAGCCCTCCGGAAAAATGGCATCAAGACTGCTTATGTAGACTATTTTAATGTATGAAATTAGAATAACTGAAGTGTTATGCTGTAAAATGGCATTTCAACACTTTATTCCCTGGTAACTAATTAAAGAACCCAAATACAGGCTGCCAATTTGATCAGCATTGTGCTGAAAGCTATTCTCCCTCTATCACCTTTACTTAAGCATCACATCACAATAGCTAAGTATTTTTTTTTCTCAACCTCTCAAGCCCTCCCTACTCTCTTGGAGCAGTGATTAATATGATTGCTCAACTATAGTGCTACTGTTGTTCTTCCATGGGAAAGTTAACACAATTTTAACCAACGCCAAACTGATCTTGTCTGGCTCAGACACTAAGCAAAATAAGGAAGGAAGACTACCTAAGTAAGACTACCAGAGTCAACAAACAATTTATGAGGTGACAATGGCGAGCTAATCCGTCTACAGATAGTCCTTGACTTACGACCACGATTGAGTCCAAAATTTCTGTGCTAAGCAAGGCAGCTATTAAGTGAGTCTTGGTCCATTTCATGACCTTTCTTGCCACAGCTGTTAAGTGAATCACTGCAGCTGTCAAATTAGTAAGTGAATCAGGCTTCCCCATTGACTCTACTTGTCAAAAGGTTGCAAAAGGTGATCACACGACCCCGGGATACTGCAACCGTCATAAATATGAGCCAGTTGCCAAGTGTCCAAATTCTAATCATGTGACCATGGGGATGCTGCAACGGTTTTTAACTGTGAAAAACAGGCATAAGTCACTTTTTTCAGTGCTGTTGTAACTTCAAATGGTCAGTAAACAAATGTTTGTAAGTTGAGGACTATCCGTAGTTAAGAAGAAAATTTTGGAAGAATCTATGAGGTCCAGATGTTGAGGTCAGTTTGAAGTAGAGTTTACTACTAGTGATCAACACTAAAGGAAGAAGCAGTCAAGAAATATACCACAATCTATTCTCGGACTTTGTAAAGTAGACCTGAAGGCCTTGGAAAAGATATTCAGATACCAAGATGTGTTTACAAATATCAGAATAGTGCAGGCAATTGTTTACCTGCGACACTTTATAATACCAAAAGTTGGATTTCAAAAAAAGCAAGATAGGAAGAATATTGACTCTTTTTAACTTTGCTATTGGAAAGGCCCCTGAGAATACCATGGGCAACCAGGAAAATGAACAAATAAATCACTAACAAATCAACCCGAGATCTCACTTGAGGCACAAATGGCCAGCTTCAAATTATTCTACTTTGTCATGAAAAAAGAAATCTATCCAGGTGGTTGCTAAGAGTCAGCACTGACTTGATGACATAAAATCAATCAATCTTAAGATATGTTGAGACATATGTTGAGATGCCTCTTCATAAAAAAACTGAAACCTAGAGATGTGAAGTTTGTTAAAGCTGGAGAAACACTAGGTTAGAGAAAATGGGATTTCAACTTTTTTTTCTTCCCCTCCAATAAAAAATGGATAATAAAATATTTCCTAACATATTTTTAAGTCATATATAACTTGGATTTAAAAAATGCTGGTAGGTTGCAACCTACTGCTTAATTAGCAACTATTTTGAAGGCTGCTGTTCCATTATTTTTTAACCTTTCTAAAAGAAATGCTTCTGCAATGCTTCAGCAAATCTGCTACCCAAACCACATAGGTCTGTATTCAGAGTAGATATTCATGGCTCACTACAAGGCTGAAAGTTCACATCACCAACATTTCTCACCCATGAAGCAATCCAACAGAAAGGAAAACAAATTATCTTGCAATAAAATTACATAAAGAGAACATGTGTAAGGCAATTTGTCAGTGTCGTGTATTTTAATTCCAATGCTCTCATTTTTATTACGGATCCTCATACTGGAATAGGGACCTTGGCACCTATTTATGCGCTCACATCTGTGGTTTAGCATGCTTGACTGCCACTTAGGTCAAATATCCATCAGACTCCAAGATACCTGCTCAAGTATAGCTCTTCTCCATGATACCAATGCATAAACCCGACTTGATGCTTTCAAGTCAAACTGGTAGTAGAACTTCCCTGCATATTCACAACATAAACAATACATTTATATTCATTAAAACCGTAATATAAAATAGATAGGGAAATGGGAAAGGGAAAGGGGAAGAAAGAATGCAGGATAAAGGGGAAAGGGGGGAAAACATTGACTTCTAACCTTTTTCAGCACAGTAAAATACATACTAAAATTACAACCTCAACTTTTTACTTTTCCATACATACCTAGTAAATCCCAGACATTTCTATAATAACCAATCTGATCAGCAAATCTCAAACTCAGGATTTCATTTTCCCCCCCTGTTTTGAGCGCAAAGTCTAGAGGTGGTTTCCAGATAGAAACCAAGTAGACATATGGTACGGTGATTAGAATGCAGCATTGCTAACTCTGCTGACTGCCAACTGTCAGCAGTTTGGCAGTTCAACTCTCACCGGCTCGAGGTTGTCTCAGCCTTCAATCTTTCTGAAGTCGGTAAAATGAGGGGCAATTTGGGGCAATATGCTGACTCTGTAAATTGCTTAGAGCTGTAAAGGACTGTGAAGCGGTATATAAGTATAAGTGCTACTGCTATGAGAAATTTTTTTTCTTTTTTTTTTCTTTTTTTGTCCCCAAACCCCAAGAAAGAAGCTTAGTATATTTCACTAGGAAGCTAGAGCATAAGTCACTTTGCTTGTAATAATAGGCAATTACATGGTACAAGACATTGTCAGCTTTTGTCAAGAGATACAGCAAGATCCTACATATTAAATGGTGCTAACTGTAGCAAACACAGTCATCTAAGAGGATATTTACAAGATGTGAGTCCAGAGAACTGAAATAATCTGAACTGCACTGCAGCTCGTAATACCTCCATTTGAAAAAAAGGAAGACTTGATAATAGGTTTTCATTTAGGCTACTGATTTGTACGTAAATATTTTAAGCTTCTGGAGAACAACGCAAAGGCCCAAACACATAGTCAGTGATATGGCAGATATGGAATACTGTTTTCTGCCAAACCAAAAATCATTTGCTCTAGAGCAGCCATGTCAAACTTGTGACGTCACGTGATGTCGCGTGACGTATCGGAGCTTTTTCTCCATTGCTGGCAATGAGGTGGGCGCGGCTTTCACGTGACGCATCTGGCCCGCGGGGCTGGCAGTTTGACACCCCTGCTCTAGAGTTATAAAACATAATGTCTCTCTTTGAGAGTTTTTCTCTGAAAACTAGCTTTTCTGTCTTAGCTCCCTATTCTCTCATTGATTTTCCATTGATTTTTTTTTTAATTTGCTCCTCCAGCCATGAAAAGTTTTTAATCATGAATGTTCATGGACCAACAAAGGTGACATGAAATTGACATTTTTAGAAGACAAAAGCAGTCACAACAAGGACCAAAGCAACCTAACACCTGCTCGGCATTTTCCAATTTTCTGTGTCTCTGTTTCCACCTCCCTGTTTCCACCAATTCACAGTTTTGGAAAAGGGTGAAGAATTAGACATCCCACTTTCCTAAAACACATTTTCACGCAGTACAGTCAGTCTTGCCAGCTTGTGCTGCTCAATGCACAAGGCAGACGACCTTCTCCATTTCCTTTCCTGTTCCTTCTGAAGATCAAATTCTTCCTTCTTCCCATGGCTCTGCATCAAAGGTTCATAACCTAAGCATTCTCCCTCCTCTCTGGGGTGGGGTGTGTGTCTAGAACAGGGTTCCTCAATCTTTTGGGCACCAGGGACCGGTTCCGTGGAGAGAGGTTTTCCCACTTATCGGAGGGGACGTGGTTTCGTGTGCTGCCTGCATCCCACAGATGGGGCTTCACTTGTTTGCGCAGACTGGTTGGGACCCCTAGTCTAGAATGTAACTACAGAGACTCCTTGACTTATGACCACAATTGGAACCACAATTTCCATTGCTGAGTAAGGTGGCTGTCAAGTGAGTTGTGTCTGATTTTAGTACTTTTTTGCCATAGTGGTTAAGCAAATCACATGGTCATTAAGCAAATCTGGCTTCTCCCCCATTGACTTTGCTTGTTGGAAACTGGCTGGGAAGGTTGCAAATGGCGAATACATAATCAGGAATTGGGTGGAAAGCAACCACTGTAAATAAATGCTGGTTGCCAAGCGCTTGAATTTTTAAACATGTGAGTGTGACGATGCTTTGATGATTGTTAAGTGTGAGGACCTGTCATAAGAAACTTTTTTCAATGCTGTTCATTCTAAGTCAAGGACTACCTGTATGTCGATTTGTTAGCCATAAAGCAGGGGGAGCAAACCTTTGAGAGCTGTCTCTGAATGATTTCATGTCACTGTGGGGGTACTATGACGGTCATAAGGAAGAAGACCACTCTAAGTCACTTATTTCAGTACCATTATGAATAGTTGCTTAGATGAATGCTTGTAAATTGAGGATTACCTGTAATCATTTGCTTTCTGCTTCCAGCAGAATTTCTTAGCTTCTATTGTGGCAGCTGAGGAAATGTTAACATGGATTTTAATCTTTTAATCAGATCTACCCTTCGCCATTGGCGTTCTAGCCATCTTTTAAAGAATATCATCAGCAAGGAATTGTAGAAGTCTAATCTGGGATTACAGTCTAGAATTTAAAGACAAAGGAGCTTAAACCAAAATTATCAGAAACTCATGGTGTAGGTCGGCTTTCTCCAATCTAGGTGCCTTTAGATCTGAAGATCTGTTCAACTAGCATTCTTCCTCAAGTGCATTATTAGTGAAACCACAGCATTATTACATTCCCTCCCATTCTAAGGTATCCTGGCCCACACAGAGTGTTTCTCATTGTTCTGAAGAACAATGTATCTCCCAATCCCTCCCACAGGAAGTGGGAAACAATCAAAGCAATGAATGACAATTCAGTATTGTTTTGCTCATTCTAGTTATTTGTATCCCATATAGCTCTATCTGAGACCCTTGAAATGCCTGCAAGCTTTGTTTTCAATCGCTCAGATTTCCAAATGAAGACCAACTTCGGCTCCCACTAAAGCAGTTAAAGTATCATAATTTCTGGTCATATGCCGCTACACAATAGAGTCTGGAAAGACTGTCCTTGCCTGAATCTGGAGAGACATCAGTATGGAATAAAACTGTCAACGTTGTGACAAACCGAATTGAAGCCATTTTCATTTTCTCTCCGTTGCCACATTTTTAGTTAGGAGGAGGGGGGGAGAATTTCTCAGCTAGCCAAAACAATTCACATGTATGGGAACCAAGGTCATAGCTGATAACATTTTGGCGGGCTGAAGCAGCTGGGAGGAGTGACTGTGTTTTCTAACAATTGGTGAATGTGATTTATGACAGCAATTTTGGGGGTGGGAAATGTAACTTGCAATTTTGTAACCTAGGAAAGAGGAATTTAATCTTGGGTTCACCTTTGTATGTGCCGATATCTTGTTTCCAAAATAAAGTGTTCTTTAAGGAAGAAATCCTTGCCTTGAAGTTCTTTTAGTTGGTTTTATCTATCGGAACCATGACAAAAACTTCATGTGAAGTGGTTATAATGCAATATTGCTGCTAATTCTCCCACCTGCCAACTGCCAGAATTTTTATCACTATTTACCTGCTGTGCACAATTTCATATTAGCCAATAATGAGTTTTGCCCCATATAATAATAATAATAATAATAATAATAATAATAATAATAATAATAATAATAATAATAATAATAATTAATAATAATAATAATTAATAATATAATGATAAATAATAATAATAATAATAATAATAATAATAATAATAATAATAATAATAATAATAATAATAATAATGGAAGGGACTTTGGAGGTCATCTAGTCCAACCCCCTGCTCAGGCAGGAAACCCTATACCATTTCAGGCAAATGGCTGTCCAGTCTCTTCTTGAAAACTTCCAGTGTTGGAGCATTCAACACTTCTGGAGGCAGGTTGTTCCACTGGTTAATTGTTCTAACTATCAGGAAGTTTCTCCTTAGTTCTAGGTTGCTTCTCTCCTTGATTAGTTTCCATCTGTTGCTTCTTGTCCTGCTTTCAGGTGCTTTGGAGACCAGCTTGACTCCCTCTTCTTTGTGGCAGCCCCTGAGATATTGAAACACTGCTATCATGTCACCCCTCACCCTTCTCTTCGATAAACTAGACATACCCAATTCCAGCAACCGTTCCTTGTATGTTTTAGCCTCCAGTCCCCCAATCATCTTTGTTGCTCTTCTCTGTACCTTCTAGAGTCTCAACATCTTTTTTACATCGTGGTGACCAAAACTGGATGCAGTATTCCAGGTGTGGCCTTACCAAACCATTGTAAAGTGGTATTAGTACTTCACTTGATCTTGATTCTATCCCTCTGTTAATGCAGCCTAACACTGTGTTGGCTTTTTTTGCATTCTTATTAAAAAGCATGTCACATAATAAATTAATAAATGAAAGTTGTCAATTCATGCAATGTGATTATAAGAAAGTTAAATAACATAAAATCAGGAATGACACTAGTATTGATAAATTATCGAGTTTTTGTTGGAAAGTTTTCAAAACAGGTCCATTTAAAAATTTATAGTGCATAGATATTGTTTGCATGCTTAACTGACCTTTTTCTTACTGTTAATTGTCACTAGGTCAATACGTTTATATGTAAAATGTTTTATTTCCCCCCTTTTTAGCATATTTTTAAAAGCTCCTTTTGTAAATACTGTATAACATATATATAATATTTTAAAATAATCGGGAAACCCCTGACACTACTGTGCAACCCTGATTGAAGTAAGAAATAAAAGTATTGTTTTTAATTCCATTTTACTGAAAATCCCATATTCCAATTGCAACATTGTGACTTGCTCTATTCTGGAATACACTACTATTTTTGTCAAAGTAAAAAATAATCCACTGTGCCTTCCCTTTCACAAATTGCAAGCATTGTGTGGAAATATCTACAACAGACCAGTAAACATTTGCTGCAATTTCAGTTCTCCACACATTTTGATTTCCCAGTTCTCCAATCTTTAATTATTCACATCTTTCTTTCCAGTTTTTGCAGTTAACACATGGTGCATTGTCTTCAATCTATGGTATGGCTTTAATATGAAACAAACAATTTTCCCTTGTCTTACAGAAGCTGCCAACAAATCATTTTGTTCTCTATTCAACTGAATGTTCTCAGCAATCACACAAATTCAAACTATTACAATAAAAGGTTTGATATACTATCAATGATAAAACCTTAAGAGCCTTGGTGGAGCAGTGGGCTAATGCCTCCTTAAGTAACACCAGCTGCCTGCAATTAGTGCAGGTTCGCATCCCACCAGGCTCAAGGTTGACTCAGCCTTCCATCCTTCCGAGGTAGGTAAAATGAGGACCCAGATTGTTGGGGGCAATAAGCTGACTTTGTAATAATGCCGCTTGGGGTGTGTGTGAAAGCCCTAACTAGCAGGCATATACATAGAATGAAGGCTACTGCTAAGCTTGTAAGCCACCCTGAGTCTTCGGAGAAGGGCGGGATATAAATGTAATAAAAAAAATCCATTTTGTTTTAATGTTTGCCACAGACTCGTATATAACTGGTCATCTCTGCAACTAAACTTCCTGTTTGAAATCACGTGTCTGTATCACTTCATTAACTAAATTTAATCCACATGATTATTAGTTATGTTTAAAAAAAGCCTTAGGAAACACAGTTGAGAACAGAAGTATCCATCTAACTAGTAGTTATAAAAATCTTTTAGAATTAATGTGGCATCTCTTTAAAGCATATTCATTCTGGGGAAATCAGAATGATAAACAAGCTCTACATAAATCAGGTAATTAGTTAAAACTAAAAAATGATGAGAACTTTTCTTGTAGTACTAAATTTTATATATATTATATTATATTATATAAAAATATTATATATATATAAAATTTAGTACTACAAGAAAAGTTCTCATCATTTTTTAGTTTTAACTAATTACCTGATTTATGTAGAGCTTGTTTATCATTCTGATTTCCCCAGAATGAATATGTTTTAAATACTGCCAAGAGGTAAATATACTGCCTAATATGCAATCAGCCCAGGTTCGAATCTCAGAAGGGTATGGCTGACTGATGAAAAGAGTCAGAAATGCATCTCAGTCTCCCTTAATTCTTTGTTAGTAATTTACACAAATATATGAACTGTCCGGTGTGACTACAGCCTGTTCGATGGCCTTCAAGATAGGCTGAAAACAGGAAATAAAGATTTGCCCCATGTTTGGGGCCTAGCAAGGTAATCTAAATAGTTAACATTTGACACACACACACACACACACACACACACACACACACACACACACACATATATATATATATATATATATATATATATATATATATATATATATATATATATATAATGTGTGTGTGTATATATATATATGTGTGTGTGTGTGTGTGTATATATATGTGTATATATATATATATATATATATATATATATATATATATATATATGTGTGTGTGTGTGTGTGTGTGTGTGTGTGTGTGTGTGTGTATGTGTGTATATAATTTGTTTTTGTAGATTTTCACGGGTATAGGTATGTAGTAGGTCTTGGCATATTCGGGTCTTTTCCCGTGTAGGATTGAGGGTGTCTTGGCAACGTTTTGACAAGGTCCCACTCGTCATCTTCAGTCTGGTGATTCATATTTATGATGGTTGCAGTGATCTGGAGCCATGTGGTAGTTTTTGCAACCTTCTGACAAGCAGTCAATGGGGATTCACTTAACAACCATGTTACTAACTTAACTGTAGTGGTTCACTTTACAACTGTGGCAAGAAAGGTGGTGAAATGGGGCAAAACTGTCCTGCTTAGCAACTGAAATTTTGGGCTCAGTAAAGGAAAATTAGTGGGAGTTAAGAATAGAAAGGCATTCAAGATGGGCTGGACTTAGATCTCCTATGGGTGCAAAGGGATTCATGACTTATGACACATTTGACCCCTCCCTCAAGCTCAGCCTGGTTATCTGCTATAGCATCTCTATGAAATAAATTTAATACATCAGCACTGGATTTGTTTGTTTTCTTCATTTTAGCACTTCTCATAATTGTTATAAATCAAGAGTGGGTCATTATTTTTCACCATAAATATTTTACGTGCAAATAGTTGTATAAGAAGGTCTTCTATGAACTAAACAAGCTAAAAGCTGAAGTTATAAATAACATTGCAAGTTCTTTTAAAAGGAATGTGTATCCTATTGGAAATCATCCACCAAGAATACAATGAAGTAAAGTAATATTTCATGCTATGCAAAGAACAGAAAAATGATGAGCATCAATATATTATACTCCTGGGATCTTACTACCCTCCACTGATAGGAAGCTAATGGGCTGAGTATAGGCCTTTTAGCTGAAAAGCTCAAGACAATGATCTGATCAATCTAAGATGAAAGAATATGTGACAAGAATTTTGGTGTAAGGCCAGCTGGAAGGTTTACCGCCTACTTGTATGGCTTGATTCAAAATAAGAGGTCAATAAAAACAATCTCAAGGTTGCTTAAGAAATTATAGAATAAATTAAATCTGAAAAAAAGAAAGCAATTTTGAGACCTCACTGAAACTAAGGATAGTTTCGGTATTAGCACACCTTCATAAATCCAGAATCTAGAATAGCAAATATCATATAGCAAAAATTAATGTGTCACCTTTTGGATTTATAGCCAACTACAGAATTTACAACCAAATTTTAAATATATCTTTGGAAACTGCAACATGTATGGATCTCCAATCAGAAGTTATATTTTTTTTAAGTTGTACATTTACTTCATACATTGATTTACTGTTAAAGACTGATTACACTTAACTTGGCATTGTTGAAATCTCTTCTCATGGGTAAAGCAACATATAAATTCATTCAAATGATCTGAGAAACATAAGATAGGTTAAAAAGAATGTGTAGACAGCTAGTTTTAGCCCAACGTTTAGATGCATGAGCAAAATTTCAAGGATTTACAGAAGATTTGGACAAATAGTTTATTTTCCTCTTTCCCCTTGGGAAAGGTAAAAGTTAATTTTGATTGGCAAACTTTATCAGAATTAGCAACAGAAGCCATAAATTATTACTGGCTATTTTGAAAAGACACAAATAAAATGTCTAGCACTGGGGAGCATTTGACATAAACCAACAGGTTGTTTTAAAATACTTTTATACAATGAAACTGTAAAAATGGAGAAAGGGGAAGCCAATGTCTTTACTTAATATAGATGCTCAGTAGTAAAATCTTACTAATTTGATGTGGAAGACAGAAAATTATGGATATTTGCAAAGAGAGTAGGAAGAATAATACACTAAAATAACAACTAAAGGTTATCGTTTTTTATCTGGTCATGACTGTGGTGTCAACCATGAAAGGACTTGTTGACACTTCCTTCACTATTTTCAGATTATTTGCTGGACTTGACATTATCCCTTCCTTCTTTAGCTTAGAATTAAAAGTATTCAGAGAAAACATTACTTGCTCATATTTTCCCACAGCCACCCACAGAAAATAACAGCAATATAGCCCAATGTTTGCTTTGGAAATGTGTCTATCTTCAAAGATAAATACCATACTTTTCATATTTGTACAAATTCTGACACCTCTCAAGTGAAGCTATGCTGCCTCACTGTGGTTGTGAGCGTGTTCCTTGGAGGAATAGGCAAAGCTCATGGAGGGAGTGTACACCAAGAATATATATGCCCTGTAGAGTCATCCAAATCATGACATTTACCACACTGTCCAGCTAAATTAAATATAATTTACTTTAGGTTAAGTATACAGGTGTCCTCAACTTACAACCACAATTGAGCCCAAAGCTTCTGTTACTAAACAAGGCAGTTGTTAAGGCATGTCATGCCCCATTTTACAATCTTTTTTGACATAATTGTTAAGCGAATCACAGCTGTAAAGTGAATCATATAGTTGTTAAGCAAATCTGGCTTCCCCCATTGACTTTGAGTTCAGAAGCTCCCTAGGATAGTTGCAAATGACAATCCCAGGACCCTGGGGTGCTGCAACCATAGTAAACACATGCTAGTTGCCAAGCACCCAAAATTTGATCACATGACTGTGGGGATGCTGCAATGGTTATAAGAATGAGAACAAGTCAAAAGTCACTTTTTTCAATGCCATTCAACAGTAATTTAATGAACATTTGCAAATTGTGGACTACCTATATATAATTTTAATTTAATTTTAATTTTATTAATATTTCTATACCGCCCTTCTCCCGAAGGACTCAGGGCGGTGTACAGGGCAAGAATAAAACACAGAAATTTACAAAAGATAAAAGGTAATTAAATACATGCCCAATTAAAAAATACAGTTAATACATACTAAAAACCCCAATAAAAATAGTAAAAACCCCACCAATCCCCCCTCAGGCCAAGCCAGCTTGCTCGAACAAGTATGTTTTCAGATCGCAGCGAAAGGAGCGAAGATCGGGCGCCGTCCGGAGCTCAACCGGTAACTGGTTCCATAGCTCCGGGGCGCCCACAGAGAAGGATCTCCCCCTGGGGGCCACCAGTCGACATTCTCTGACCGGTGGCACCCTGAGGAGGCCCTCTCTGTGGGAACGCACAGGGCGGAGGGAAGTAGACGCCGGCAGCAGGTGTTCCCTAAGGTACTCCGGACCCCTGCCATGTAGGGCTTTAAACACCATTACTAGCACCTTGAATCTCACCCGGAAGACAACTGGTAACCAATGCAGCTCACGGAGCAGAGGTGTGACATGGGAGTATCGGGAGACTCCCAACACAACTCTTGCGGCTGCATTCTGTACCAGTTGGAGCCTCCGGGTAGTCCTCAAGGGAAGCCCCATGTAGAGAGCGTTGCAGTAGTCTAGACGAGAGGTCACGAGCGCGTGAGTGACCGTGCATAAATCATCCCGGCTTAGATAGGGCCGCAACTGACGCACCAGGCGAACCTGGGCGAAAGCCCCCCTAGTCACAGCCACCATGTGATCTTCCAAGGTGAGCCGTGAATCTAGGAGGACTCCCAAGTTGCGAGCCCTATCTACGGGGGGTAATAATTCACCCCCCATAGAGAGAGATGGAATATCCAAATAGACCCGGGATGAAGGTATGCAAAGCCACTCGGTCTTGTCGGGGTTGAGTTGAAGTCTGTTCCTCCCCATCCAGACCCGAACCGCCTCCAGGCAACGGGACATCACGTTGAGGGCATCACTGGGGTGGTTTGGGGTCGAAAGGAAAAGCTGGGTATCATCAGCATACTGATGATACCCAACTCCAAAACCACGAATGATCTCACCCAGCGGTTTCATGTAGATGTTGAACAGGAGAGGTGAGAGGACCGACCCCTGAGGAACTCCACAAACGAGAGACCTCGCGGTCGACCTCTGCCCTCCTGTCAACACCGACTGCGAGCGTCCCTGGAGATAGGAGGAGAACCACTGTAAGACCGTGCCTCCCACTCCCAATCCCCTGAGACGCCGCAGCGGGATACCATGGTCGATGGTATCGAAAGCCGCTGAGAGGTCTAATAGGACTAGAACAGAGGAATGAACCCTGTCCCGAGCCCTCCAGAGATCATTCACCAGTGCGACCAATGCCGTCTCCGTGCTGTGCCCGGGCCTGAAACCCGATTGGTACGGGTCTAGATAATCCGCTTCATCCAGGACCAAAGGGAGCTGATGCGCCACCACACTCTCAACAACCTTCGCAAGAAAGCGAAGGTTGGAGACCGGACGAAAGTTGTTCAATACAGCTGGGTCCAAGGCAGGCTTCTTGAGGAGAGGCCTCACCACTGCCTCTTTCAAGACGGCAGGGAAGCTACCCTCACTCAAAGAAGCTGATATAACTGCTTGGAACCAGCTGCGTGTCCTCTCCCGGGCTGCATAAACCAGCCAGGAAGGGCACGGGTCCAATAAACATGTGGTGGAGCTCAGCCTCCCCATAATCCTGTCCACTTCCTCCGGAGTCACAGAATCAAACTCCTCCCAGGTGATATCGACAAGACCACCCGTGTCCTGATCGTCAGACTCTGCCCAGTCAGAGTCCAGACCGGTCCGAATCCGAGCGATTTTGTCCGACAGATAATGGTTAAACTCCTCGGCACGACCCTGCAAGGGTTCCTCCCTCACCACTTGATTAAGGAGGGAGCGAGTCACCCTAAACAGGGCGGCCGGGCGATTATCTGCGGACGCGATAAGGGTAGCGAAGTGATTAGACCTCGCCACCCTTATCGCAGCGAGATAAGACCTAATATAGGTTCTTAGTCGCAATCGGTCGGATTCGGATCGGCTGGACCTCCAACCGCTCTCTAGGCCCCGTCTCCGACGCTTCATCTCCCGGAGCTCCGCGGAGAACCATGGAGCTCGACGGGATCTGCATCGGGTCAGGGGCCGCAAGGGTACAACTCGGTCAAGAGCCTCAGTGGCTGCCCTTTCCCAGGCTTCCACTAAGGCATCTGCCGAGCTGTGAGTGGGGGAGGCAGGTGGGGACCCCAGCGCTGCCTGGAACCTCTCGGGATCCATTAAGCGTCTGGGGCGGTACCATCTAACTGGTTCCACACACCCACGGCGGGGGGTAGCAAAACGGAAGACCAGCCGCAGGAGATGATGATCGGTCCATGACAGGGGCATAATAATTGGGGAGCCCCCACCAAGATCATCTAACCACCGACCAGATAGAAAAACTAGGTCAAGGGTGTGGCCTCCCTCATGAGTCGGTCCTGAAATTACTTGCGTCAGGTCCATGGCCGTCATGGAAGCCATGAACTCCCGAGCCAACTCAGATGATCCTCCCAGAGATGGTAGATTGAAGTCCCCCAAAACTATAAGTTTCGGGAACTCAACCACCAACCCAGAGAGGACATCGAGAAGCTCAGGCAGGGCTGCTGCTGCGTGACTAGGTGAAAGGTACACCAGCAGCAAGCCCAACTGCGCACCAGGGCCGCATCTCAAAAAGAGAGACTCACACCCGACTATCTGCGGAACGGTGGCCTCCCGCGGACCTAAGGTCTCCCTCATAACAACGGCCACTCGCCCACCCCTACCCTGAGCCCGAGGCTGGTGTAGCACCCGGAAACCTGGTGGGCAAAGATCAGCCAGAGGAATACCGCCCTCTGGGCCCAACCAAGTCTCCGTGATGCAAGCCAGGTCCGCCTTCTCACACTCGACCAAGTCACGGACGAGAGGAGCTTTATTGACGACAGACCTGGCATTCAAGTACACCAGCCGGAGCTCAGGAGGCTGCACATCCTCACTCCCGGGACCTCGGGGCAGAACAAGAGGGTCGGAACGCCTCACCGCTTGCAAGTAGCGGAGAGGCCTTCCCTGAGATCGATACGGCCCTCTGTTCCTACACCTGCTGCCATTCCCTAACGTCGTGGGAATGGGCAATCCCACGACTTGCCCTGGAGCCCCGGGGTCAACCGACCCCCGCTCCTCCCCTCCGCGATCAATCCCGGCCCTGGCCTGAACAACGGTTGCTGGACTGCCCCCCATATCCGAACAACCAAAAGAAGTTCCCACCCCCCTCCCTAACCTCCTAAAAAATTTAACCAAAAAACTAACCAGGGGCCTCTTATTTGGCTTATATCGGAGGCTCCTACCCGTGCCCAACCATCTCTCAGGGTCCCAACAATCGGGCCCTTCATCAAGAGGAGGTGTAAAGAGTAAGGCGGGTCGCTCCCAGGATGGGGGGGCCCCCCTGAGGGCGTGTAAGACCGTGCTAGAATAAGTCAGACGCATGATCATTAAACAAGTCCGACAAAAAAGACAGCAAGGCAGACCAGATCGATACGGGAGGATCTCAAAATAAATAAGTCGGAGGCAAATGACCAGAGAGCCAGCCCAGCTCCACTGCCACTAGAGCTGGGAAACCCCAGAGCAGATCGAATCCCGCCCTCTCACGGCGGTCAAGGCCGGGGAGCAGCCTGGTACATAAAACCGGGGGAGCAATACCTCTATACAATAAACAATAAGCAACCTGGAATTAAGGAGAAACTTCCCAATAGTGAGAATAATTAACCAGTGGAACAGCTTGCCTTCAGAAGTTGTGGGCGCTTCATCACTGGAGGTTTTTAAGAAGAGACTGAAATGGTACAGGGTTTCCTGCCTGAGCAGGGGGTTGGACTAGAAGACCTCCAAGGTCCCTTCCAATGTTGTTATTCTATTCTATTCCTATTCCTATTCCTATTCCTATTCCTATTCCTATTCCTATTCTACTCTACCCTACCCTACCCATTGGAATATGGAAATATGCTGTGGACAGATAATCAGCTTAATGACAATACCAAAAACATCATTTCATATGGGTTGGGAGAAGGCAATAATAAACCACTCTTGTATATTACAAAAAAAAGAAAAAGAAAGAAAGAAATCACATGAAATGGCAAAATAAAGTGATTGATGACATGGATAAAAGCCCCTGAGGTCATATAGCATTCCTCATACTTCTGAGAATCTTGTGGAATATTAATGGTCTTTATGAAGTGGTTAGATTAATAACTCCTTTAAGGGCTATAGTTGTTTATATTGCTATTCAGGAAAAGAAAATCTAGAGCTGCAAAGACAGAATTATAGTGGGAATTTGGAACAGAATAAACATGGATATGGGAAACCTCAAACACAGTGAAGGATGAAACAAATTGACTACAGTTGATTTTTTTTAGGGCATCAGTGAATTAAAATGGACTGGATTGCAGAGTTAGAAATTCTCATTGTTTACTACACAAGATATAGCACTGCTTCCATAAAACAAACAAGAACAGCTTTACAGGTAGTCTTCAACTTACAACAGTTCATTTAGTGACCATTCCAAGTTACAACTGCACTGAATAAAGTGACTTATTACCATTTTTCACGCTTATGACCTCTGCAGCATTCCCAGGGTCATGCGGTTTATATTCATATACTTGACAACCAGCTCATATTTATGACGGTTGCAGTGTCCTGGCGGTCATGTGATCACCTTTTACGACCTTCTGACCAGCAAAATCAATGGGGAAGCCAGATTCACTTAACAACTGCAGGGATTCACTCAACAAATGTGGCAAGAAAAGTCGTAAAATAGGGCAAAACTCATTTAACAAAATTTAACAACAAATTCTGGGCTCAATTGTGGTCATAAGTCGAAGAGTATCTCTACTTACAAAGTCAGTAAGAATATATAAAACACTTGGATAAAATACAGTCAATAACTGAATAATATTAATTATTAATTAATTATTAATCCTTAATATGTCTGTGCTTTTTGCTCTATTCCCTGGTATAGAATAAGAGAAGACTGGCAGGTTTTATGGAAATGTTAAATCTGAAATAGACAGAACGTATAACCAAGAAGTGCTGCTTGCGGCTGGGGACGGAGATGCCAAAGTTGAAAAGAATAAGGAGGAAAACCATAGACTTAGTAAAATGTGGCTACTACACAATATCCTTAATTTCACATGCCAGCAAAACAATGCTTTGAATCCTCCAACTCATTTTAGAGCCCTGCATGGAATGGAAAACGCCAGATGTTCAAGCTGACTTTAGAAAATATCAAAGAACAAAAGAGGTTAGTAATGATGCATCTTGTATGCAGCAATTGACAAAACCAAGGAATGTCAAAAATAAATCAATATGTGCTTTAACGATTATAAAGGCCTTTGACTGAAAGCACTAACAATGAAGGCAAAGACCACAGTGAAGAAAAAGGGACTAAAATTAAACATAAGACCAAATCAATAACAGGTCCAGCAGCCAACCTTAAAACTGATAATGAATATACAGAAGTCCAGTTGCCATGACTCAAGTTCTTTTGACATATAAAATAATAATAATTTCTAAATAAGTTCTTTGCACTAAATGTTCTCTGACATTTTGAAGGCTAACAAATCTACATAAATTAAGTCATATTTGGAAGCCCATAATCTTTAGAAAGAAAATAATGGGGGAAAATAGCTGGTGCACTTTTTAAAAGTTTGTAATGACCGGCATTTCAGTTCATTTCTAATGGTAGAGATATGGAAAAATCTTACCACAGGGTTGAGAATAGAGGTAGTTCTTGATATATGACCACAAATGAGCCCAAAATTTCTATTGCTACGCAAGATAGTTCTTAACTGAGTTTTCCCCATTTTATGACCTTTCTTGCCAGATCTGTTACATCACTTCCTGCAGGGGTTAAGTTAGTAATATGGTTGTGAAGTGAATCTGGCTTCCCAATTGATTTTGCTTGTCAGAAGATTGCAAAAGTTTATCACATGATCCTGGGACACTACAACTATCATGAATATGAGCTAGTTGCCAGGTGTCCAATTTTAATCAAGCATCTATGATCAACAGTTGTAAGTTTGAAAAACAGTAATAAGTCACTTTTTCAGTGCTGATGTAATTTTGAACAGTCACTAAACAAATGGTTGTAAGACCAGGGCTACCTGTATTGAAGTGTTTGATAGTTTCTGCCCTTTAAGATTGACTATCAACAGATTTCAGCTGAATCCTGATAAGATTGAGTGGCTTTGGGACTTGGGAATTTACAAACTTTGGTGCTAAATAGGGTTGCACTGCCCCAAACAGACCCTGTGTGCAATCTGGAGAAAGCTCTGGACTCATGATTCCTGTTGAAAAAGCAAGTGGCAGTTGTGGCTAGGAGGACCTTAGCTATACTTCATGTTGTATGCCAATTGTACCTTTCTTTGATCAAGAAGTTCTACTCTTAGGAACTCATGCCCTGGTCATCTCCTGACTGGACTACTGTTACGCAGTCTATATAAGGCTGCCTTATTCCCTGTGATACTTTATGGAAATGAAAGTTGGACTTTGAAGAAGAGTATTTATGCATTTGAACTTTGGTGTTGGAGAAGACTCCTGAAAATATCATGGATTGTCAAGAAAACAAATTGATCACAGAATGAATCAGTTCTCACTCAAGGCACAAATGATCTGGTTCAAATTATTGTATTTTGAACACATTAAGCAAAGACTTAGTTTTCTTGAGGGTGTCCATAATACTGGCCATGGTGGAAAAGAAAGAGAGAAGGGAATCACCAGAAGCGTGGGTCAATTTGATTACATCAGTAATGAATTAGTTCCTGGAAATCTGAAGAGTCAATTGTGGACAAGATGGAGAAGATCTACATATGTTTTCACTAGGAGCTGACACTGACTTGATAGCATAATAATTATTCACTGGTTCTAGCTAGCAATGCCTACTTTAGTCAGACATACACTGCAGTAACCTTATTGAATTTGAATGGGACTGCGTTATATCAGGGGATGATGAGAGTCTGCCAGGAAAATCACACACATCACCTTCAGTTCTATTACGGAAAAAACAACAACATAGAACTGATAATGAATATACAGAAGTTCAGTTGCCATGATTCAACTTCCAGACAATTCATCTGCATAGGTTTCTCTGACATATAAAATAATAATAATAGGAATACTCTGCAATAAAAGTTCTGTGACATTTTGAAGACTAACAGATCTACATAAATTAAGTCATATTTGGAAGCCCATGATATTTAGAAAGAAAATAGTGGAAAAAATAGCTGATGAACGGGACCTTAAAATACAGTGGTATCTTGGTACCTAACTACTTTAAAATTCTTTGAATTTGGTTCTCAACACATTGTGATGCGAAAATTTTGTCACAGCATTCATCATTTGTTAGAACAAGCTAGAACTTGTTGGTCTTGGCTCCCTTGTGACTCACTACATTATTCCTTATGAAAAAAAAATATTTAGTACTCATCATTTTTGGTACTCATTGTGCCTCACGGAACCAATTAATAATACCACTGTATGAAATGGCTTCCCCCATACATTAAGAATTCTTTGTAATAAAATAGCATATCACCAGCATGTAAGCATTTGCAAATGGCACCCATAGGTATTTTATGAGATGTATAGAAAATAATATGACCATTTGTTCAACTATCACACATGATTTATGGAGTTTTCCTTTAAATCTTGATCCAAAGAGTTTGCTTCTCATTTATCTTTCTTCAGAATGAAAGTTACACAAAATAAATTTCGTGTTAATATTGCAGAAGAACTGTCACTCTTGGATGACATGTCAACATTCGGTGTTCTCATGACCTCCATACTTTTCATCAAGTTTAGTGATTAACAGTTACATTTCTGAAAAGCCAAGAATGTTTCAAAACATCCAGTATCCTTGCCAGCATAAATGCCATCAACTGAGACTAACCACAATGCGTGTGTTTGTGTATGTGAGGGGACTATAGTAAATGCTGTAGGAGTTTGCTGTGGAGAATCACATGCTAATGCATTGCATTTTGTCACCTTGTCTGATTAGATGTGTCAGCAGGAATAAGGGTGTTAGCAGGTATTCAGATAGTAAACAGCAGTCCAGTCTTGTTTTATCTTGTATAAAAATGGGAGCTCGTGCAACCTTGTCACATGGTAAAACTTAGTTATAAAGAAAAAAACTTTAGCATTGAGGACATGAAAGATAAACTTTCCAGCCTTCTCCATCCTGATTATTTTCCAAGTGTCTTGACTTGAATTCCCATAATCCCCAGCCATTCAGGAAAAGCATCTATGGCCTTCTCTAAGATACTTAAGTTGCAATGAATTGCCGACATAAAAGGCAGAATTGTTTCTTCCTGCAAATGCATGAAATATGATCATGGTTTTGAATCATCAGCTATTATAATTATATTGTCTTCCGTGATCATTCTGCTTTGTTACTTTGTCCCAAGCATATTAAATATGAATATGGTATATTCTATTTTTATTATTCAAAGCAGCGGGTTCTGCATGACATAGTTACAAAGGCACTTTATTGCACCAAGTCAAACTATTTTGTCCCTCCAGTCAAGACTAATTATTCTGGTTGGCAATAGCTCAGCATTCTCATAACGTCTTATGATTTGCTCCTACTGTTCCTTGTAAGAGGAAATACTAGGGATCGAATATGGAAACGTTAACTTGCAAAGAATGAACTCCAGCATGAACTTACTACAAAACAAACTTACTAGCTTGTAGTAAGATCTTCCATCAGGATTCAAGAGACAGATGATCCCAGACAGATGGAATAAAACTAGAAGGACTGAGAAAGAACACAGATTTGGAAACAATAGATAAGAAGAAGAACAGAGCAAAGTTTCTGAAACACATAACAGAAAACTAGCAACATTTCAACCATCTTGCTTTTATTTCATCAGTCTGGTATCCTTAGACAGATAATTTCAAGATCCTGCTGTTCTACTGAATTTATTTTTCCCAACCAGGCATGTTTCCAGATGTAATTCTCAGCAGTGGCTATTCCCACTAGGAATTCTGGGAGGAAACATTGGAGGACACCTTTGTGGGGAAGACTCATTTGGGTCAATCATGGATGGGTAACAATGTTGGGAAGCAATGTAGTCCCTCACATCTGAAAGCCAAATGATTGGAGGAAGGTAGGCTGAAAAGTTTCCATACTGGAAAGGAGAGAACAAAGTACTCAGAAGAATAATGAGCATCTCATGTCTAACAAGCAAATAACATCTATATTACTAATTCACAGTTATCTCCAAATTCCCAGCTTAGCTATACAAAACCTGGTTCACAGAAATCTCAAGACAATGTTTTGAAACATAATAGTGAAATATAGGTTCTCACATCTTCCAGGTGCTAAATTGAGGCTGTAATTAATGCATCAAATAAGATACATAGTTTGATACATAATGTATCAAATAAGATACATAAGAAACATAAATAACATGAATATGATACAAGATATTTTGGACAAAAAATCAACCAGCTATTTCAATGATTTTCAGTGGGACTGTTGTAGATATTGGTAGTCCTTGACTTATGACCAGTCACTTAGCTACCATTGAAGTTATGACAGCCCCCTTCCCCAAAATAATGGTATTTATGAACTGATTTTGAGGTTACAGCCACTGTAGCATCTGTTTTGTTCTTACAACTAAAATTGCCTTCGTTTGGCTTCCCACCTCACTGGGTCCTACACCCTCTTCCCTACATGCTGTCACTAATTATGTACTTACCTTTGGAAGATCTCCGGACCTCCAGAGCTCATGTGACGCAAAGAGGTAGGCTGTGATAGCCCTTGATATTCTTGGCTGTGTGGCTCCATCCCAGAAACAGGTGCCATTTTCAGAACGGGGGCAATTCATTGTGGCCGCTCCAAAAATGGCGCCTGCTTCTGGGACAGACCCACATGGCTGAGGGACAGAGCAGCCTGCTCTGCTTCCATCATATTAGGAAGGCCTCCCAGGACTGCCCCCACCCGAGGTACCCTGTGCTCCACTTAACAACCACAGGGAGAGTAGGGATGGGGATCAGTAAGCTACACAATCATGAGGTTGCCTCATTTAACAACCATCATCTCTTTTGACTATAATGGGCAGGCTCCATTACAGTCAATGGTTGAAGACTAGCTGTAATAATAATACACTTGTCCACAACCACAGATTGTGTCTTGCATCACATTTTTTTTTAAGTTTTCATCCAGGATGGGAAGGAGGAAAATATCCTACATGCCATGAATGCAGCTTAAAGCTACATTTATTGCCTGGCAAACAAAACCCTAACACAACAACTGCAACCTTAAATTATTTCTAAGAGAGTTTAGATAGAAGGTACATCTCTTTTCATCCACTATCTTTAGGCTTGCATTCTTTTGATGTACAGCTGTTTAAAAATCCATCCTCAAATCCCTCTTCTTTTTCTGCAATTTATTAATCTCAGTTAAGCCTTGCTTTGCAACTTCATGAACTGACTTTCCTCTATGTCCTCTGTGTGATGACAATATCAGACATTATTAGCACACAGATGGTACCATTGCAAAGGTACACAATCTATTTCAAGCCAAAGATCACACATGGTCTGATGTGGCATGCCAAGGATGCTCTCCTAAAAAGGGCTAGGCCCAGAACTAAGATAGAAAAACTAAATGTAGTTGAATTCAATTTACAAAATAGAATACCATCTTAACACAATGATTTCTCTGATATTTAAAAAGATTTCCCTTTTAACATTATGATACAACTAATTTTGCAGGGGCTTTGCACAATATATCAAATGTTTCAAGAGTCTCTTTCTAGTCCTAGGTTATTAACTGTCCATGTCATCCTATTATTTAGACTGAATACTGTTCACTTAGAAATAGGCCAAGGAGTGGTTTTCAGTCCCTTGATCAGCACCCAAGTCTAGTCAACTTCACAGCTGAAGCACATACTTCACAGAGATCTTCCACATCATAAAAATTTTAAAAAATAATTCAGCTACAAAGGATTAAATATCCTGCAAATATTCAGTGGAAAACCGGATATTAAAATCCTCAGGATCAGGTCAGCTAAGTTTTTTAAATTGCTATTTCAATATTATATTTTCTGTTAGTACTAAGCAATATTTGAATAAGGCTGTTTAAGCATTTAGAATAACTGCTTAAAATTCCTAGGCTGAATTATGTCAATCTTCTGTTGCTTCACAATATTTAAACCAACCAACCAAGGTTAAGTGAAAGTTACCATTCTTATCAGCCTTATTTAAGAGGAAGTTGCACTGAAAAAAAACAGCCTTGCTTATAGAAATAAGTATGCATAAAACCATATGGCACACCTATAAAATTCAAGGCTGATCCTTACAAATTTTGCATCCATATACCTGCAAATCATATCCATCATGGATTTCAACCCATTC
Organism: Vipera berus; assembly: GCF_964194415.1. Lineage (NCBI taxonomy): Eukaryota > Metazoa > Chordata > Lepidosauria > Squamata > Viperidae > Vipera > Vipera berus. The sequence continues at coordinate 120,229,971 of NC_138205.1, read as the reverse complement.
ACTTTCCAGGCTGGAAGTAGGATATAATGAACCAGCAAACAAATCTGTGGACCACTGGCATGTATAGAGACAAACACTTACCTATTCTGCACAGTTGTAGACTTACGATTGTAATGGAGCCTGCCAGAATGCTTCAGAATGCTGCAAAGCATGCGTTAAGAAAGTGAAGCGAAGCAAGGTCCTCCACACATGGCACATGCCTGGAAGCAGCTACCATTTCCTCAGTGCAGGGGTAGGCAACCTTGGCTCTTTTATGACTCGTGGACTTCAACTTCAGCATAGCTAGCTCAGGAATTCTGGGAGTTGAAGTCCACGAGTCATAAAAGAACCAAGGTTGCCTACCCCTGCCCTAGTGGCCACAATTCAATGTGCTCACTTGAAAAATAGTGGCCACTTCTGGGATTGCGCCCTGTGACCCCAGCAACTGAATATTCTGTTCTCCTTCTCTCCTATAATCTCATGGGCTTTGGAGATCTACAAAAGGTAAATGAGGATGTGGGGCCCAGTGGGGTGGAGAGGAGAGCAGGCTTTGTGGGGATCCAGTGTGGGAGATTGGGGCAGGAGACTGCTACAGCACCTCTGCAGTTGGTCGTAAGCATCCATAACTTCAGAACCGAGTGATAAGTAGTTTTGGGAGTGTCTTCTGTAACTTCAAACAATCATTAGATAACTGATGGTAAGTTTAAGATTATCTGTACTTCCCATGACCTTTAATAATCTCTTAGAAAAATGGGTATCAAGCTCAACATCAGTATCAATCATTTTTAAATTAAAGATGGTGGTCAGAAACTAGAATTCTAGTGACTATTTTGTGTGCTAGATCAGGATTTTTCACACAAATTATTTTTCAAATAAATAAAATACTGATCAGTTTTATATTTAACAAATATGACTTACTATGCCATCTGATCTCAAGTCTTAAAAGTAGACAAATACGACTCAAATAAATAAATGTGTGAAAACATATTTATTCACTGATTTATTGAGGAAAGGCTACATATTTGTGTGTGACCAAAATATGTACCAGAGTACATACATCTGGTTCATTTTGCTGGAATATATATATACATTGCAGAAATATTGCTTGCATAGTTTCCACTTCCTTGGGCAAATGTTGATGATGTACTTTTCACCAATAGACTGCATAAAGGGTTTATTTAATATTACATTGTGGTGAGCACTGCACTGCAGATCTAAATATCTAAACTTGTCAAACTAGCATTACCATGGAGACAAAAACTAATGCGCTGTGACCACATTTTCTACTTAGCACCATCTGGATCAATATTCCACTGGTGCCAGTCTTTCCACATTTTGTTAATGTACTGACCCAGTTTTTTATAAACACATACTATATACACAATCACAACTATATCTGATTTTATTCACTGCAGAGGCTTCATGCTTACTCTAGGGAGTCTTCAGCTAGTATTTATGTAAAATATCAAAGAGTATTTTATGCAACTTACTTTACATGAGTTTGTCTCCTTGGAATCCACATATCATAAGAACGCTCTAATGGAACTGCTCATCTATGCCAACAATTCATTCTCATAAATCACGGGTGTCAAGCTCGCCATGTCATGTGAGGTGTCGCGATGTATCACGACATTTTTTTTGCATTGTCGGAGTTGGGGTGGGTGTGGCCTCCGTATGATGCAACCAGCCCGTGGGCCGGCAGTTTGACACCCCTTCCATAGATCTTTCCCACTGAACAAAATATTTGAGAAGCAGGAAGAAACAAAACATTACCTTCTTGTTTAATTTTCATAACAAATGGTACTGAGGAGCATATTACATCTAGATTCTTACATAACTCTCATGGTTTGTTTCCTATCATTTTTATAATAAGCCATAAAGGCTGGATTCACACAACATACAAAATCAAACCAAACTCTGATGGAATATAGCTTGGAGTTGCAGGAGGGAGGGACTCTTTCTGGGAAGAGGGGTAGAGACTGTGGACCTTGGAAAGGTAGGCAAAAAGAGGGCAAAGATAATCCCTCCCTAGCTATTCATAGAGTATCCATAGTTATGCAGATTGTTGCTTTAATCTGGTAAGATTGTTAACCCTATTCAAATAGCAAGATGTGAGAACCGCTTAACTATGATTGATACTGGAAGAAATATTAGCCACCACGACTAGTAGCCACTTCTGCCACAATTTTATACCTGCAGGAATCCAACTTGTGTCATCTCTTATTTTCATTTACAATTAGGAAGAGTAAAATGGTAATAGAGGCATTTGAAAATACACCTACGCATACAACTTTCAGGTTGACTTTTGGCCATCTTCTTTTTCTCACTCTAGTTTATCTCATACACTTATTATTGTTCAGATAGAAGAAAAGATTCACACATATATTGTCTTGAACTTTCAATGAAAAGGCAGAATATAAATATAAGAAAATTAAATATACTTTAAATAAATCAAACTAGTTTTAACTAGGTGGGGAAGAGAAAGAATAAAAGTTTGCATAGAGTGGTTTAAACTGTATAAAGAAATTAGTACTAGTAGATACAATCAATCTGAAAATTAAGCACATGGAACAAAGCATAATTTCTGCATCATAAAGGTGTCCACTATCATTTGCTCAGGATATGTTCTCACAACCAAGCCTCCATCTCTAGCATGACCCCCTCAAGGTGGGATGAAGCTGGTTCATGATGTTCCAGCATGAAAACAGTGCCATTCATGAGAAAATGGAAGCCTTCCCCCATGGCAAATCCATGAGGCATAAAGGAGGCTTGAGGTGACACAAACAAGGGCAGTAATTTCCTTGACTATATTTGGTCTGACAGATCTGCTGTGGGACCATCTTCTTTTGACTGGTCTGTGGTTTGGTGTCTGCTTGTAGTACTATCAGGAAACTGGGGTCTTGCTTTTCTCTTCTCTTCTCAACAGGTTAGCTGAAGGTTGATTGGTTGACCTGAAGAATATGACCTGAAATGTATAGCCCATGTCTGATTTAACTGAAAGACCTTTGCTCGTTGGGAATCCTCTCCCTAATGCTCTCAGAGAATTCTGACTCCTTCTTTTCTATAGATACAGGTAATCCCTGAGTTACGAGTGTTCACCTAACGTTCGTTTGAAGTTATGTGATCAGCGCCCCCTAGTGTTTACAAGCAAATTACAAAATTACAACTATTGCAGCACCACAGCAGTTGTTCGCCTTTACAAGCGACTGACCACAGAGGCTCTCCAATATTCACCCTATTCCTCTCCCCGTTCCCCACAGCTGCTTCCCCCTCCCTTCCTGCTGTGCTGGACTCATTTACCTTGTAAAATCTGTCTCCTTTTTGCCTCGGTTTCTTTCTCTTTGAAGGAAAGGAGAGTCAGCTTGGAAATGCTTTTTGCACCGACAATGGAAGCTCCTGGGTGCCATAATATCACGCGAGTTCAAACACAAATTCTCTGCAAAAGAGATCACGGCCCCAGAAGCTTTCATTCTCGGGGGGGGGGGGAAAGTGTCTCCTTCGTTTGCATGCCTATGGGGCAAAGTGTGGAATCGGAGTCAGCCAGGCGCAAGAACCAATGCTGTCCATTCCCCAGGTGCACTACTCGCTCACAACTAGAAGCGCTCTATAGGCACTGAAAGACTTTTTATCCCAACAGAGATATGGCAGAGACTGCAAGCTAAGTATGCCAGGAATGGGGCACTTAAGAAACAGAGCGCTCCTTTCCGTGCAGTCAACAGGGTGCTACAAAATGCAGGGAATTCCTGCATTTTGAATAGCTCCACCAGAGCACAAATACTCATCAATCCACAATGCCAAATCCTAACCCCCACCACACCCCAGGTCATCCACAATGCCAAATTTTAACCCCCACCCATGAGCATCCACAATGCCAAATCCTGACCCCCACCCCACCCCCAGAGCATCCACAATGCCAAATCATCCCCACCCCTGGGTAACTACATTCCTTCACTAACCTCCTTTCCAGCTCCATTCTCTGTGTGCAGGACAAAAAAAAATTGTGGGACTAAAAAAAAAAGATTAATCTGACCTAGATCTTGCAAAGTTGGAAGGTCTGGTTGAACTTTTTTTTACCTGTAGTCCCACAGGCTTCTTTCATTTCCCTGCACGCGGTGGCGGAGAACAGAACTGGGAGGTTAGTGAAGGGAGGCTTTGGGGAAGCAAAGGGAGATGGGGAAGGGTCTACTCTGGCTGCCACTGCCTCACTCCGCCAGCATCAGGGCTCAGAGGCTTGTTTTCACTGGAAAAAGGCATTTCTCTCCTTTTTTTAAAAAAATATTTTATTAGTTTTCCAGTTTTACATTTGAGTATTTGGAAAGCAATGTGGTGATTGGGTTAAACAATAGTTCAATAACAAAAGCTTTAGTAGGTAACTCAGGTTACATCATCAAATATTTCTCTGTTTCCCTCAACATTTGATATTTCATATTTAAGGTAATAAATTTCTAATTGTAACAAACTCAGTAAAAACTTTATTATCACATTTATTTTTTGCTTATACATATCTTAATAAATCTTGATAAACAATCCATATCCTGTTATTACGTTTTACCTAATTTTTAATTACAGTATTCTAATTTGACCTTTGATATCCATAGTATTTAACTTTCAGGTAACCCAAATTTCCTTTATCTCACTTCATAAAAATTATAATGTCTAAAATACACATATTAGTTACTTAAATATATTCTTATCCTATTTCGTAAATATTTTTTATTTCTCATCCTAATACATCATCACCTTAATTAATAGAGCATCCTTTATTAGTTCAAATCCATCATCTATATTATCTGGGCTAGTCAATAATTCAAACCTATTTCCCAATAGTTAGTTTATATTTCCCTTGTAAATCTAAATCCTCAGTATTAGACAGATTAATCCCTTATTTTTTACTATTTTCCAACTATTTTAAATCTAGTAATCAAATTTCCCTTTGTCTCAAAATCTCCCTTTAGCCCACTAGTTGACAGTAAACCAAAAAGCCCTAGTTTTTCAACCTAATTCTAGCTTTCTTCTTTTGTCAACCAGGCTTCCCTACCAATGCTTTTAACTCATCAAATAGATCTCCCTTCATTCTTGTATATGTTACTTGGATTGACGGAGACCATCTAATTTTCTGAAAGATCTGGCCCATTTATAATCATTAGGTTTTCATCCTGGTAACCCAGATCCTTGTATTTGTTCTGGTATAGTTGTCTTCAGTTTGATTTGGTCTTCTTCTTTCTCAGATTTCTCATATTTCTTCTGGTTTGTATGAAAAGTCATTTCCAATTGTTTCATTGTCTGGATTTTCAGTAAACTGTACTTGTTGATCTGTAAAGTCCTCTGTCTTGGTATTCACTTTTTCCACTCCTGTTGTTTTTTGAATTAATAGTTCTTTAGCTGCAATCAGGGTTTTGTTTTGTGGCTCTAGGCTGGCACCTTTGTCTTTCAAGAGAGCTTTGAGTTTCTCAGTTCTTCAGGGTCCCCTGGTGGGAGAAAACCGGATAGTGGAGAGAGCGATTGCCCTACACATCCACCAGCGCTGCAATCGCAAACCAGAAGCCGAAAAAGCCATTTCTCAAGCCCCTTCCTGAAGCCTCTGGAGCGCTTTGCTCTTTGGCTCTGTTTTCGCTAGGAAGGGGCTTTTTCCAGCAAAAACGGAGCCACAGAGTGAGGCACACTTGCTCTGGAGGCTTGTTTTCACCAGGAAAAAGCAATTTGTCAAGCCCCTTTCTGTTGAAAATAGAGCCAAAGCGCAACTCGCTCTTATTGAGAGCAATCCTGCAAAAACAAGCCTCCAGAGTGAGCCGGCCTTATTGAGAGCAATCCTGCAAAAACAAGCCTCTGGAGCCAGAATGTGCCTCGCTCTATCTATCTATCTATCTATCTATCTATCTATCTATCTATCTATCTATCTATCTATCTATCTATCATTTGTTTGTTTGTTTGTTTGTTTGTTTGTTTGTTTGTTTGTTTGGATTTATATACCGCCCCTCTCCGAAGGGACTCGGGGCGGTGTACAGGGCAATTAAAACACTATAAATAACACATAATATACAAAAATTAAAATAGAATTAAATTAAATAGCCCTAAACAATAAACACATTCTAAAATTTAATTTTTTTTTTAAATTTAAAAATCTAAAATCCCAGTCCCTCAGTCCAGGCCGGCAAGTTCAAATAGCCAAGTCTTCAGGTTGCGGCGAAACGAGCGAAGGTCAGGAGCCATCCGGAGCTCAACCGGAAGCTGATTCCAGAGGGCAGACGCGCCCACAGAGAATGCTCTCCCCCAGGGGACCGCCAGTCGACATTTCCTGACTGACGGCACCCTGAGGAGGCCCTCTCTGTGGGAGCGCACAGGGCGATGGGAAGTTGACGCCGGCAAAAGGTGCTCCCGTAAATAACCCGGACCCATGCCATTTAGGGCTTTATAGGTCATCACCAGCACCTTGAATCTCACCCAGAAGACAACTGGAAGCCAATGCAGCTTATTGACAGCAATCCTGCAAAAACAAGCCTCCAGAGCAAGTGTGATTCCTCCGGAGGCTAGTTTTCACCAGGAAGTGGCTTGAGAAATGACTTTTTCTGGCGAAATGGAGCCACAAAGCGAGGCACGCCGTTTCTAAGCATGCATTTGCATGCAGACGGAGCTTCCATTTTCCCCAAGGTCTCCATCCTGGTGCAAACTGTTCCAGCAGTGGTGGAAAGGAGTTGGGGGCGGGAGCAAACACTGTGAGAGTTCAGGTTCCCATTCTCTGCAAAAGAGGATCTGTGCCTGAACTCGCAAGATATTACGGGCATCCAGGAGCTTCCATTGACTCTCCTCTCCCTCAAAGGCAGAAACCATGGCAGAAAGGAGGCAGATCATTTCAAGGTAAGTGAGTCCGGTGCAGGAGGAAGGAGGGAGAAACATGAGGTATCTTAGTGGATCCGGGAGGCCTTGGGGGCCTATACCATCACTAGGCCCCCTCCCATGGCCTTCCCTACCCTGAGATACCTCATGAATGCTTAACGAGCTACGTGTGTCTTAACAAGCAAGGGAGTGATCTTGTTTGAAGTACGAGATTCATTCTACAAGTTTTCGACTTACGAGTGGAATGGGCAGGCTACATTACATTTGTAACTCTAGGACTACCTCTATAGGTATGGGATTATGAGAGCTGTATATATGCTATTACTTGACACAAGTCGCAGCAAAATTTATTCAGCAGCTGCATCTCAGCTGCACATATTTGTATGACCACCAGAGGGCAGACAAGAGATTCAAAAAATTCTAATCCTTTGCTGCCATCTAGAGATAGATAGATAAATAAACTGGTAGGTCCATTATTTTTCAGAAATTATGTGCATGCAACCCCAATCACCCCACTAAATCCTAAATCTCTCACACATATCAAAATAACTTTCTTGATTTGTTTGCTTCAAGAAAGCTTATGCAGCCACTGTAATTAAGCTGGCACAAATTAAGATGACTTCTATTTTGCAGTCAAGAAAGATCAACTTTTTCCTCCCATCTAATGCTTGTTAGATCATTAGTCAAGAAATCTTTGGGAACCAGTTGGGTCTAGTGGTTAAGGCACCAGACTAAAAACTAGGCAACTATGAATTCTAGTTCCACCTTGGACATGAAAGTTGGCTAGGAGACTTTGGGCCAATCACTTTCTCTCAGCCCAATTCACTACATAGGTTTGCTGTTATAGATAATAATAATAATAATAATAATAATAATAATAATAATAATAATAATAATAATAATAATAATGATGATGATGATGATGATGATGATGATGATGATGATGATGATGATGATGTTTTATAATAGTAGTAGTAGTAGTGGTAAGTCCAACCCCCTGCTCAGGCAGGAAACCCTATACCATTTCAGACAAATGGCTGTCCAGTCTCTTCTTAAAAACTCCCAGTTTTGGAGCATTCTCTGCTTCTTGAAGCAGGTTGTTCCACTGGTTAATTGTTCTAACTGTCAGGAAGTTTCTCCTTAGTTCTAGGTTGCTTCTCTCCTCGATTAGTTTCCATCTGTTGCTTCTTGTCCTGCCTTTGGACACTTTGGAGAATAGCTTGACTCCCTCTTCTTTGTGGAAGCCCCTGAGATATTGGAAGACTGCTATCATGTTCCCCCTCATCCTTTTCTTCATTAAACTAGACATACCCAATTCCAGCAACCTTGTATGTTTTAGCCTCCAGTCCCCCAATCATCTTTGTTGCTCTTCTCTGGTCTTTCTAGTCTCAACATGTTTTTTTACATCGTGGTGACCAAACCTGGATGCAGTTTTCCAAGTACGGCCTTACCAAGGCATTGTTAAGTGGTATTAATGCTTCACGTGATCTTGATTCCATCCCTCTGTTAATGTAGCCCAGCACTGTGTTGGCTTTTTGGCAGCTGCAGCACACTGCTGGCTCATGTTTAAGTGATTGCCCATTAGGACTCCAAGACTCCAATGTGTATTAGATATGTTCAAATCTTGAGTTATTTCTATAAAAATAATAAAAGGAATAAAAAATATCTAAAAAGAGAAAAAGATCTTGTAAGAGACATCCCATCATACAATCTGTGTGGAGATTACTGATGGCTTTTCCTATGGTTGCTGATGTATAAATCTGTGCCAGAGAAAACCATCAATCACTATTCTTACACATCACATGGAAGAGCTATACACCAGGGGTCCCCAACCCCCAGTCCATGGACTAGTACTGGGCCGTGGCATGGCAGTAACCGGTCCGCACAAATAAGCAAAGCCCTATCTGAGAGATGGAAGTAGCACACAAAACCATGCACCCTCCAACCTCTCTCCACAGAACCGGTCCCTGGTGCCCAAAAGGTTGGGGACCTCTGCTATACACAATAACATAACATGGCCTGTACTGGATGAGTGACTAGAGTAAGCTATGGGAATAATATGAGTTACATTGACATAGTTGCCTCCTGGCTGTGGGATAATAGGAAAAGCATGGCAAAGCCACAGGTTGCAACATAAACCCTCAGGAAGCAGTTAATGGATATTCCACAGACAAACCCACAATATTATTAGATGGAAATCATGGAGAAACCCATATATATGTTCTTGAGTTAATGAGAGAAAAGTTACGCTAGAAATATAATCAGTTAATCAACTTGCTCAAAACAACTGGGTTATGTACAATCTTTTTTTAGATCTAAAATAATCTTAATACAGAAGAGATCAACGAGCAAATGGTCAAGACAGATCCCTGCCCCTTTGCAGCAAAGTCCTTATACCTCTGTGGAGAGGTATAACCTATCACAAACCTATCACAAACTGAACTCAAGTGACAGATCAGAGCTAAATGGCTTCTCTGTCTCCAGTCATTTTTTAAATTGGGCATTAGATGGAACGTATTTTATTTGCCTGAGCTTCCCTGCCAGCCAAAAAGCACTTTACACTATTTATCCTCCCACCAGGAATTAAGACCATCTGAATAAGTAGCACTCTTTCATTTTAGCCCCACTCTCTTGATTGCAGAAGACGCAGAAAGCATCTCCCAGGTAATTTTTCAGGTCCTCCAGATAGCCAAAGCCAGAGAGGTTTTGGAAGGTTTATTACTTCCTTGTGTTTTCAGTCGTAACACTCCAGTACACTTTTCATTCGAAGACATGACAGAAAAATGTAATAGTCTTGTTAGATTTCCCCCCCAGGATTCTTCCCGAGAGCCAAATGATATATTTTAGAGCAAAAATGAATGGACATTCGTTGATAAATGTTCCTGTGTGAAGATGAAATAAATTGGAAGACAAGAAAAACTATTACACTGCCTAAGATAATGCACAATAAAATTTGTGTAACTCATGTACACAATAAAATCATCCTAAATCAGTAGCAGCAAATTACTTAACTGAAGATTATGCACATTCAGGTATTCTCCTCCACCACCAAATTAACAAGAGATGCTTAGAATCTTGAAGGTGAAGACAAAATGCAAGTTTGTAATATTATTGGAGGAAAAAAATCACTTTACCTAATTTTAATTAACATAACATAAGTAAGGCCTAATGTCAAACACTCTTTGCAAATAATCAGTTGAAACCTTCCAGAGTCCTATGTCTCTTCCCCAAGGAAAGAAAGAATATTGGGGTGGGATCAGAATAACAGAGTTGGAATGGGCCTTGGTGATCTTCTAGAACAGAAATGTCAAACTCGCAACGTCACGTGACATTGTGCAACGTATCGGGACAGTTTTGCCATTGCCGGCAATGGGGTGGGCGGGCCAGCAGTTTGACACCCCTGTTCTAGAATCTAGTCCAACACCATGTTCAAGCAGGGGACCCTGTATCATTTCAGATGAATGGCTGTCTATTCTCTTCTTAAAACCTCCAGTGATGGAGCGCCCACGATTTCTGAGGGTAAGTTGTTCCACTGGTTAATTGACCTCACTGTTAGAAAATTTCTCCTTAATTCCAGGTTGCTTCTCTCTTTGGTCAGTTTCCAACCATTGTTTCTAGTCCTGCCTCTGGTGCTTTGGAGAATAGTTTGATGCCCTCTTCTTTGTGGCAGCCTCTCAAATACTCTTCCTTCAGAGATTGTTCCCAAATGCTTGGTGGCCATCCATGAGGTCAGAGAGAGAGGAACCGCTTCTTTGTTCATGGGTATTCTTGTCCATTATTCTCCAGTTAGCTGCTTTTCTATGTCTAAAACTCTCTTAGTTTACTTTCTGCTTATCTTGTTTTGTTTTCATATCTGTTCTGGCCGCAGGCATCAAAGTGGTATCACTGCTCTTCTGAAGAAAGCAGAACCAAAGATTTAAGTTCCTTTCCTACCACATGCTTTGGGAAGTTAAACAACCTGGTAATACTTGATGGGAGTCTACTAATTAGTATTTGGATGCACATCTTCAACAAATAAAACTGGGAATCCATAAAAATTAACTTCTATCTTGCTGCTGTACAGAAGCAAACACATCCATATTGGTGCCAAAATTTACTCTACTTTAAGGAAACTTTACCTGGATTTATCAGAAATACATTCTCTGAATTCAATGACTGAAAAGCAGTATCACCACGGGCTGCCTACAATCTCTTGAATTGGGCATTTAAATTTCTAAGCATATATTACTATTTTAAAAATGTTAATGATGCCAAATTAACTCACTTTAAAATTAGTATCACTCTGCACTCTATGAGACATAAAAAGTAAAGGTAAAGGTTCCCCCGCACATGCGTGCTAGTCGTTTCCAACTCTAGGGGCCGGTGCTCATCTCCGTTTCAAAGCCAAAGAGCCAGCATTTGTCCGAGGACGTCTCCATGGTCATGTGGCCAGCATGACTAGTCGCCAAAGGCGCACAGAATGCTGTTACCTTCCCACCATAGTGGTCCCTATTTTTCTACTTGCATTTTTACGTGCTTTCGAACTGCTAGGTTGGCAGAAGCTGGGACGAGTAACAGGCGCTCACTAATGTTACACGGCACTCGGGTTTTGACCCGCCAAACTGCCGACCTTCTGATCGACAAGCTATACTACATACTACATATTAAAAAGGTGCAGTATTACATTTCAGTACTTATTAAAATATTCTACCAATCATTAGCTCCTGCAATGACTAAACTTAAACTTTTGGTCCATAATTTACAAAACCAATCCAAAAGGACAACTGATCTTCATAATTTTAATTAGAGACTTGGTTCTGATGTGTTCGTTGCTGTCTTTGCACTAGAAATGATTGTAACTATTGTGGGAATGCTTTGAGGGCATTCAAAGCACTTTAGGAACACTGAAAACCCTCGTGATGTTGATGCATTTCACCCAACCAGTTTTTTTCACTACTGGCCATGCTAGCTGGCTTTGCTAACTCAGCAACTTGCCAAATGCTACTACTTCCCCACTCTTAGGAGGATTATCTTACTTATGTTTACAGCAATCCTGTGACATTTTAGTTGGTATTATTTTTTCTACATTGCTGCTTGGCCAAATGCAATTAGATAATTTTCAGTGGAGGAAGTGAAATAGAATATCAACACAAGCTTAGGATCCACACAACCTTAGGACCCAGTATTTGGCTGGTGGGTTCTCAATTCTATGTATAAAATTGGAAGTTTTTGATCCCTCTGTAAAATCTGAGCTCACATCTAGTCCAACAAAGGTTGAGCACTGTGAAAGTGTGTTACTTCAGTCAGGTAAGATTCAAGGTGCTGGTTACGACCTATAAAGCCCTAAATGGCATGGGTCCGGGTTACTTACGGGAGCATCTGCTGCCGGCATCAACTTCCCTTCGTCCAGTGTGCTCCCACAGAGAGGGCCTCCTTAGGGTGCCGTCGGTCAAAGAGTGTCAACTGGCGGCCCCCAGGGGGAGGGTGTTCTCTGTGGACGCGCCAGACCTTTGGAACCGTTTACCGGTGGAGCTCCGGACGGCTCCCGACCTTCGCTCCTTCCGACGTGACCTAAAAACATATTTATTTGAACAAGCCGGCCTGGTCTGATGGGTTTAGGGGTATTTTAACATTTTGTATTAATCTATTTAATTGGGCTACTGTATTTAATATTTCTTTTAATTTTTATATATTGTATTTTATTGTACTGCCCTGTACACCGCCCTGAGTCCTTTGGGAGAAGGGCGGTATAAAAATTAAATTATTATTATTATTATTATTATTATTATTATTATTATTATTATTATTATTATTATCATTATTATTATTATTATTATTATTATTATTATTATTTATATAAAACATTAAATTAAGAAATATTAATGACATAATAAAACAAATGGTCACTAGAAAGTAAGCCATTTCTTTAAAAATGAACAAAATAATTATATATTATTCTTTTGATCAATCCTAAAGATTGCTACAAACATAAAAGGGAAGGTCCATCCAACTATATTGGAAAATGGCACTGGGCAAAAATTATACTTTGCAAAAAAAATTACACTTTGGCTCATCCTGTTGTTTTTTTTTTTTTATGTGCCAGAAGTGAAAAACAGTAATTAATTGCTACTCAATAATGAAATGTCATCACTCAAAATCTGTTCTTTATCATTATAAATTAATACCTAACCCTCAAATGGCCTCTTCCTCCAGCATCCTGATTGCCTTGGCTATGGAATATGAGAATGGCACCCATAGACTTAGGAAGCAAATGTTTGTATGGAGGATTACTTAGCCACATAAATATCAGCCAACATTGTCTGGTATTTACATGTTGGTTAGTTCCCTGATAACTTTTGATATGTAAATAGTCAAAAGTCCCATTGAAACAGAAAAGATTTTAGAGTGTCCATCTTCCACTGGCTTGTACACAAGGCAAAAATACAGGCCAACTCTACACTGATCCCAGCATGAGTTCAAATAAAATAACAGTATTTCTCATTTTTCAGAGGTCACATCATCACTCCAGTTCATTTGTGGATCTGTCTATAGAATAGGTTAATCAGATGTTTTGTGGAATATCAGAATAAATAACTTCCATATCATGAGAAGAAAACTGCATAGATATGTTTATGTAAGCCATCACAAGTTACGTAGAGGTGATTTTACTAACTGTTGCTTATTCTTTCACTTACATTTACCTCTGTGTTGGGTTTTAGGATGTATGACCTTAGGCAATGGGCTGCAAAAATAATTATAATGATGGTATTTTAAATGGTTGTATTTCAATACACAGTGGCTTAGATGGGTGGCACACACATTGAATAAATAAATAATGCTTTGGGCTCAGAGAGGAAAAACCAGTCATGAGAAACTATATTGCAACCATAATGCCAGAAAATGGTGATATGAATCCTAAAAAACAAGTGACTATAAATATGTCAGTTTAAAAGTAGTAAGTACAGGTAATCCTCAACTTACAACCACAATTGAGCCCAAAATTTCTGTTGCTAGGTGAGACAGCTGTTAAGTGAATTTTGCCTCATTTTACAACCTTTCTTGCCATAGTTGTTATGTGAATCACTATAGTTGTTAAAACCAGTGAGTATGGTTGTTAAATTGAACGGGGCTCCCCATTGACTTTGCTTATCAGAAGTTCACAAAAGGTAATCATGTGACCCCGGGACACTGCAACCGTCATAAATATGAGTCAGTTGCCATGTGCCAGAATTTTGATCACGTAACCTTGGGGGATGCTCCAAAGGTCATAAGTGTGAAAAATAGCCACAAGTCACTTTTTCCAATTGCCATTGCTACTTCCAACACTCACTAAATGAACTATTGTTAAGTAGAGGATTACCTGTATAAATATAAGACACTGAGTTTATTATAATATCAAATAATCTGAGTATTTCCCTTAAAAAAAAACCTTAATTTATATGGGCAGGAGTTAATTTATATACCAGTGATTGTTCCTCATTTGGAGGGACAAACAAACTAATCATTCCAGACAAAATTCCTGGTGAATTTGTTTGGTGGAGCTATATTTGAATCTGCATTTTTTGCAGACTAAAGAAATTATTCCAATCTGCAAACAATAATACAGTGTAGATATTAACTATTAAGCTCAAGATAGAAACCTCTTTTATATTACAAAATAATTCAGTGCATTTGACAATTATCTACGTATGCTACACTCAGCTTTAATTGTACAATTCAAGCAACCTTATTAACAGCATAGAATTTATATTCAACACTGATATTCTAATCTTTAAAGATTCAACCTACCTTAGTGTTAACAATTTCTAGTTTAGATTATATTACAATAGCCAGCTAATATTTTTATTTTGTATAGGTAGTTCTCAACCTACAATCATTCAGTGACAGTTCAAAGTTATAATGGCACTTTGAGAAGTGACTTACGATCATTTTTCACATGTAGAACCATTTCAGCATCCCCCATGGTCACATGATCAAAATTGGCAGCTGAGGTAACTGGCTCATATTTATGACAATTGGAGTTTCCTGGGGTCATGTGATCCCCTTCTGACAGACAGTCAATGGGAAATCCAGATTCACTTTACAACTGTGTTACTAAGTTAACTACTGTAATGATTCACTTAGCAGCTGTGGCAAGAACGGCTGTAAAATGGGGCAAAACTCACTTCACAATTGCTTGCTTATAAACAGAAATTGATACTGAGAACTATCTGTAATGGAGTGTTTGGATGTTTATAAGGAAATAAAACAATTACTGGAAGGAAAAAAACCAAATAATAAATCATGTTTTAAAATGAAATATGAAGCAATGAGAAAATTAAGTTCTCCAGTCTGCAAACTCAAGCTGACTGGTATATGGGATTTTTTTTTCATGGAAAACAACCCCAGTACCCAGATTTTGCAGCTTTAACCCTTGGGCAGAAAAGGTTTGAGAGAATTATATCCATAGCTGTTCCATCCACAAAATGCAAAGACATTATGTTTGATGTGGGATCCGCTCCCCGACATTCTAGAATCTTCCCCCCCCCAAGTTCTTTCATGCAGAGATTCTTTTTCAGAAGTTTGTTTTGTTATGCTTCAATTATCACTTTGATACATGCCTGGGGAAGTTTGCCATCTGTGGAAGAATAGGAAGCCCCCCCCCCTCTACCTACCCCCGCTGCCGGCAGGCAATAACTGCTTCTTGGATAAATTGCTTATTTCTATCCATTTCACTTTTTTTTGCTTTCACCTGAGTTTTTTTCTATTCTTAAAGGGCTGCCAGAAACACATACAGTTCCTTCCAGCTACTGAAAATAACAATCTTCCTCACAGCATCCTTGTTGTGTGGGAGAATGGCTAACACTCCCCTTTTTATATCAAGGAATGATTCCAAAGGGAGAGCTAACATTCATAGGTTAAACAAGCACAGAACACAATAATTCAGTATTGATGGCCAAATCAGAAATACTAAGTGGGCAAGGTTAATGGAAACTGGATACACACAAAGAGGCACTGGCATGAGATGAATGTGATTTGAATATTGTTTTATATTGTTATATGTACTTCAAGAGTATGGGTGTAATTTTAGGGAGCACTAGAAGTTTCTGGCATGTCTATAACACTATGATTAAATCAGTTAGTTTATTTTCTGCTTTAGCTTTTTGCCACAAACAAGCATCATATGTCTCTGGTTAGGAATGCTGGAAGCTTTATTTGATGAAATAAAGAAAGGTTTAGAAGTTAAAAAAGTTCTATGCCCAAAGCAATTGTACCTAAAATTCTGAATTATCCCTAAAGATATAAAAGAAAAATAGAAAACATAATAACAAATCCATATAGTTTTCATAGTCTGTGCATATCTGTAGTCTTGCAAACATTCATTTAGTGACCATTCAAAGTTAAATGACATGATCATTTTTCATACTTTTGACCATTGCAACATCTGCATTGCCACATTATCACACTTCCGGTGCTTGGCAACACAGGCACGTATTTACAATGGCTGCAGCCTCCATTCTCCTAGGGAGCTTCTGACAAGCAAAGTCAATGGAGGAAGCCAGATTTGTTTAAGAACCACATGATTAGCTTAACAACTGTAGTGATTTATTTAACAACTATGGCAAAAAAAGGTCATAAAATGGGGCCAAACTCATTTAACAACTGCAATCTTGAACGATGGAAATTTTGGGCTCATTGTGGCCATAAATCAAAGACTAGGTCCCAGATCATTTAACAGAATGATGAGTGATTTGGATGAAGGGTTAGAAAACAAGATAATCAAATGTGTAGGAAGCACAAGGATAGAAGAACAGAATGAGTGATGGGAATAGTAAAGACGTTGGAACACAAACAGAAAGATCTGGGTCTTATGCAAAGCACGTTGCAGAGACCCAGTGAATGAGTTTGATAGCCAAACTCTCTCACTCTTAGCCCAACGTACCACATGAGATTGTTGTTGTGGGGAAAAAATAAAACTAAGCACCTTAAGGTATGAGAAATCTTGACATATGACCACAACTGAAGTTAAATGAGTCACAGCCACTGTTATGACCTTTTGCTCCAGTCATTAAGTGAATCTGGCTTCCCTCATTGACTCTTTTGTAGGGAAGCCCCCTGCAAAGTCATAAATGGTGATCATAGAGGATGCAGTTTTTTAAGAAGAGACTGGAAAGTCATTTGTCTGAAATGGTATAGTCTCCTGGTTGTGTACGGGATTGGACCAGAAGACCTCCAAGACCCCTTTCAACTCTATTAAGATCAAATGAAGATCTTGAATTTGGATTGGTCAAAATAAGCCTGAAATACTCATTCTGCAACATTTTAAATAAGATGTTGAAAAGGTGGAGGATGTCCAGAGGACAACAGCTAATAAAGCACCTGGAAGGAAAAACTTAGGAGAAATGATATAAAGCACTGGAACATGTTCAGTGCTTTGTTTGTACAAGAGAACAATAACAGTTGTTCAAAAAAGCATCAAGTTTCTCCAGCCAATGATAGATTCTTCTTTGCTTGGTGTTGTTAAACAGAGGCTTAATGGCCTTTGGTCAAGGGTAGTGTGATCATGACTTCCTACATTCTAATTCTAACCAAAACCAAACCAGCCACATTATGGCTTTGTGTGATGTGTGAACTCCTTCACTTTGCCTAATCTCCCTGGCAACAGTTCCAGAGTCTCACAGGTTTATATCTAGCCTTGTGATGCTTCACTATTCTTAAAAAAAGAAAAGGAAAAACTGAAAGGATTTATTCTCCTATTGAGGTCTTAGGGGGTCCTTAGAAAATCATTTTTAGTAGATAGAGGAAACAAGAATGTAAACAGCTGTTTATTTAAAAATATCAAAGTGAGGATGATTCACTCTTCCCCCCCCCCGAAAGGAAGCAACATGTGTTTGATGCTCCAGACTTACTAGACAGTTGCAAAAGTTCAAGAATTCCATGGACTATATCTAAATCTCCCATTTGCTTCACTCCATTCTGAATAAATGCAAATTACAATTATCAATTTTATAAAAGCCTTCAGATGGTTCTCCCTTATGCAACCATATTCCACAACATTGTTGTTGTTAGTTGTGAAGTCATGTCCGACCCATCGCGACCCCATGGACAACATTCCTCCAGCCCTTCCTGTCCTCTACCATCTTCTGGAGTCCATTTAAGCTCACGCCTACTGCTTCAGTGACTCCATCCAGCCACCTCATTCTCTGTCGTCCCCTTCTTCTATTGCCCTCAATCTTTCCCAGCATTAGGCTCTTCTCCAGTGAGTCCTTCCTTCTCATTAGGTGGCCAAAGTATTTGAGTTTTAGCTTCAGGATCTGGCCTTCTAAAGAGCAGTCAGGGTTGATCTCCTCTAGGACTGACCGGTTTGATCGCCTTGCAGTCCAAGGGACTCGCAGGAGTCTTCTCCAGCACCATAGTTCAAAGGCTTCAATTCTTTGGCGCTCAGCCTTTCTTATGGTCCACAACATTATCAAGGTATATTTAACACACAATATGGTTTGCCGGAACTGCCTGTGTAAGAAAACTGTTTACAGAACAGAGTCCAACAGATTAACGGGTTTAAAAACTAAGCTTTTGCATAGTTTTGTTCTTCTGAAAAGTTCACCTAACACACAGTGGTGAGACTACTGATAATTGGAATAATATTGTGTAATACTGTGTATTGTGCAGGGAAAAAATTATCAGATGCGCCCAGAGCTAATTATTCCATGCTGTACATTTGCAATTGTATAAGTTGCCAATAAGGAACCACTTTAAAGCAGAACAATATTTATTTTTATTTTTAAGAGGTTTTAACACATATTTATAGGGACGTGGTGGCTCAGTGGGTTAGGACGCTGAGCTTGTCGATCAAATGGTCGGCAGTTTGGCGGGTCGAATCCCGAGTGCCGCGTGACAGAGTGAGTGCCTGTTACTTGTCCCAGCTTCTGCCAACCTAGCAGTTTGAAAGCATGTAAAAAATGCAAGTAGAAAAATAAGGACCACTACGGTGGGAAGGTAACAGCGTTCCGTGCACCTTTGGCGTCTAGTCATGCCGGCCACATGACCACGGAGGTGTCCTCGGACAAACGCTGGCTGTTCGGCTTTGAAAGGGAGATGAGCACCAGCCCCTAGAGTCGGAATTGAGTAGCACACATGTGCGGGGGAACCTTTACCTTTACCACATATTTAAAAATATATCATTGGACTATTCAGTCTGGTGGCTCTCTGGTGAATATATTAAACTGTCTCTCTTATGCAGTTATTATAGCTTTTCTGTGGGATACATCAGAGTTATAAAAAAAATCATAGCATTTCTCATATATTTTTAAAAGAAACTCCTTCATGGGTAAAAAGTGAAGATTCTCTCAGCAGATATAATGAATGATGAAATTTTACATTACTTCAATGTCCCAAAGAGACTAACAACCCATTATTAGCTTCCAGCAAATTAATTTTAAAATTCTGTCTAAAAACTCATAGCTTGCTTCTTTCAAATGGCTAGAGATTACATACCTTAAAAACACTAGAAAACCCTTCAAATTTGTTTGTTTAATTACAATTGGGACACTTGGTCAGACATTACCACTAACATTTTATCCAGAATAAAAATCTATATTAATACACAAGAGTCCCCATGAGAATTTTTACTAACCAGATTGCCTTCCATCGTAGCACAACAGTGGACTCAAAACAAAGGAAACACCCATGAACTTTGAATTTCAAAGATTCATATATTCCTGGTCATATCTAGGTCCCAGAATGTAATTTGAAGGCCTATGACCTCTCTGAAACTAAACAGTTCTGTGGAGTACATTAATGAAAAAGCTGTTGCGTTGCATGGTGAGAGAAAGGCAAGATAGAAATATAGTAAAATATACAAATGGGAATTTTTTTTAAATTACATGAGTTGATTAAAAAAGAAACTGTTGAAAAGGTTTGTTTTATGATTTAGGAGCAGACTTTTATACTTTTAATTTGAGTGTCTTAAAATACTAATTAAGGGGAAAGCCTTTTAGAGTATTTTGTGAGTGTGCTTTCAAGTCTTTCTTGATTCCTGGCAACCGGAAGAACCAAGTGCATAGAGCAGGGGTCTTCAAACTTGGCCCTTTTATGACTTGTGGACTTCAACTCCCAGAATTCCTCAGCCAACGTACCTGGATGAGGAATTCTGGGAGTTGAAGTCCACAAGTCATAAAAGGGCCAAGTTTGAAGACCCCTGGCATAGAGGGTTGATGATTTTTGAGGGAGGGAACAATATTTTCAGAAGTGATTTGTCATGTCTTCTAGGCTGAGAGGAACAACTGACCAAAAGTTACCCAGCTAGCTTTGTTCCTTAAGCAGGAGGAGCACTCATGATCTCCTGATTTCTGCTCTAGTGCTTTTACCCCTACTGAACACCAAAGCACACCTCCAGGTCTCAGCATCAAAGGCCAAAGACCATCAATTTTGGTAAATTACAAGGAGACAAGAAAAGGGGAAGATTGAAAAACAAGGAGACACAGCATCTTTCAGAAAGTACTTTTTATGCTCACATATTCTCATTGTGTCCAGCCATACAGGTGAGAAACTCAAGGCCCAAAACTTGATTACAGGCCCAAAGTCCTTTAAAGTTGTCCAGGAGTACTTCAACTTATCAAAATTCAGCAACAATGCAACAAAAATTGGAAAATGTAGTTAGAGGCCATTTTAAGAACTTCTTTATTATTCAAAGCCACTCCTCTCCAGCTTTAGCAATTTTGGGATGTGTGCGGACTTCAAATCCAAGAATTCCCCAACTGGCATGGATTCATTAATGAGAATTCTATGAGCTGGACTCCAACAAAATTGGAGCTTGCCCAGATTGGGAAACATTGCTTTGGAATGAAACGGGAATATCTCAGATATCACAGACGTGCCCTCACTACTACTCTTGGACTAGAATAAAAACACAAACCCCATTCAAAACAAACATTTTTTAAAAAGTGACACCTGCCCTAAACTTCAGATTCAGGATAGTTTTCATCTAGCTGACATTCCACCTATGTTTTGCTCAATCAAAGAAGCCAGACTATTGGATTTGGCCATACAATAAAGCAGTATCTCTGTTTTTAGTTCAATCTTTGCCTAGCCTCAAATAAAATTTGATATTTCTTGTACCTGCTGTAAAAGGAAAAGATGATATTGCAGTATAATTCTTTTTCTGGCATCTTCATCATGACTGCCTCTCTCTAGCTTTGCGAATGGGCTTGAATCTAAATCTTCAGCATTTCCTGTTGGGTTTGTTGGCAGCTTTCAATGTGATTCCTTGGTGATGGCTGATCAAGCTCGCTGGCAGCACCAGCAATCACATCTTGCCTTCCAAAAGACACTTAATGTTCTGCCGATTGCTGAACCCATCTGTTCTGATGGCTACCTATTGTACATACTTCTCATGATGGACAATAATTCAATTAACTCCCCCATTTATGCAGGAATATGAAATTTTTGAGCCACAGTGCAAGGTTCATGCAAACATCCATTCTTCTTCCCCATCATTAGTAAAGGAAAATAAGAATATTCAGAGAACCACAAGTATCAACCAGATATAAAATCTCAAACTCCATCAGTTTTTACTCTTTAACATGCATTTCTTAATCATTGTAGAGGCCACATTGTTAACCATGTGTGTTTACTGTGCCATCTGCTTGGGTGGAGAACACGATTATAAAGTTTCATCACTACCTAATCCTAAACTTTGTGACATTTGGGTGAGGTCAGGTTTTCTGCTGCTGATGTGCTCTATTTTAGGAAAAACAATTACATTCTTGCAGCACTTCCTCACTGGTGTATCCTCTAACCCTTCCATGACCATACTGAATGGTCTTTGGGGACTTGAGCATCTGTTTTCAATTGTGAATTTTCCAGAGAGGGATCTGTCCCTTTTTATAGCTCCTTAAATACTTATCATTGCTTCACTGGCAAGTCTACAAATTAAAAATTAATAGCAAAACACATAAACCTACAGAAAAACACATTCTAAACACAGCAAATGCATTAACAGTTGTGTGTACAAAGAGGAATTATCAAACAAAAAGAACTGGGGCCTACAATTCAAATGAAACATTATTCCAGTTAAAACAGTTGCCTACTATATAAAATGTTATATCCAGTGTAAAGATTTCAAGAGGCAACGATTCAAATTTTAAAAACAAAAGAAGCATACTGTTAATAGATAATGTCTCCATGCTGTAAATTTTAGAAAAATGTTTCCTCAAGCACAATATTTTTTTTTCCTATTCTTTCTGCATTTTGCTCATCTCAACAGAAGGAGAAGGAAAATCTTTATAAAATCCACTGAAATTATTATATGTGGGGGGCCAGGTCAATGAGGGGTCCCAGCATGCTTTTGACCCCTAGTGACATTTCACATCTGAAAGGCTATCTCCAACACAAAGGTAAACATTGCTGTTTAATTCACAAGCATTGCAATTTTAATAAAGATGATATGACACATAATAGGTGTAACATCAGACAATAGATGCAGCAGCAATATTTAGTAAACATAATATTCATGCTAGATAGTTCAATAGATAGATAGATAGATTATTGTTGTTGTTAGCTGCAAAATCATATCTGACCCATCACGACCCCATGGACAACGTTCCTCCAGGCCTTCCTGTCCTCTACCATCTTCTGGAGTCCATTTAAGCTCACACTTACTGCTTCAGTGACTCCATCCAGGCACCTTATTCTTTGTCGTCCCCTTCTTCTCTTGCCCTCAACCTTTCCCAGCATTAGGCCAGTGAGTCCTTCCTTCTCATTAGGTGGCCAAAGTATTTGAGTTTCAACTTCAGGATCTGGCCTTCTAAAGAGCAGTCAGGGTTGATCTCCTCTAGGACTGACCGGTTTGATCGCCTCGCAGTCCAAGGGACTTGCAGGAGTCTTCTCCAGCACCATAGTTCAAAGGCCTCAATTCTTTGGCGCTCAGCCTTTCTTATGGTCCAACTTTCACAGCCATACATTGCAACTGGGAAGACCATAGCCTTGACAATACACACTTTTGTTGGCAGGATGATGTCTCTGCTTTTTAGTGTGCTGTCTAGATTTGCCATTGCTTTCTTCCCCAGGAGCAAGCGTCTTTTAATTTCTTGGCTACAGTCCCCGTCTGCAGTGATCTTGGAGCCCAGGAAAATAAAATCTGTCACGATAGATAAGATAGATAGATAGATAGATAGATAGATAGATAGATAGATAGATAGATAGATAGATAGATAGATAGATAGCCTTTATCGTCATTTTTTACTGTGGGCACAATGGCACACATTAAATTGCTTATTCTCCAAGTGTACACATGCATAACACACATTTAAACATACTATATACAACATATGTATAGACCTACACTCTTACATATAAGTAACATATAAATATTAATCACTGTCCATCTTGAATACATAACGGGGGGAGGAAGCTTTAAAGTTCATACTGTATGGATGAATCTGGATGTTCTGCTTCGGATACCGAAGGCGTCACGGATCAGCTGGATCAGCTGGGCGGCGGAAGTGGCAGCCGTTGCAGCTACCCTGAGCAGGACCGGAGTCGCTGCTCTGCCTCGGCCTCCTGGCCTGCTCCTAAATAGCGGCGGCGTCTCCATGGGATCAAGGAGACGCCGCAGACTGGCTATGCGGGCCCGATCGACCACCTCCGAGGGGCCTTTGACAGCGGCGCTAGCAGCAACGGCCTGGCGTCTCCGGCCCACCCCCTGAACCGCTGCAGCTGTCTTGAGTGAGGGCCAGCGCCTCGTCCTTCCTCGACCACCTTGACCTAGCCCTAGGCGGCGGCACTTCCAATCTACACCAAGGAGACGCCGCGGACCAGCGGATCAGGGGAGCAGCTATGCAACGGAGCAGCAGCGAAAGCGTCATCAGCGAAAGCTTCTCCAGACCCTGGTCGACCACCTTTGCCAAGAACCCTCGACGGCAGCACTACTAGACGCGGCGTGGCGTCTCCGGCCCGCACCCTGGGTGCCGACGATGTCTCCGTGCCGATCTTCAACCAAAAGACGCCACGATGCAGCTGATCAGTGGAGACAGCGGCGACTGGACCACCGAGGCCATCATCATCTTGCCTCTACCAACTCTCAACCCCCCTGCCCACCCTCGCCCCACAGGACATGATGGGCCTGGGTGCAAGCCACGGTGGCAGAGTGGCTTGACCTTACACCTGCAGCCCCATAGAGGTGAGAGCTCTATGGGGTATGCTTCACCCAGAGTGGGTCCTGGACCACCCCCGGAAACAGAGTCACAACCCATCGTGAGAGGATGGGGAGTGGCCTGCTTCTGGGGTTCACCCAGCCAAGTGGCAGTGGCTGGGTGACGGTCCAGATACCCACCTACCCAACTCGACCCTCCTTCCAATTCTCCACCCAGGGGACCGCCTTCCCAAAAAAAACCTGTGACTCTATGCTTCTCCAATATTCGAGCACAGACCTACATGCCCTCAGGAGTTCCCCCCTCTCCTGGGTGCGTCCCGCCTACAATACATCGAATCTCGATGACGGGCCCAACCATTGGGCCTCTGAGAGATGGCCAGGCAGGGTCAGGGGCCTCCAGCACAAGTCCAACAAGAGGCCCCTGGTTAAGTTCCTAGCTAAGTTCTTTGTCGGGTTAGGGAGGGGGGCGGGAAAAGACTATGGTTGTTCGGCGAAGGGGGGCCTTCCAACTACCATAGCGCAGGCCAGGCGTACAACCGTTCATGAAGGTGAAGAACGAGGACCAGTTGCCGACAAAGCCCAGTGGCGAGCTGACGAACAGCCAATTCCCAGGATGGTGGGGAACGGCAGAAGGTGCACAAGCAGAGGGCCGTATCATCACCGGGAGAGTCATCTCCGCTCTGTACAAGCGGTGAGACGCTCCGACCCTCTGTACTTCCCCCGAGGACCCGGGAGCGAAGGTGTGCAGCCTCCTATGCTCAGGCTGGTCTACCTAAATGCCAGGTCCATAGCTAACAAGGCTCACCTTGTTCGTGACCTAGTGGAGAGTGAGCACGCGGACCTGGCTTGCATCACGGAAACCTGGCTGGGCCCAGAGGGTGGTGTCCCTCTGGTTGACCTCTGCCCGCCAGGTTTCCAGGTGCTGCACCAGCCTCGGGCCCATGGGAGGGGCGGAGGAGTGGCAGTAATCATCAGGGAGACCCTTAGCCCGCGAGAGACCACCGTCCCTCAGATAGCCGGGTGTGAGTTTCTCCTTCTGAGATACGGCCCAGGGGCACAGTTGGGCCTGCTGCTGGCGTACCTACCACCTAATCGTGCAGTGGCAGCCCTGCCCAAGCTACTCGATGTCCTCTCAGGGTTGGTGGTTGAATTCCCAAAACTCATGGTCTTGGGCGACTTTAACCTACCGTCCCTGGGAGGATCGTCCGAACTAGCTCGGGAGTTCATGGCTTCCATGGCGGCCATGGACCTGTCGCAAATAATTTCTGGACCGACTCATGAGGGAGGCCACACCCCCGACTTGGTGTTCTTGTCTGGATGGTGGCGTGATGATATCAGTGGGGGCGCCACGACCGTTACGCCCCTGTCATGGACCGATCATCACCTCCTACGGCTAGACTTCCCCTTTGCCACCCCCCGCCGTGGGTGCACGGTGCCAACCAGATGGTACCGCCCTAGGCGCCTAATGGACCCTGATAGGTTCCAGGCAGCGCTTGGGAACCCACATGCACTCCCTGCTCACAGCTCGGCGGACGCCTTAGTGGAAGCCTGGGAAAGGGCAGCCACGGAGGCTCTGGACCAAGTTGTACCCCTGCGGCCCCTGACCCGGCGCAGATCCCAGCGAGCCCCATGGTTCACCGCGGAGCTCCGGGAGATGAAGCGTCGGAGACGGGGCCTAGAGAGCCGTTGGAGGTCCAGTCGATCCGAATCCGACCGATTGCGACTAAGAATCCTCACCAGGTCTTATCTCGCAGCGATAAGGGTGGCGAAATCCAACTACTTTTCCACCCTCATCGCGTCCGCAGATAATCGCCCGGCTGCCTTGTTCAGAGTGACTCGCTCCCTACTGAACCAAGAGGTGAGGGAGGAACCCTTACAGGGTCGAGCCGAGGAATTCGGTCAATATCTGTTGGATAAAATCGCTCGGATTCGAACCGGCCTGGACTCCAACTGGGCAGAGTTGGAGGAACAGGACATGGACAGTCTTGTCGACGTCATCTGGGAGGAATTTGATCCTGTGACTCCGAAGGAAGTGGACAGGATTATGAGGAGGTTGAGCTCCTCCACATGCTTACTGGACCCGTGCCCTTCCTGGCTGGCTTATGCAGCTCGAGAGGGGACACGAGGCTGGTTTCTGGCGGTCATCTCTGCTTCTCTGAGTGAGGGTCACTTCCCCACCGTCTTGAAGGAGGCGGTGGTGAGACCTCTCCTCAAGAAGCCCACCTTGGACCCAACCTCATTGAATAACTTTCGTCCAGTCTCCAACCTTCGCTTCCTTGCGAAGGTTGTTGAGAGCGTGGTGGCGCATCAACTTCCTGAGGTCCTGGATGAAGCGGTTTATCTAGACCCGTGCCAATCGGGCTTCAGGCCGGGCTACAGCACAGAGACGGCATTAGTCGCTCTGATGAATGATCTCTGGAGAGCCCGGGACAGGGGCCATTCCTCTGTCCTAGTCTTATTAGACCTTTCGGCGGCTTTCGATACCATCGACCATGGTATCTTGCTGCGGCGCCTCAGGGGACTGGGAGTGGGAGGCACGGTTCTGCGGTGGTTCTCCTCCTTTCTCCAGGGTCGCTCGCAGTCGGTGCTGGCAGGGGGACAGAGGTCGACCCCGAGGCCTCTCGTTTGCGGAGTCCCTCAGGGGTCGGTCCTCTCGCCTCTCCTGTTCAACATCTACATGAAACCGCTGGGTGAGATCATTCGTGGTTTTGGAGTAGGGTACCATCAGTATGCTGATGACACCCAGCTTTTCTTCTCAACTCCAAACAGCATCAGTGATGCCCTCGACGTGATGTCCCGCTGCCTGAAAGCGGTCCGGGAATGGATGGGGAGGAACAGGCTTCAACTCAACCCGGACAAGACTGAATGGCTGTACGTACCGGCAAGCCAGGATACTCAGATCATTCCATCCCTTAACATCGGGGATGAGTTATTACCCCCTGTTGATAGGGCCCGCAACCTGGGTGTCCTCCTAGACTCGCAGCTATCCCTGGAAGATTACATAGGAGCTGTGACCAAGGGGGCCTTCTCCCGGGTTCGACTAGTGCGCCAACTACGACCTTATCTGGACCTGGATGCCTTACGTACAGTCACCCATGCACTTGTGACCTCTCGCCTAGACTACTGTAACGCTCTCTACATGGGGCTGCCCTTGAGAGCCACTCGGAAGCTTCAACTGGTGCAAAGTGCAGCGGCACGGACACTTTTGGGGGCCTCCCGATACTCCCATATCACACCTCTCCTCCGTGAGCTGCACTGGCTTCCGGTTGCCTTCCGAGTGAAATTCAAGGTGCTAACAATGACATACAAAGCCCTACATGGCATGGGTCCGGACTACCTACGGGAGCACCTTCTGCCAACGTCAACACCCTTCCGTCCTGTGCGCTCCCACAGAGAGGGCCTCCTCAGGGTGCCACCGCTCAAGGAATGTCGGCTGGTGGCCCCCAGGGGGAGGGCATTCTCAGTGGGTGCGCCAGCCCTCTGGAACTGCTTGCCTACCGAAATCCGGATGGCCCCCGACCTCCGCACCTTCCGGCGCAATTTAAAAACTTACCTGTTCCAGCAGTCCGGCCTGGCCTGATAGCTCTTGGGGTCTCAGTTGTTTTTACTATTGCTTTTCACTATTGTTCAATCTGTATACCTACCTTACTCTGTACACCGCCCCGAGTCCCTCGGGAGAAGGGCGGTATATAAGAACAAACAAACAAACAAACAAACAAACAAACAAACAAACAAATAAATAAATAAATAAATAAATAAATACCATGAAGCCTCCTCCCAAAAGTAACGAAGAAAACAGGTTGTGAAGAGGATGTGTGTTTATTATATGTATTTATTATATGTGTTTACCTAACTATTCATTTCAAAAAGATTGGATAAGATCAGCAGTAAAAAAAAAAGTACATTCTTTGCATGGAGGTTTGCAATCATAAAGACCTAGAGTAAAATTGGAGAAATGAATACCATGAGCAAACTTTCCCTCAACCCAGCCTCAGTAACTTTAAGATGCGTGGACACATTTGGCTGGGGAATTCTGGGGATTCACCCATCTTCTAAGGTTGAGAAACACTGCCTCAATTTGATAATCTCAAGAGGCAAGACATGCTGGAAATAAAATTACAGAATTCTATGGGTTGTAATTCCAGTACATTTGGACAGAATTTCCATGCTAGGAAATACTATTCATTAACAGTGAAATTAAATGCAATAATTATTGAAATACTCCTCATTATTCTTCAGTTCCTGCATCTTTGAGACAGTTTTGACTCCTGGCAAAAACTGGGTAAGACCACCCAGTTTTCTTGGCAATGTTTTTCTTCCTAGGGCTGAGAGATTCCCCGGCTGGCTTCTGTGCCTAAGGCAGAATTAAAATTGATAAATTCCTCAGCACCTTTCAACACTACACCAAACATGCTCTCAATGAAACAATATAAATGGTATAATTAGCAACTGCTCACAATTTGCAATAACGAGCCTCTGCTAAATTGGGAGGAGGGAGGCACTAAAAACCAACCAATAAGTTTAATACAGCCATTCCCACCCAAAAAGATAGCAGTCAATGTATGGCATATTCTTTCAACAGAGATGATTTGATTATTCATTTTAATACAACATCTCTGTGTTTTACAGATTATGGTTCTTTTTCTCAGCATTTGTTATATTCAGCTCTAAAAATACTTAGAATGAAAAATTTTCAATTTAGTTATTCAAAGGTCTTGTGAACTCCTTAGGCAGCAATGTGGCAATAGTTGGATAGAAGCAGAGATAGTAATTTTAGATTGGGTAAGACGACTGTGGCTTAAGAAGCACCCCCAGCTTGCAAATAAGCATCCATGAAATACAGCCAGGCCAGAAAATCAATACGACTGCATCAACCTTGTTTTAGTAACCTTGTTTCCTAATATTAAAAAAAGAAAGCGAGTTGAAAATGTGAAGCTATTGCTTGATGATGCCTGCAAGCAACCTTTACCAACCTTGCATTATCCATATTTGTTAGAAATTCTGGTATTTGTTTGCTTCTTCCATAAATTCTGTCTCCTTTCTACAAAGAGGTGTGCATTTGTGAAGCATATTGAAAGAAAGCCACTGTATAAATTTACCCCAACTTAGATTCTTTTCAAAAATTTCAGATTATAACATCCATTCAAAAATTTCAGATTATAACATCCATTACATTTGTGTACTATGCTAGTGGATATTCCTGAGAATGGTAATTCAAACCATCTTGAAGGACACTGGTTGGGAAGCAAAATTAAGCCACAAATTGCATGAACCAGTTGTATGGTGGCTAGAGTCACTTGACGGTGAAATGGACAGTCCTTAACATAACTGGAATCATAACTTACAAAATCATAATGCCAAGCATTTGAATTCTGATCACATAACAACAGGGACACTGTGATGGTCATAAGTCACTTTTTTCAGAACTACTGTAATTCTGAATGGTCATTAAACAAATAGTCATACTGTAAGTCAAAGATGTTCTGTAAATATGATTAAATAAAAATAAAAACTATTTTTTTTTCATTTGCAGAATGCTTGCCCTAAATCAAACATGTCAAACTCGCAACGTCACGTGATGTGCAACGTATCGGGACAGTTTTGCCACTGCTGGCAGTGGGGTGGCTGCAGGTTCTGGATGACGCATCTGGCCCACGGGCCGGCAGTTTGACACCCCTGCCCTAGATATTCAATATGCTTGCTTCACAAGAAACCCATAATCCTCCTAAGTCATTGGAAGATAAGAAATACATTAGCTATGCCATAGTTAATGGCGAGCCTAATTATCTGAAGACCTAATTTTTGAACTAAGAAAGATTATTGTATATCACAATAATCCAATTTGGATAACTAATTTAAGCACTGTCTTTGGGATGGAGGAGATAAAAGGTATAGATTCTTTAGTAGCATTTTTGGAAAAATAGCTTTTTGTGATTGGTGGTATACACTTTGTCCCATCTTTTTATCTCCAGTTGGGAAGTTACTCTTAACCACCAGCTGAAATATACACAACTACAAATTTAACTCATTACATCTTATCATATCCTCATGGCAAGGGAACAGTCGTGTCAGCCTTTCTTGTATATAAAAACTATAATAATGCATGTTTTAAACTTACTCATTGTTTTTCATGCACTCAGTTTTTCTCCTCCTCTGAATTATTTTTGAGTTCACGAGAAGAGTGAGTGATATTATATATAAATCAAATTATTAAAAACTCTGAAGTATAACCACACTTAGTTGAATTTATATGAGCAAGTCAACCTCTGCTCTAACTTGCTTATACTATAATATAATAAACTGCAGGTAGCCCTCAACTTACAGCAGTTCATTTAGTGACTGTTCAAATTTATAAAGGAACTGAAAAGAATGACTTACAACTATTTTTCACACTTACGACCATTACAGCATCCCTTTGGTCATGTGATCAAAATTCAGATGCTTGGCAACTGACTCATATTTATGACGGTTAGGTGATCACCTTTTGTAATCTTCTGACAAGCAATGTCAATGGTGAAGCCAAATTCACTTGTGTTACTAACTTAACAACTGGCAAGAAAGATTATAAAATGGAGCAAAACTCACTTAACAAATGTCTCATTTAGCAACAAAAATTTTGGCTCAGTTGTGGTTGTAAGTTGATGCATAGATTTTCCCTAACACTATGTTACTTCGCATGTGGGCTTTCTACTGCTTTTCCACTCTGGGAAAAGGAAAATCGTTATTTGACCCAGCTAGATTTATATTCCACCTGCCTTGGTGGAGCAGTGGGCTAATGCCTCCTTAAGTAACACCAGCTGCCTGCAATTAGTGCAGGTTCGAGTCCCACCAGGCTCAAGGTTGACTCAGCCTTCCATCCTTCCGAGGTAGGTAAAATGAGGACCCAGATTGTTGGGGGCAATTAAGCTGACTTTGTAATAATGCCGCTTGGGGTGTGTGCGAAAGCCCTAATAAGCAGGCATATACATAGAATGAAGGCTACTGCTAAGCTTGTAAGCCGTCCTGAGTCTTCGGAGAAGGGTGGGATATAAATGGAATTTAAAAAAATCCTGTACAAGACAACTTGTGACCCACTGAATTGTTGTTTTGGTGAAATTTTTTTTATCAGATTCCTCAATGCCTTCAATAATGACAGAGTTTCTAACATATTGGGAAAATTATTAAAAATTCAAGAGATGTATCTTGTTGAATTGTATACCACAGCCAAACCTCAGCAGTTGACATAGGAAATGTTTCATGATACTTTGTACTATGCCATAAAATGCTATCATTTTTATATCATAAAATTTGCCAAATATCAGTTCCATGGGAATCATGGATGCCAAATTTTGGGTGCATTCTGTAAATTAGCCTATTTGAGGCATCCTTGGTCCAAAAAGCTTTGTCCTATGATGCACTGTTTAATCCAGGTAAAGATTACAGACACAAGAGTTTTAGTAGTGTATAGATTAATGGTTTACCACTTTGGTCAATGGAAGGAAATTTACAGTGCATTTGGTTGAAATATTGATTTGCATTTGTTCTGAAGCTATCAGATTTTGCTTCTAACAGGATTCCTATGGCTTTTAGTAGTTGCAAGGACACTGAACATTTGTTCATCTTAGCATATTGCCACTCTAAACGAAGTTTTACTTGCAGGTCTTCTGTACACTATGGAAATGAGGAAACAGACCTGTAATACCCACTCTTACCAACAATGGCTTCTAGTTTACCACTGCCCATCTCTACCCATTCCAGCCAGTTGGTAAGGACTGAATAGATAAACACACTCATTACCCTGTTGGCTAAGCATACCTATTAATCAAATCCAACTTTTTGATAAGTCATGTTTTAATCATGGTTATAAAAACAAGCTAGTGTTTCTCAAACTATCTGCCATCATGGATTCAAAAAATGCTGGGGTCCCCCAATTAATCAAATATCCTTCTGTATAATTTTCATGGGAATATTTGTTAATAATTTTTGAAACCATTTAAAATAGATGAAGAAAAGAAAGGAAAGGAAAAAGAAGCACACATAAAAATTAGAAAATGCAAACAGCACACAGAAAAACTACCGTACAAAGTTCAAATATTTTAAATCACTGAACATTCATTTGCTATCACTTGGCAACAGCTATATTTTTCTACTGGAAATTGATTCAGCAGTTGTGGTGGTGGCCTCTTTTAACCTACACACTGGAAAAAGTGAATGCTTTTAAATGCTATTCTGGGTTCTGGCACTAATACCTTTGCAGGATGAATTCCCATTGTTCCATTTGTTTATGCAAAACACAGGTAATGATAGAATAAATAAATACTGTGACATTTATTTGCACAGGAAAAATATCCCACAATAATTTGACAAAATGTTGCATGTTTGCAGTGTTGAACTTGGCACCTATGAGCACATTGCCTACAGACATAGACTTTGTATGAACAAATAAAATGAAATATGGGACTCCTATCTGACCAACAAAAGAACATATTTGTAGTTGAGTATTGAACTGTGGAGTCGTCTTTGACCCTGATTGTTTTCTTGCAGACATTTCATTACGCAGCTAAGTAACATTATCATGATGTTGCCTAGCTGGGTAATGAAATGTCTATAAGAAAATAACCAAACTCAAAGAGCACCAAGGACTCCAAAAACATATTTGTACCTAAAATTGCATTAGATAACTATATATAGATTTTAACTGTTGACTGCTAAAATGACATATTGCACCTTTACTTCTTTCCTTTATTTGTACTTTATTAGTTTTAAAGAAAACTAATTTGACCTGAAGCTGACAGCTTTCAAAGTTCCATTTCAGATATGATTATTTGCCTTTTAAGTTATATATAGGAAGACTTTAGCATTTACTGTATTTTAATTTAAGTATTAGGGTATTGGGGGAGGTGGTATTTCTACATTAAATTTTGACAGATGCCTCTAAATCCTACAAACAGCATGGTATGTTACAGAAGTTTCATATTCAAATGAAAAGAAGACACAATACATGTTTTATTCAATATAGCCAGGTTACCTTTTTATAGCAATTTTTAATAATCAAAATTGAGACATTTTGATTCCATTAGGTGTTATATCAAATTACAGAAATAACTAAATAAACACTAAGCCACTTTAATTGCTCCAAATGGATAGTATCTCTCCTTCAAATATACAATTAGAAACCTCCACTTGGCAACAAGCTGTTCTAAATGCTAAACTAAACTCATTTCTTCACTCCAGACTGAAAAAAACAAAATCAAATAACTGTGGTTGATAATACGTTAGAAGCCTAGATTGGCAAATGCTGACTTGTTAATGGATACCAGCACACTTCAAAAGCCTCATAATACTGTAGGGCTTTCTTTAACAGCAAACAGTAAGCACATTAAGGCACCAAAGCATTTTAAAATATAGCATTACGGTACCCATTTTAAAAGTTCCTTGGATCATATTGTTGCAAGGCTTGTATGCTGGGTGCTAAAACTCAATTACATTCTGCATCAAAGTACACTGAATAGCATCAAGAATATCCAAATATCCAAGAATATGTGAATAACTCAAATTTTTAACAATTTGGAGAAGGGGATGGACAAACAGATATTTGGGAGTACATGATTCATTGAAATTTCAGCCCTTTTTGCATTTAAGAATAGCATCCATTCTTTTTTTTTAAGTGGATCACAGATCAAGACAGACACCAGATGTTTCATTGCTGGTTGCTAATAGATCACTGACATATGACAGCCTGCCAGTATTTTTGATTGAGAGACAGATTCCCATCAAGTACTCTGCTCTAATTCTATCTTACTTCAGGCAAGCAGGTAAAATGAACTATGAAATATCAGCTAAGTGTGATGTCTAAATTTAAGCTCCAACAGAGCTTAATGTTTCTGAGTTTCACATGAATATGCGAGGTAGAAAAAATTAGCCATCTACCCATTCTTTCACAGTAAAATAGCCACTCTAGTTTAGTAATCAAGCATCAGCATGGAAACCAAGAGACTGTGAGTTCTAGGTCTCTCCAAATCATGAAAGCAGCTGGGTGATTTTCGGCCAATTACTCTCTTTCAGCCCAATCTACATCACATTGTTGTTGCTTTTTACAATAATTCTTTAATTTATAATAATAATGTAATTAAACATTACTTTAAAAACATACAAACTAACGCAAACTAAAAAGAATTAAAAAATAAAAGTGCAGAAAAAGAGAAAGAATGAAAAATCGAAAATTTAATTTAATTTAATTTAATAATATTTGTATACCGCCCTTCTCCCTGAGGACTCAGGGCGGTTCACAGGGCAGAATAAAATACTAAATACAAACGTTAAAAAGAGATTAAATAGTTGCCCATATTAAAACAGTTAAAATAGAATTCTAAAACACCAAGTTAAAAACTAAACCACCAAAATAAAAAACCCCACCAATCCCCATCAGGCTAGGCCGGCTTGTACAAACAGAAAGGTCTTGAGATCGCGACGAAAGGAGCGAAGATCGGGCGCCATCCGGAGCTCTACCGGTAGCTGGTTCCACAGCTCCGGAGCGCCCACAGAGAAGGATCTCCCCCTGGGGGCCACCAATCGACATTCTCTGATCGGTGGCACCCTGAGGAGGCCCTCTCTGTGGGAACGCACAGGGCGCAGGGAGCTTGATGCCGGCAGCAGATGTTCCCTAAGGTACTCCGGTCCCATGCCATGGAGTGCTTTGAACACCGTTACCAGTACCTTGAATCTCACCCGGAAGACAACTGGCAACCAATGCAGCTCACGGAGCAGCGGTGTAACGTGGGAGTATCGGGAGACTCCCAACACAACTCTCGCGGCTGCATTCTGTACCAGTTGGAGCTTCCGGGTGGTCCTCAAGGGCAGCCCCATGTAGAGAGCGTTGCAGTAGTCCAGACGAGAGGACACGAGCGCATGAGTGACCGTGCACAAATCATCCCGGCTAAGATAGGGCCGCAACTGGCGCACCAGGCGAACCTGGGCGAAGGCCCCCCTAGTCACAGCTCCTACATGGTCTTCCAAGGTGAGCCGTGAATCTAGGAGGACTCCCAAGTTGCGAGCCCTATCTACGGGGGGTAATAGTTCACCCCCCATAGCCAGAGGTGGAATATCCGAATAAACCCGGGATGAAGGTATGCAAAGCCACTCAGTCTTGTCGGGGTTGAGTTGAAGTCTGTTCCTCCCCATCCAGACCCGAACCGCCTCCAGGCACCGGGACATCACGTTGAGGGCATCACTGGGGTGGTTTGGGGTCGAAAGGAAAAGTTGGGTATCATCAGCGTACTGATGATACCCAACTCCAAAGCCACGAATGATCTCACCCAGCGGCTTCATGTAGATGTTGAACAGGAGAGGCGAGAGGACCGACCCCTGAGGAACTCCACAAATGAGAGACCTCGCGGTCGACCTCTGCCCTCCTGCCAACACCGACTGCGAACGTCCCTGGAGATAGGAGGAGAACCACTGTAAAACTGTGCCTCCCACTCCCAGTCCCCTGAGACGCCGCAGCAAGATACCATGGTCGATGGTATCGAAAGCCGCCGAGAGGTCTAATAGGACTAGAACAGAGGAATATCCCCTGTCCCGAGCCCTCCAGAGATCATTCACCAGCGCGACCAATGCCGTCTCCGTGCTGTGCCCGGGCCTGAAACCCGATTGGTATGGGTCTAGATAATCCGCTTCATCCAGGACCAGAGGGAGCTGATGCGCCACCACACTCTCAACAACCTTCGCAAGAAAGCGAAGGTTGGAGACAGGACGAAAGTTGTTTAATACAGCTGGGTCCAAGGCAGGCTTCTTGAGGAGAGGCCTCACCACCGCCTCTTTCAAGACGGCGGGGAAGCTACCCTCACTCAGAGAAGCCGATATAACTGCCTGGAACCAGCTGCGTGTCCTCTCCCGGGCTGCATAGACCAGCCAGGAAGGGCACGGGTCCAATAAACATGTGGTGGTGCTCAGCCTCCCCATGATCCTGTCCACTTCCTCCGGAGTCACAGAATCAAACTCCTCCCAGGTGATATCGACAAGACCGCCCGTGTCCTGATCGTCAGACTCTGCCCAGTCAGAGTCCAGACCGGTCCGAATCCGAGCGATTTTGTCCGACAGATGTTGGTTAAACTCCTCGGCACGACCCTGCAAGGGATCCTCCCTCACCTCCTGATTTAGGAGGGAGCGAGTCACCCTAAACAGGGCGGCCGGGCGATTATCTGCGGACGCGATAAGGGTGGCGAAGTGGTTAGACCTCGCCTCCCTTATCGCAGCGAGATAAGACCTAATGTGGGCTCTTAGTCGCAATCGGTCGGATTCGGATCGGCTGGACCTCCAACCGCTCTCTAGGCCCCGTCTCCGACGCTTCATCTCCCGGAGCTCCGCAGAGAACCATGGAGCTCGACGAGATCTGCACCGGGTCAGGGGCCGCAGGGGTACAACTCGGTCAAGAGCCTCAGTGGCCGTCCTTTCCCAGGCTTCCACTAAGGCGTCTGCCGAGCTGTGAGCAAGGGAGGCAGGTGGGGACCCCAGCGCTGCCTGGAACCTCTGGGGATCCATTAAGCGTCTGGGGCGGTACCATTTAATTGGTTCCACACACCCACGGCGGGGGGTGGCAAAACGGAAGACCAGCCGCAGGAGATGATGATCGGTCCATGACAGGGGCATAATAATTGGAGAGCCCCCACCAAGATCATCTAACCACCGTCCAGATAAGAAAACTAGGTCAAGGGTGTGGCCTCCCTCATGAGTCGGTCCCGAAATTACTTGCGTCAGGTCCATGGCCGTCATGGAAGCCATGAACTCCCGAGCCAACTCAGATGATCCTCCCAGCGATGGTAGATTGAAGTCCCCCAAAACTATAAGTTTGGGGAACTCAACCACCAGCCCAGAGAGGACATCGAGCAGCTCAGGCAGGGCTGCTGCTGCGTGACTAGGCGAAAGGTACACCAGCAGCAAGCCCAACTGCGCACCAGGGCCGCATCTCAAAAAGAGAGACTCACACCCGACTATCTGAGGAACGGTGGCCTCCCGCGGACACAAGGTCTCCCTCATAACAACAGCCACACCCCCACCCCTACCCTGAGCCCGAGGCCGGTGCAGCCCCCGGAAACCTGGTGGGCAAAGGTCGACCAGAGGAATCCCGCCCTCTGGGCCCAACCAAGTCTCCGTGATGCAAGCCAGGTCCGCCTGCTCACCCTCGACCAGGTCACGAACGAGAGGAGCCTTATTAGAGACAGACCTGGCATTCAAGTACACCAGCCGGAGCTCAGGGGGCTGCACACCCTCACTCCCGGGACCTTGGGGTAGAGGCAGAGGGTCGGAGTGCCTCACCGCTTGTAAGCAGCGGAGAGGCCTTCCCTGAGATTGATACGGCCCTCTGCTCCTACATCTGCTGCCATTCCCTGATGTCGTGGGAATAGGTAGCCCCACGACCAGCCCTGGAGCCCCGGAGGTGACCGACCCCCGCTCCTCCCCTCTGCGATCTACATCGGCCCTAGCCAGAACAGCGGTAGTTGGATAGCCCCCCTTATCCAAACAACCAAAAGAACCCTCCCGCCTCCCTAACCCCCTAAAAAATTTAGACAGAAAAATAATCAGGGGCCTCTTATTAGGTCTACGTCGAAGGCCCCTACCCGTGCCCAGCCAACTCTCAGGGTCCCAATAAATGGGCCCTTCCTCGAGGTTATAATCGGCTGGCAAGGCGGGTCGCACCCAGGAGGGGGGAGCACCCCTGAGGGCGCACAAGTCCGTGGAAGAATATTTAAAGGAAGGCATAAATAAATAGCAGTCCGGATCGCAGGCAGTCCATAGATAATAGTCCATGAGGAGGATCTATTCAGAGAAGGAGTCCCAGGCCTCCGTCCAACCGCTGCCACTCAGCTGGATAAACCCCCCGGGCAGGCCTACCACCGTCCTCTCACGACGGCCACAGAGCCAATTCTCGGGGGGGATGGAAGTCTGGAGCAACCGCACTGGGTATGGCATGCCCCATAGAGCTCTCACCTCTAGGGGCAGCAGATGTAGATTCGGCCATCCTCTCACAATGGCTAATACCCAGAGTTCTCTATCCTTTGGGGTATAAGGGGCAATACGCAATCGATTGTAAAAGCAGAAATAACAAGCAATCATAGTCAATTCTGATAACGGCCAAGTCCCCCGTTGTCCCGTCATTCCCAGAGGTTGTAACTGGCCACCAGTCCATAGGCCCTCAGTTCCATAATTATTAGGGCCTTCCAGACTGTGGTCAACAAAGATTGGCTCCCCCAGATCCATTAAATTCCCCGGAGCCCCTTCAAAGTCCCGAGACACCAGCCAGATCACAGCAAGTGTATTGGGGGGCGCCGGTCTTCCAGAGTCCTTTGAAATGACCCAAGTCCACAAGGCTCCACTGGGCTCCACCGGGATCCACCGGCTAGCCCAGGAACCTTCAGGGCCATCAAAAACAATGGGGGTGCCAACCCATCTGGGATATGCAGAACCAACCGGGGGGCCGGCAAACCGGCCATAACGCCATCGCTGAGTCATCGAAGCCGCTGCCGCTGGGCCGCTATGGACACCGCCGCCGCCATCACCGTAGCCGCCGGAACGCCGCCAAAGCTGCACACAATCCGGGAAGAGCCACCGCCACCGCCGATGAAAAACGGGCCAAAAAGGCCCAGGCGGCAGCGGGACAAACAGTCCGGTAGAAGCAGGCCAGACCACAACAATCAATGGTAAAGTGGCCCGAAAACGGCCCGGGAACAACGCCGCCGCCGTCGTCGCCATTAGAATAACCAAAAGCATCATCGATGCAGGCAAAAAGCAGGCAAGAAGCAGAGGCAGGCAAGAAAGCGATAGAAAAGGCGGGTCAAAGCAGCTCGCAAACAGCTCCGTCGCCGCCGCCGCAACACCGCCGCCGCCAGCCGCCGGGAACTCCAAACACCGCCGAAGAAGCCGCCGAAGAAGCCAAGACCGCCCGACATAGCCGGAAACTCCCGACAACCAGCTGAGCAGATAGCAACCCGACAGCCCAGCGAAACGCCGGTCAAGCTGGTAAAAACCTAACCAATTGCAGAATTTATCGCTGCCACCCTTCCCCCAACCCAGGGCATAAAGGAAAAAGCCCTGAGGGGCTCCTAAGACGCCTATCTTCTCGGACCTGCAGAGCTCAACCTCACACGGCCGCCCGCACGTCCGCCATATTGCGGATCATAAGAAAAGGATTACAGTAAAAAAAAAGAAAAAACTCTCTTGGGAACAATGAGACATTGTGAGATCACAATCTTTCTCTCACACACAAAATAAGTCAAGTTACCCATTAAGCACATTGGTTTGTGCTTAAATTGTAAGCCACCCTGAGTCTTCGGAGAAGGGCGGGATATAAATGGAATTAAAATAAATAAATAAAATAAATAATACAATCATGATCAATGAGTAATGTGGTGGTGGTGCTTACAACAAACACTTCGTCTTCTTATTTTTTATTTTATTTTATTTATTTATTTTATTTCCATTTATATCCCGCCCTTCTCCAAAGACTCAGGGCGGCTTACAAGCTTAGCAGTAGCCTTCATTCTATGTATATGCCTGCTTATTAGGGCTTTCACCACCACCCCCAAGTGGCATTATTACAAAGTCAGCTTAATTGCCCCCAACAATCTGGGTCCTCATTTTACCTACCTCGGAAGGATGGAAGGCTGAGTCAACCTTGAGCCTGGTGGGACGCGAACCTGCACTAATTGCAGGCAGCTGGTGTTCTTAACAACCAGAGTTTACTCAGTCCTGTTCTTAGGATCTGCACAATCCACTAAACCATAAACTAACAAAAAGGGGATTTGCATGACACATTATTCTAACATAAACTTAGCTAGTTTCTAGTTCACTGCAAATGCAGTTAGTATGTGTGCTTATAGATAGTAATTTGAGAAAAGAAATGAGAAAAGAGACACCATCAAGAGATTCTTGTTGGAATGTATAGATTTTCTCTTATTCTGAGTCATAATAATAAATTTTGACAATTCTGAAGATTATTCTGAATCTTTTTCTCCCTAAGACAGGGGTCCCAACCCCCAGTCTGTGGACCAGTACCAGGCTGCGGCATGCCAGTAACCGGTCCACACAAACAAGCAAAGCCCCATCTGCAGGCAGCACACAAAACCACACCCCCTCCGGTCTGCGGAAACACCTCTCTCCCCGGAACCGGTCCCTGGTGCCCAAAAGGTTGGGGACCTCAGCCCTAAGAGACCCTCTAAGAATACCTGTTTGCTTCATTTGAGTTTTGCTTGTGTTTGTAACTGAGGAAAGTATTACAAAGTTTTGTCCTCCAGTGCAGTGTTTTTCATCCTCAGCAACTTTATGATGTATGGATTTCAACTTCCAGAATTCCTTAATTGAGAAACTGTCCTACTGTAATTTTAGTCATCCAAAGAAAAATTGCATTACTGACTCCCTGGAATTTTTTACCCTTTGGATAATTTATTTAACCAATAAAATATAGATACTCAAACCTGTCTGTCTTCAATTGGTAAGCTCACTTATTTCTTATTTCTGAAGAACGTGCTTAGGATTGCTCCACACAGTGTTGAAAGAACAAATCAACTTTTTTGCTCAACATCTCTACAGACAAGTAATGCCAGTCAACCTGGTAGGTCCTGGACTGGATGCATCACTTGTGTGACTCAACAGAAGACAGATTCCTATATTCATATTCCCAGTTATATAACTCATTTATCTGCATTCAGTACACATGTTGTCTGAACTCTTCTAACTGGTAGGTTACAACAATGCGAGTCTGAGCCTTAAAAATGTGGAACAGGCGAAAGCAGAAACTGTCCTCGAGTGGCCCTTTATACCTAAAAGACCACATCCAAGGTGGTTTGGCTTAGCATGTTGTGTGATCCCAGGCATCGTAATTTGTAAACTATGATTTATAGCTTTTATCATTTATTTAATATATCATAGCATACCATAATGAATGAACCAATCTAGCAGCCATCCATAAATTGCAGCCCAAATCTACTACACCTAGCTTCAGTCCTATAAAATTGCTCAATGATCTTAGTCACTAGAAGATCCCACATTGGTGGTAGATTCCCTTTACAATCACAGGTGGGTTGACCAATGCAACCTTCTCATCTCTGCCCTAGACAGAAGGAATTAGTTAACAAAAGAGCCATCTCTGGGATAAGTTCTTGTATCCCAAAGAGAGGCAGATTAACGCATTGCATGCATTCCAGTGAACTATATTTACTAATGGCTTACACAGGCAGATCACTGCAGGGAGGTCCATATCTATAAAACAAAATGGTTCTAATGTCCAATGGTCATTTTCAGTATTCCATCTCATGTTACATTTTCCTAATTAATTTAAAATGTATTAGACAAAACTAGCATGAAGACATATAAATTAAAATATCCCTGGAAGTCACAAACATATATAACAATTCATTTACTCAGAGAAGTTTTAGAAATGGAAAAAAAAGACAGAAGCATTTCTCTCCCTCTCTTTTTTCTTTCACATGCTATAGCAAATTATTCATTTGCTACTATCCATTGGTCATATAGATTTGTGCATCTCAGATTTAGTAGCTTTAGATTAAAAAGTAAATTACTGGCTATGAATTAGGATGGAGTTATAGGTCATATTTGTAAGCCTGGCATATTTTCCACCTTCTACTTTGCCACCTTTGGATATTGCAAAAAGCAATATCTGCAGATTATAATAAACAAATACTGAAAAATAAATATGAATCTTTGAATACTTTCTAAGTATTTTAAGATTTATTCTAGAGTATCAATGTAGGTTTTAAAAATTTTCCTAAAATGAACTTGAAATATAGGAACATAAATAACAATAATAATAATGTTGGAAGGGACATTTGAGGTCATCTAGTCCAACCCCCTACTCAGGCAGGAAACCCTATACCAGGGGTCGGCAACCTTAAACACTCAAAGAGCCACTTGGACCTATTTCCCAAAGGAAAAAAACTTGTGTGCGCATGCAAGGGGGGAGCTTGATTGAAGAGTTTAATTAAAAAGAAATAGAACTTGCTGTGCATGCGTTTTCTCTCCCCCTCCCTCTCTCTCTCTCCCCCTTCCCCTCTCTCCGAACTTCTGCTCACCTGGCAAGCTGGCTTCCGCGCTGTTCTCAGACAAGCTGACACACATTCTTATTGGGCTGGCTCTTCTGCCCTGCTTTCTGCTGCTTCCTGTGGAGACACCACAAAGGCAGGAGCCCCGCCCAATAAGCTTGTCAGCTTCTCGGAGAACAGCGTGAGGACACCCTCTTTTTCTCACTCACACACATACACACATACACACATACACACACACACACACACACACACAGAGAGAGAGAGAGAGAGAGAGAGAGAGAGAGAGAGAGAGAGAGAGAGAGAGAGAGAGAGAGAGAGAAGGGAAGCGCAAGTGCCTCTCTCTGTCTCTGTCTCTGCAAATGGCAGAGGATGACTGGGAGCCGCAAGAGAAGGCTGAAAGAGCCGCATGTATATCAATTTTCTTCACTGAACAAAGAGCTTTCCCGTTATCACTTTCTATATGCAGCATCTTTGCTCTCTAGGG
Organism: Vipera berus; assembly: GCF_964194415.1. NCBI lineage: Eukaryota > Metazoa > Chordata > Lepidosauria > Squamata > Viperidae > Vipera > Vipera berus. The sequence continues at coordinate 120,187,529 of NC_138205.1, read as the reverse complement.
TTGAGGACACATTTATGCATTTATTGACATGTTTGCTTTTATTGCATTTTCCCCTGCACCATTATAAATAATGACACTTGGCAAACTCTCGTGGATACTGTTAGCATAATGCAGAGGTAAAAAATTGCTGTCAGAAAGGAAGATTTAGAAAGAAAGAGAAAGAAAGAAAGAAAGAAAGAAAGAAAGAAAGAAAGAAAGAAAGAAAGAAAGAAAGAAGGAAGGAAGGAAGGAAGGAAGGAAGGAAGGAAGGAAGGAAGGAAGGAAGGAAGGAAGAAAGAAAGAAAGAAAGAAAGAAAGAAAGAAAGAAAGAAAGAAAGAAAGAAAGAAAGAAAGAAAGAAAGAAAGAAAGAAAGAAAGAGAAAATGCCCACCTGAAAACTAAATATCGTGCTAAATACTATTAATACTAAGCTTACTAACATGGCGCCAAACACATAAGGAAGATGTTAAGCTTATGAATGTGTCTTGGGGTAAAATTGAAGATGCTATGAATGATCAAAATGCCTGGAAATCACTTGCTGTCCAATGTGCTTTGATGACGATGATGATGACAACTAAGCCTTCAGAAGCTAGGATATAAGGGTCAGAGCAATGGATAAATTGCACACAAATAGAAGTGTGGAAAATTATCCATAAATTAAATTTCATGGTATTAGTTGACTTTTTTGGAGTTTCAAGTTCTGATTAGGAGCTACATACAAATGTGTTCCTCTCAATGCCATACAGCTGATGAAGGGCAAGAGGAAAATGCAAGACTAATTTGTATTTTTGCGCAAGACTTCCTTTATCAAAAATGGCTCCACCATTCCTTTGGAAAGAATTGACAGTAAATCAGCTGAAAAATCTATAGGCTTTTAAAATCCTGATTTTTTAAAAAAACTCTTCAGCAATAGCTTCTTTTAAAAAGAAATACTAGATCTTCCTGACTCTAATAACTTTTGAATTTGACTTTTTTACCTGAAAAGGTATAGATTAATTATTGTTCCAGTAGAGCTTGATTCTCGATGACTTCATGGATGTATCCATACATGTAGATCTTGACTTAAGGTATGTATCCAAGTTAAAGTTCTTGCACGGAGCAGGTGACTGGGCTCAAGTGATTAAATAGCTCCCTCCAATCCTATTTATCTATGTTTACTTAATTATGAAATTATTAAATAATTAGCTGTGTATAATTAATTATTATTAATTATTGTATTAGCTATTTATAATTAATTGCACATAGGCTCAATCTAATCAGATACTTGATTGACAGCTTTTAAACAAGCTTTGCAAGTTACCATATTAGCTTTTGCCTTGTACAGGTAGTCCTCAGCTTAGGACCACAACTGAGTCCCAAAATTTCAATGCTAAGCAAAAGTGAGTTTTGCCCCATTTTACAAATTTTCTTGCAACAGTTGTTAAGTATATCACTATAGATGTTAAGTTAGCAACATGGTTGTTAACTAAATCTGGCTTCCCCATTGCTTGTGACCTTGCTTGTCACAAGGTCACAAAAGATGATAATATGATCCTGCCAGTTGCCAAGTGTCCACATTTTGATCACGTAACCATGAGGATGCTGCAACGGCTGTAAGTGTAAAAACTGGTCATAAGTCATTTTAGTGCTGTTATAACTTTGAACGTTCACTAAATGAATGGTTTTAAGTCGAGGACTACCTGTTCTACTTTTTAAAGGTTTCCTGCTACCAAATATTTTCTTTTGAATTTTGGGGGCTATGTTTTACTGTTTATTCAGCTTTTGTTCTGAGGTGACACACGTACGTTTACACTGCATTCTGAACAATTTGCTTGGTAGCATTTTTATTTGACTCTCAACTGCTTTCTATAGCACATTGTGTGCAATTATTTATAGTTATCTCTATTTTTTTCTCAAGTGCATCATATGAATGATTTAAAGAAGCCCTTTAATTGAAAACCCTGTTTATAGATCCTTTAAAAAAAAGTGGTAAAAATAAGAAATACTGTCAAGGCGTTCACCACAAGCTCATCTGGTGTTCTATAGCGTATGTGGCATTCAGCCTTATTGTAGAAGCTAGACAGAAGTGGCTGTGTGGGGGTATGTTCTGCAGCCTTAGAGATATGACTCAGAAAAATTTAAAATCCATGAATGCATCGCCAATGATCAAAGACATATAACCATACAGAAGGACTCAGTTAATTTTACATTTCTGCTGCTAGCCTGGCTATTTTTAGAGTGGTATTTTAAAATGAGTTACCTCATTTGGGTAATGTCTGCAAGAAAACAACCCAGCTCAGAGAGCACCAAGGACCCCTCCTTTCAACTCTGACCTACAAATATTCTCCTTTATTGGTAAAATGAATTACCTCAAAAATGCCAAAGTACATGAATGATTTAACAAATTGGACAAGCATCTCAGATGTATTCATATATAATATGTGTTAAGCATTACACATACGGCAAGCATGTTTCTTTTAATGCAGTTGCTCTCTATGCTACTTTAGGCAAACACTAGGTATAAAAATATTTTCGATTGGATTATTTGAAAATATATGAAAAGGAAATTGGGGGAAATTTTGAAAAGGCAGACTATAAAATTGGAAGTTATCTAAGCCCACCCAGGTGTTTAGCCAGCTTAAAGTTTCCTCTCAATTAATCAATCTGCCATGCCCAGTACAATACAACATTTCACCATTTCAGATTTGGTCCTTTCTCCAGCACCTGGCTTTCATGACTGAAGGGCTGAGAAAAACTCAAGTTGATTAAATCCTTAGTTGCTAATCAGAATAACCATACCAAAAAAAAATGTTCACTGCAGTTCACAACAAGTATAGCTCCCCTACACCCATGTTTGAATCCTAACCTTCTTCCTCCCTTCTTTTTGAAAGAATGGACATTTTGCCATTTTCCAACAAGGTGGGTGGTATTTTCATAATGGTTCTCTTGAGCCTGGGAACAATTTGTTCCAATCCCACCAGTTTCATTCCTCACAAGAGACCACAGGAAACCCAAAGGCTGGGGGGGTGGGGGGAGAGAAGAAAGAAGAAAGCAACATGAAGCCACTCTGGTATTGTCAATAAAACCACAAGGATGTGAACAGTCATAGAGGTTACCTGAAATTGCTTGAAAAATATTACAAAGGGAATTTCCATTAGAACAACTCCAAAGCCATTGTTAGGTTATGAGTTAGGGTTATTTAGGCTGCTTCCAAAAAGAACAGATTTCTTTTGCACAGCAAACAGGTCTATTAAAGAGTCTTGTATCAATTAATAAACAGAAATGATGCATTGCTGGACTGAGCTCATATAGGCTAGTTAGTAAATTACAGGTTGACTTCCTTTATGTGGTCTATTGCTTTCATATGGTGGGGCACTATTCAAAGAGAAAAGATCTATGAACTCCCAGAGAAATATCTGAAAATCATGGGAATGTTTGATTCTGTGCCAGAATTAAATAGGCTCCCTGTTTTCATGAAATGAGAGGAACAAAGTCAGCTTCTAACATGGATTTATTTATACTATAACTGAAAGGCATGGGCTTTTCTGAACATGTGGTATAATAGGTATCCTAGATGGTTCAAGGCTGCTAGAGGCAACATAATTATTTGTCTTGATATTGTTGGTGTTATTGGAATGTCATACGGTGCTGGGTCATCTTTACAAAGAGTGTCTTCCTTTAGGAAATTAAAGAATGAGTGTTAACTCCAAATATTAGGAACAATATAATTCCTCTCAGCAATAATTTCAACCAGAATGTCTAATACTTGGGTTGCTACAGTTTGCTTACTTCTTTTTCTTCTGGATAATTAAGGCAGAAGACGATGCAACTTTCGTCTCTACATTAGAGAAGCAATTAATTATACTGGGTTGGGTTAAAAAAATTAACATTTATTCCTGGAGTGTGAGGGAATTCCCTGGATGAAAACATCAAAATCATGTAGTTCAAGAGAAGCAGTTGATGACTGGGAGAGGTTTTTAATATCTCCAGCACAAACAATGAATGTGACTCTAAATTAGAGAATTTAAATGTGCAAGATGAGTATCTTGTGTTGTCAATAGTGACTGAAAGGCAGATGTATATTTTTCAGGCACATATGGTTAGCGTGATCAATTTAAATAATCCTATTCAAATACTTGAGATATTAAGACTTCACCCATGAGCTTCAGAGTAGGTACCGGGTCTGAGCAACTTTTGTTGTAAGATCACCTAAGTTTCTATGCATTGCAGATAGTCACCTGAATTGTGAAAGCCTATAAGTGCAATATAATATCATTTGGCTACTCATATCTGATGAATCTGGTGCCTCTGGGTGGTCAATATAACTACAGTAAGTCCTCCCTTCTAGATCAAGAGGTAAGAAAATAGAAAATACTTTTCTTTTCCTTGTCTAAGTGTGATGAAAGTCTTGGGAACACTGAATGGGAATTTTATTTTATAGCACAACACATTCTAAAGACTGCTTTGTTCTACATGGTACAGAGTGAGAAAGCCATTTAGACACATTCTGTACAACAAATAAATTTTGCACATTAAAGGCTGCACTCTGCTATTTAGAAGGATTTTGTCTCCTGGCTTGTTACAACACAACAATTCTACCTTTAGCTAATCCCAAATATTCTTATTTAAATTCCAGTCATAATTTCTTGCATTGTTATTATATCAGAGGCAACATAATTATTTGTCTTGATATTGTTGGTGTTATTGGAATGTCATACGGTGCTGGGTCATCTTTACGAAGAGTGTCTTCCTTTAGGAAATTAAAGAATGGAATACAAATGGTGCTGAAATCTGCAAGCTGACCTTTTGGCAAATGCTTTGCTATTTCCTACTGAACAATAGCCCTGCTTCTTGGCACTGGTTCAAAGGAGAAGAGGTTCAAATTCCAAGCAACTTTAACATGGAAGAAAGTTGGCAATCAACAAGACCAGGTGAGCAAGATTTATTTGTATTCCTTTGTGATGATACCACAGATAAAAGCGGCATCAGTCACACTCTGAACTTCAAAGAATATTTAATCTAAATTCCGATGCAACAGTAACTGAATCTGAGCCAAAACCACATGTATATAAAATTACCTTCATAAACTTGATCTTTAAATCTTTGTAAAAAAAACAACAACAAAGCATGTTGAGCTTTGGAACAGTTAAGCCACAAGAATTATGCACATGTAATAGGCAAAAACTGTATTTTAAGTTGGAAAATTGTCCAAGTTCATTTTATTTATCTTATATTATTGTGCTTTTTATAAAATAATCTTTGCTTTGGTTATTTTTAAACATTTTTAATAGTAAAACCAACCAATTAGTAACAACAGAATAATAATCACATCCCAAATGTAAACATTCTTCCAAGGAAAAATACAGTTGTACTTTGGTATTAGTCAGTAATTCGTTCCTGGAGAAGCAATGAGTACTAAAAACGATGAGTACTGAACAAATCACATGACTTACCATGTGACCATTTATTTTGTCCAGAAGGAGTAGTGAGTCATGATGCACCCGACACCAGTAAACTCTACCTTGCATGTCGAGTATCGGGAGAAAGATGAGTACCGGGACAAGATTTTCGCTTCAAAATGTGTCAAATATGAATTCGAAAATTTTTAAAGCAGTCGTGTACTGAGGTATGACTGTATTAATTGGCATTTGTAAAAAAAAGATCCATGTATGTATTTATTGATATCAAGCCTTCTAAATCCTAGACAATGATTTTTAAGGTGTGTAAGTATTAAAGACTTATTTTTTGTATTATATAGTATATATTTTATTTATTTTTATTTTAAGCTGCCCAGAATCACATATGTGAGATGGGAAGCTACATAAATCAAATGAATGATTGTAAATGAGTAAATAGCTGCCTGAAAGCAGAGCCAGACAATCAAACAGAAAATTTACAGGGGAGCATATATACTCAATCTCTTATCAGCAATTAAAGGTGAGTGAAGGTAATATCAATCTGAAAGAATTGGAGATTCTGCTTTAATAGCCCACATTATATTGTGCACTAATCTATTTGAACTTTGGTATATTGAACAAGGCAAAAGCACTCAGCCTTGCAGACATGCAAAGAGATGGCTTGGGCCCAACACCTTGGTGGAGCAGTGGGCTAATGCCTCCTTAAGTAACACCAGCTGCCTGCAATTAGTGCAGGTTCGCATCCCACCAGGCTCAAGGTTGACTCAGCCTTCCATCCTTCCAAGGTAGGTAAAATGAGGACCCAGATTGTTGGGGGCAATTAAGCTGACTTTGTAATAATGCCGCTTGGGGTGTGTGTGAAAGCCCTAATAAGCAGGCATATACATAGAATGAAGGCTACTGCTAAGCTTGTAAGCCGCCCTGAGTCTTCGGAGAAGGGCGGGATATAAATGGAATTAAAATAAAAAAAAAATTACCAGAAGACTAGGAAAGTAGTTCCTGACTTCCTTTTTCTTGTTTCTGAGCAGGTGGAGACAAACCTATAGGTTGTTATCATCACCCATTTTTATACTTTAGGGATGCCTCCAGAGTATGTGGGATTCAGAAATATTCTTAGAAATGATTGTTTGAAGCTGGTATTTTGTTTTGTGTCACATCCATCCCCCGTCTTTAAAAACAAAAACAAAAATTATAAAGTGAGGAGTGAAGCTGAGTGTTCCAAGAATGTTCAAGAGGCACATCTGTAGTAATGTAGAAACTGGGAACACTCATCCCTCACCTTGCCTAGCGTGGTGGAATGTAGTCTGGATTCCCAGGAGGGAAGGGCTGCATTTGAGAGGGCAAGAGGCAGTGAAGTTTAGATAGTTTGGTTGAGAGAAAGAGATTTAAGACAGCTCCTCCCTTGCAATTCTCAGAACATATATTTAATGATGCAAGTTGCTGCTTTTGTTTAGCAAAAGCTGTGTCTATAGGTAAGAAAAATGAAACCGCTTATGACCAAATAAAGTTTTGATGATGTAAGTCCGTGGACTTACAACTGGCACAGCATCTACATAGTGACATGATCAAAGTTCAGGCACTTGGCAATTGGAATGTATTTATGGTGACTGCAGTGCTGTGGGATCACATGATTGCCATTTAAAACATTCTCACTGAGACTTCAACAGGCAAAGTCAATGGGGAAGCCTGATTTGCTTAATGATCATGTATTTCGCTACACCATCATGGCAAAAAAGCTTGTAAAATTCAGTCAACTCACTTAATGATTGCATCACTTACTGAAAGAGGTTCTGGTCTCAGCTGTGGTGGTAAGTGGAGGACTACTGTAGAGCTAGAGGGATAGAAACATTACCAAGATTTGAAGGATAGTAAATTAATTAATATATTCCCAGCTCTTATGCTCAGTCACAGTATTTGCCAGGCAAAACTATTTTCTCCTTTTGTAGATCCTAATAGCTATAAAAACTATGTATGCATAGACAATTATGATCAACCACCACAATAAGATCTCTATGATAGCTTCAGTTTTTAAAAAATTAAAGCATTATTTTTAAGCAAATGGATATTCAGATCTCTCAAACAACCATTTAAAATTGCCCCGGTTTGCTAACATTTATACTGACTGATGCGTCAATGGAGAAGCAATTTCACAGGCAGAATTCTTATCTGCTTTTGCAAGACAACAAGAGCTGC